>NC_140642.1:47001650-47481290 GCF_978046115.1 Saccoglossus kowalevskii | reverse complement strand
CTAGGCAAAAAATCATAGGAAAAAGTTAGTATGTAATGTGGAATAAAAATGTTGATGAGCCTACTGCACGTGGTATTCCCAGCCGGTCTCCCATGCAAGTACTAACCACGCCCGATGCAGCTTAACTTCAGTGATCGGATGAGAACAGGTTTATTCTGGAATGGTTTGGCAGTAGGCTGAATATTCGTCGGAATTGAATGTAATTTAATACTTCGGCTAGGCAACAAATCCCTGGAAAAAGTTTGTATGTACGGTGGAATAATAATGTTGGTAAGCCGACTGCACGTGGTACTCCCAGCCGGTCTCCCATACAAGTACAAACTATGCCCGATGCAGATTAACTTCAGTGATCGGACGAGAACTGGTGTATTCTGCATTGGTTTGGCAGTAGTCTGAATATTCGTCGCAATTGGAGGTCATTTATTGCTTCGGCTAGTCAAAAATTATGGGAAAATGTTAGTATGTAATGTGGAATATAAATGTTGATGAGCCTACTGCACGTGATATTCCCAGCCGGTCTCCCATGCAAGTACTAACCACGCCCGATGCATCTTAACTTCAGTGATCGGACGAGAACTGGTGTATTCTTCATTGGTTTGGCTATAGGCTGAATATTCTTTGCAATTGGAGGTCATTTATTGCTTCGGCTAGGTAAAAAATTATGGGAAAATGTTAGTATGTAATGTGGAATAAAAATCTTGATGAGCCTACTGCACGTGGTATTCCCACCCGGTCTCCCATGCAAGTACTAACCATGTCCGATGCAGATTAACTTCAGTGATCGGACGAAAACTGGTGTATTCTGCAATGGTTTGGCAGTAGGCTGAATATTTGTCGGAATTGAATGTAATTTAATACTTTGGCTAGGCAACAAATCCCGGGAAAATGTTTGCATGTACGGTGGAATAATAATGTTGATAAGCCTACTGCACGTGGTATTCCCAGCCGGTCTCCCATGCAAGTACTAACCATGCCCGATGCAGATTAACTTCAGTGATCGGACGAGAACTGGTATATTCTGCATTGGTTTGGGCAGTATGCTGAATATTCGTTGCAATTGGATGTCATTTAAGGCTTCGGCTAGGAAAAAAAGCATGGAAAAAAGTTAGTATGTACGGTGGAATAAAAATGTTGATGAGCCTACTGCACATGGTATTCCCAGCCGGTCTGCCATGCAAGTACTAACCACGCCCGATGCAGATTAACTTCAGTGATCGGACGAGAACTGGTGTATTATGCAATGGGTTGGCAGTAGGCTGAATATTCGTCGGAATTGGATGTCGTTTAATGTTTCGTCTAGGCAAAAAATCATGGGAAATGTTAGTATGTAATGTGGAATAAAAATGTTGATGAGCCTACTGCACGTGGTATTCCCAGCCGGTCTCCCATGCAAGTACTAACCACGCCCGATGCAGCTTAGCTTCAGTGATCGGACGAGTACTGGTGTATTCTGCAATGGGTTGGCAGTAGGCTGAATATTCGTTGCAATTGGATGTCATCTATTGCTTGGGCTAGGCAAAAAAATATGGGAAAATGTTAGTATGTACGGTGGAATAAAAATGTTGATAAGCCTACTGCACGTGGTATTCCCAGCCAGTCTCTCATGCAAGTACTAACCATGCCCGATGCAGATTAACTTCAGTGATCGGACGAGAACTGGTGTATTCTGCAATGGTTTGGCAGTAGGCTGAATATTTGTCGGAATTGAATGTAATTTAATACTTCGGCTAGGCAACACATCCCGAGAAAAAGTTTGTATGTACGGTGGAATAATAATGTTGATAAGCCAACTGCACGTGGTATTCCCAGCCAGTCTCCCATGCAAGTACTAACCATGCCCAATGCAGTTTAACTTCAGTGAACGGATGAGAACTGGTGTATTCTGCATTGGTTTGGCAGTAGACTGAATATTCGTCGCAATTGGATGTCATTTATTGCTTCTGCTAGGCAAAAAAACATGGGGAAAATCTTAGTATGTAATGTGGAATAAAAATATTGATGAGCCTACTGCACGTGGTATTCCCAGCCGGTCTCCCATGCAAGTACTAACCACGCCCGATGCAGATTAACTTCAGTGATCGGATGAGAACATGTGTATTCTGCATTGGTTTGGGAGTATGCTGAATATTCGTCGCAATTGGATGCCATTTAATGATTTGGCTAGGCAAAAAATCCTGGGAAAAAGTTAGTATGTACGGTGGAATAAAAATGTTGATGAGCCTACTGCACGTGGTATTCCCAGCCGGTCTCCCATGCAAGTACTAACCACGCCCGATGCAGCGTAACTTCAGTGATCGGAAGAGAACTGGTGTATACTGCAATGGTTTGGCAGTAGGCTGAATATTGGTCGGAATTGGATTTAATTTAATACTTCGGCTAGGCAAAAAATCCTGGGAAAAAGTTAGTATGTACGGTGGAATAAAAATGTTGATGAGCCTACTGCACATGGTATTCCCAGCCGGTCTGCCATGCAAGTACTAACCACGCCCGATGCAGATTAACTTCAGTGATCGGACGAGAACTGGTGTATTATGCAATGGGTTGGCAGTAGGCTGAATATTCGTCGGAATTGGATGTCGTTTAATGTTTCGTCTAGGCAAAAAATCATGGGAAATGTTAGTATGTAATGTGGAATAAAAATGTTGATGAGCCTACTGCACGTGGTATTCCCAGCCAGTCTCCCATGCAAGTACTAACCACGCCCGATGCAGCTTAGCTTCAGTGATCGGACGAGTACTGGTGTATTCTGCAATGGGTTGGCAGTAGGCTGAATATTCGTTGCAATTGGATGTCATCTATTGCTTGGGCTAGGCAAAAAAATATGGGAAAATGTTAGTATGTACGGTGGAATAAAAATGTTGATAAGCCTACTGCACGTGGTATTCCCAGCCAGTCTCCCATGCAAGTACTAACCATGCCCGATGCAGATTAACTTCAGTGATCGGACGAGAACTGGTGTATTCTGCAATGGTTTGGCAGTAGGCTGAATATTTGTCGGAATTGAATGTAATTTAATACTTCGGCTAGGCAACACATCCCGAGAAAAAGTTTGTATGTACGGTGGAATAATAATGTTGATAAGCCAACTGCACGTGGTATTCCCAGCCGGTCTCCCATGCAAGTACTAACCATGCCCAATGCAGATTAACTTCAGTGAACGGATGAGAACTGGTGTATTCTGCATTGGTTTGGCAGTAGGCTGAATATTCGTCGCAATTGGATGTCATTTATTGCTTCTGCTAGGCAAAAAAACATGGGGAAAATGTTAGTATGTAATGTGGAATAAAAATATTGATGAGCCTACTGCACGTGGTATTCCCAGCCGGTCTCCCATGCAAGTACTAACCACGCCCGATGCAGATTAACTTCAGTGATCGGATGAGAACATGTGTATTCTGCATTGGTTTGGCAGTATGCTGAATATTCGTCGCAATTGGATGTCATTTAATGCTATGGCTCGGCAAAAATCATAGGAAAAAGTTAGTATGTAATGTGGAATAAAAATGTTGATTAGCCTACTGCACGTGGTATTCCCAGCCGGTCTCTCATGCAAGTAATAACCACGCCCGATGAAGCTTAGCTTCAGTGATCGGACGAGAACTGGTGTATTCTGCAATGGTTTAGCAGTAGGCTGAATATTCGTCGGAATTGAATGTCATTTAATGCTATGGCTCGGCAAAAATCATAGGAAAAAGTTAGTATGTAATGTGGAATAAAAATGTTGATTAGCCTACTGCACGTGGTATTCCCAGCCGGTCTCTCATGCAAGTAATAACCACGCCCGATGAAGCTTAGCTTCAGTGATCGGACGAGAACTGGTGTATTCTGGAATGGTTTGGCAGTAGGCTGAATATTCGTCGGAATTGAATGTAATTTAATACTTCGGTTAGGCAACAAATCCCTGGAAAAAGTTTGTATGTACGGTGGAATAATAATGTTGATAAGCCGACTGCACGTGGTATTCCCAGCCGGTCTCCCATACAAGTACAAACTATGCCCGATGCAGATTAACTTCAGTGATCGGACGAGAACTGGTGTATTCTGCATTGGTTTGGCAGTAGTCTGAATATTCGTCGCAATTGGAGGTCATTTATTGCTTCGGCTAGGTAAAAAATTATGGGAAAATGTTAGTATGTAATGTGGAATAATAATGTTGATAAGCCTACTGCACGTGGTATTCCCAGCCGGTCTCCCATGCAAGTACTAACCATGCCCGATGCAGATTAACTTCAGTGATCGGACGAGAACTGGTGTCTTCTGCAATGGTTTGGTAGTAGGCTGAATATACGTCGGAATTGGATGTCATTTAATGCTACGGCTAGGAAAAAAATCATAGGAAAAAGTTAGTATGTAATGTGGAATAAAAATGTTGATGAGCCTACTGCACGTGGTATTCCCAGCCGGTCTCCCATGCAAGTACTAACCACGCCCGATGCAGCATAACTTCAGTGATCGGACGAGAACTGGTGTATTCTGCAATGGGATGGCAGTAGGCTGAATATTCGTCGGAATTGGAGATCATCTATTGCTTCGGCTATGCAAACAATTCCGAGAAAAAGTTAGTATGTACGGTGGAATAATAATGTTGATGAGCCTAATGCACGTGGTATTCCCAGCCGGTCTCCCTTGCAAGTACTAACCACGCCCGATGCAGCTTAACTTCAGTGATCATACGTGAACTGGTGTATTCTGCATTGGTTTGGCAATAGGCTGAATATTCGTTGCAATTGGATGTCATTTATTGCTTCGGCTAGGCAAAAAAACATGGGAAAATGTTAGTATGTAATGTCTAATAAAAATGTGATGAGCCTAATGCACGTGGTATTCCCAGCTGGTCTCCCTTGCAAGTACTAACCACGCCCGATGCAGCTTAACTTCAGTGATCGGACGAGAACAGGTTTATTCTGGAATGGTTTGGCAGTAGGCTGAATATTCGTCGGAATTGAATGTAATTTAATACTTCGGCTAGGCAACAAATCCCTGGAAAAAGTTTGTATGTACGGTGGAATAATAATGTTGATAAGCCGACTGCACGTGGTATTCCCAGCCGGTCTCCCATACAAGTACAAACTATGCCCGATGCAGATTAACTTCAGTGATCGGACGAGAACTGGTGTATTCTGCATTGGTTTGGCAGTAGTCTGAATATTCGTCGCAATTGGAGGTCATTTATTGCTTCGGCTAGGTAAAAAATTATATGAAAATGTTAGTATGTAATGTGGAATAAAAATGTTGATGAGCCTACTGCACGTGGTATTCCCAGCCGGTCTCCCATGCAAGTACTAACCACGCCCGATGCATCTTAACTTCAGTGATCGGACGAGAACTGGTGTATTCTTCATTGGTTTGGCTGTAGGCTGAATTTTCTTTGCAATTGGAGGTCATTTATTGCTTCGGCTAGGTAAAAAATTATGGGAAAATGTTAGTATGTAATGTGGAATAAAAATGTTGATGTGCCTACTGCACGTGGTATTCCCAGCCGGTCTCCCATGCAAGTACTAACCATGTCCGATGCAGATTAACTTCAGTGATCGGACGAGAACTGGTGTATTCTGCAATGGTTTGGCAGTAGGCTGAATATTTGTCGGAATTGAATGTAATTTAATACTTTGGCTAGGCAACAAATCCCGGGAAAATGTTTGCATGTACGGTGGAATAATAATGTTGATAAGCCTACTGCACGTGGTATTCCCAGCCGGTCTCCCATGCAAGTACTAACCATGCCCGATGCAGATTAACTTCAGTGATCGGACGAGAACTGGTGTATTCTGCATTGGTTTGGCAGTATGCTGAATATTCGTTGCAATTGGATGTCATTTAAGGCTTCGGCTAGGAAAAAAAGCATGGAAAAAAGTTAGTATGTACGGTGGAATAAAAATGTTGATGAGCCTACTGCACATGGTATTCTCAGCCGGTCTCCCATGCAAGTACTAACCACGCCCGATGCATCTTAACTTCAGTGATCGGACGAGAACAGGTGTATTCTGCAATGGTTTGGCAGTAGGCTGAATATGCGTCGGAATTGGATGTCATTTAATGCTACGGCTAGGCAAAAAATCATAGGAAAAAGTTAGTATGTAATGTGGAATAAAAATGTTGATGAGCCTACTGCACATGGTATTCCAAGCAGGTCTCCCATGCAAGTACTAACCACGCCCAATGCAGCTTAACTTCAGTGATCGGACGAGAACAGGTTTATTCTGGAATGGTTTGGCAGTAGGCTGAATGTTCGTCGGAATTGAATGTAATTTAATACTTCGGCTAGGCAACAAATCCCAGGAAAAAGTTTGTATGTACGGTGGAATAATAATGTTGATAAGCCGACTGCACGTGGTATTCCCAGCCGGTCTCCCATACAAGTACAAACTATGCCCGATGCAGATTAACTTCAGTGATCGGACGAGAACTGGTGTATTCTGCATTGGTTTGGCAGTATGCTGAATATTCGTTGCAATTGTATGTCATTTAAGGCTTCGGCTAGGAAAAAAAGCATGGAAAAAAGTTAGTATGTACGGTGGAATAAAAATGTTGATGAGCCTACTGCACATGGTATTCTCAGCCGGTCTCCCATGCAAGTAGTAACCACGCCCGATGCATCTTAACTTCAGTGATCGGACGAGAACAGGTGTATTCTGCAATGGTTTGGCAGTAGGCTGAATATGCGTCGGAATTGGATGTCATTTAATGCTACGGCTAGGCAAAAAATCATAGGAAAAAGTTAGTATGTAATGTGGAATAAAAATGTTGATGAGCCTACTGCACGTGGTATTCCCAGCCGGTCTCCCATGCAAGTACTAACCACGCCCGATGCAGCTTAACTTCAGTGATCGGATGAGAACAGGTTTATTCTGGAATGGTTTGGCAGTAGGCTGAATATTCGTCGGAATTGAATGTAATTTAATACTTCGGCTAGGCAACAAATCCCTGGAAAAAGTTTGTATGTACGGTGGAATAATAATGTTGGTAAGCCGACTGCACGTGGTACTCCCAGCCGGTCTCCCATACAAGTACAAACTATGCCCGATGCAGATTAACTTCAGTGATCGGACGAGAACTGGTGTATTCTGCATTGGTTTGGCAGTAGTCTGAATATTCGTCGCAATTGGAGGTCATTTATTGCTTCGGCTAGTTAAAAAATTATGGGAAAATGTTAGTATGTAATGTGGAATATAAATGTTGATGAGCCTACTGCACGTGATATTCCCAGCCGGTCTCCCATGCAAGTACTAACCACGCCCGATGCATCTTAACTTCAGTGATCGGACGAGAACTGGTGTATTCTTCATTGGTTTGGCTATAGGCTGAATATTCTTTGCAATTGGAGGTCATTTATTGCTTCGGCTAGGTAAAAAATTATGGGAAAATGTTAGTATGTAATGTGGAATAAAAATCTTGATGAGCCTACTGCACGTGGTATTCCCACCCGGTCTCCCATGCAAGTACTAACCATGTCCGATGCAGATTAACTTCAGTGATCGGACGAAAACTGGTGTATTCTGCAATGGTTTGGCAGTAGGCTGAATATTTGTCGGAATTGAATGTAATTTAATACTTTGGCTAGGCAACAAATCCCGGGAAAATGTTTGCATGTACGGTGGAATAATAATGTTGATAAGCCTACTGCACGTGGTATTCCCAGCCGGTCTCCCATGCAAGTACTAACCATGCCCGATGCAGATTAACTTCAGTGATCGGACGAGAACTGGTATATTCTGCATTGGTTTGGCAGTATGCTGAATATTCGTTGCAATTGGATGTCATTTAAGGCTTCGGCTAGGAAAAAAAGCATGGAAAAAAGTTAGTATGTACGGTGGAATAAAAATGTTGATGAGCCTACTGCACATGGTATTCCCAGCCGGTCTGCCATGCAAGTACTAACCACGCCCGATGCAGATTAACTTCAGTGATCGGACGAGAACTGGTGTATTATGCAATGGGTTGGCAGTAGGCTGAATATTCGTCGGAATTGGATGTCGTTTAATGTTTCGTCTAGGCAAAAAATCATGGGAAATGTTAGTATGTAATGTGGAATAAAAATGTTGATGAGCCTACTGCACGTGGTATTCCCAGCCGGTCTCCCATGCAAGTACTAACCACGCCCGATGCAGCTTAGCTTCAGTGATCGGACGAGTACTGGTGTATTCTGCAATGGGTTGGCAGTAGGCTGAATATTCGTTGCAATTGGATGTCATCTATTGCTTGGGCTAGGCAAAAAAATATGGGAAAATGTTAGTATGTACGGTGGAATAAAAATGTTGATAAGCCTACTGCACGTGGTATTCCCAGCCAGTCTCTTATGCAAGTACTAACCATGCCCGATGCAGATTAACTTCAGTGATCGGACGAGAACTGGTGTATTCTGCAATGGTTTGGCAGTAGGCTGAATATTTGTCGGAATTGAATGTAATTTAATACTTCGGCTAGGCAACACATCCCGAGAAAAAGTTTGTATGTACGGTGGAATAATAATGTTGATAAGCCAACTGCACGTGGTATTCCCAGCCAGTCTCCCATGCAAGTACTAACCATGCCCAATGCAGTTTAACTTCAGTGAACGGATGAGAACTGGTGTATTCTGCATTGGTTTGGCAGTAGACTGAATATTCGTCGCAATTGGATGTCATTTATTGCTTCTGCTAGGCAAAAAAACATGGGGAAAATCTTAGTATGTAATGTGGAATAAAAATATTGATGAGCCTACTGCACGTGGTATTCCCAGCCGGTCTCCCATGCAAGTACTAACCACGCCCGATGCAGATTAACTTCAGTGATCGGATGAGAACATGTGTATTCTGCATTGGTTTGGGAGTATGCTGAATATTCGTCGCAATTGGATGCCATTTAATGATTTGGCTAGGCAAAAAATCCTGGGAAAAAGTTAGTATGTACGGTGGAATAAAAATGTTGATGAGCCTACTGCACGTGGTATTCCCAGCCGGTCTCCCATGCAAGTACTAACCACGCCCGATGCAGCGTAACTTCAGTGATCGGAAGAGAACTGGTGTATACTGCAATGGTTTGGCAGTAGGCTGAATATTGGTCGGAATTGGATTTAATTTAATACTTCGGCTAGGCAAAAAATCCTGGGAAAAAGTTAGTATGTACGGTGGAATAAAAATGTTGATGAGCCTACTGCACATGGTATTCCCAGCCGGTCTGCCATGCAAGTACTAACCACGCCCGATGCAGATTAACTTCAGTGATCGGACGAGAACTGGTGTATTATGCAATGGGTTGGCAGTAGGCTGAATATTCGTCGGAATTGGATGTCGTTTAATGTTTCGTCTAGGCAAAAAATCATGGGAAATGTTAGTATGTAATGTGGAATAAAAATGTTGATGAGCCTACTGCACGTGGTATTCCCAGCCAGTCTCCCATGCAAGTACTAACCACGCCCGATGCAGCTTAGCTTCAGTGATCGGACGAGTACTGGTGTATTCTGCAATGGGTTGGCAGTAGGCTGAATATTCGTTGCAATTGGATGTCATCTATTGCTTGGGCTAGGCAAAAAAATATGGGAAAATGTTAGTATGTACGGTGGAATAAAAATGTTGATAAGCCTACTGCACGTGGTATTCCCAGCCAGTCTCCCATGCAAGTACTAACCATGCCCGATGCAGATTAACTTCAGTGATCGGACGAGAACTGGTGTATTCTGCAATGGTTTGGCAGTAGGCTGAATATTTGTCGGAATTGAATGTAATTTAATACTTCGGCTAGGCAACACATCCCGAGAAAAAGTTTGTATGTACGGTGGAATAATAATGTTGATAAGCCAACTGCACGTGGTATTCCCAGCCGGTCTCCCATGCAAGTACTAACCATGCCCAATGCAGATTAACTTCAGTGAACGGATGAGAACTGGTGTATTCTGCATTGGTTTGGCAGTAGGCTGAATATTCGTCGCAATTGGATGTCATTTATTGCTTCTGCTAGGCAAAAAAACATGGGGAAAATGTTAGTATGTAATGTGGAATAAAAATATTGATGAGCCTACTGCACGTGGTATTCCCAGCCGGTCTCCCATGCAAGTACTAACCACGCCCGATGCAGATTAACTTCAGTGATCGGATGAGAACATGTGTATTCTGCATTGGTTTGGCAGTATGCTGAATATTCGTCGCAATTGGATGTCATTTAATGCTATGGCTCGGCAAAAATCATAGGAAAAAGTTAGTATGTAATGTGGAATAAAAATGTTGATTAGCCTACTGCACGTGGTATTCCCAGCCGGTCTCTCATGCAAGTAATAACCACGCCCGATGAAGCTTAGCTTCAGTGATCGGACGAGAACTGGTGTATTCTGCAATGGTTTAGCAGTAGGCTGAATATTCGTCGGAATTGAATGTCATTTAATGCTATGGCTCGGCAAAAATCATAGGAAAAAGTTAGTATGTAATGTGGAATAAAAATGTTGATTAGCCTACTGCACGTGGTATTCCCAGCCGGTCTCTCATGCAAGTAATAACCACGCCCGATGAAGCTTAGCTTCAGTGATCGGACGAGAACTGGTGTATTCTGGAATGGTTTGGCAGTAGGCTGAATATTCGTCGGAATTGAATGTAATTTAATACTTCGGTTAGGCAACAAATCCCTGGAAAAAGTTTGTATGTACGGTGGAATAATAATGTTGATAAGCCGACTGCACGTGGTATTCCCAGCCGGTCTCCCATACAAGTACAAACTATGCCCGATGCAGATTAACTTCAGTGATCGGACGAGAACTGGTGTATTCTGCATTGGTTTGGCAGTAGTCTGAATATTCGTCGCAATTGGAGGTCATTTATTGCTTCGGCTAGGTAAAAAATTATGGGAAAATGTTAGTATGTAATGTGGAATAATAATGTTGATAAGCCTACTGCACGTGGTATTCCCAGCCGGTCTCCCATGCAAGTACTAACCATGCCCGATGCAGATTAACTTCAGTGATCGGACGAGAACTGGTGTCTTCTGCAATGGTTTGGTAGTAGGCTGAATATACGTCGGAATTGGATGTCATTTAATGCTACGGCTAGGAAAAAAATCATAGGAAAAAGTTAGTATGTAATGTGGAATAAAAATGTTGATGAGCCTACTGCACGTGGTATTCCCAGCCGGTCTCCCATGCAAGTACTAACCACGCCCGATGCAGCATAACTTCAGTGATCGGACGAGAACTGGTGTATTCTGCAATGGGATGGCAGTAGGCTGAATATTCGTCGGAATTGGAGATCATCTATTGCTTCGGCTATGCAAACAATTCCGAGAAAAAGTTAGTATGTACGGTGGAATAATAATGTTGATGAGCCTAATGCACGTGGTATTCCCAGCCGGTCTCCCTTGCAAGTACTAACCACGCCCGATGCAGCTTAACTTCAGTGATCATACGTGAACTGGTGTATTCTGCATTGGTTTGGCAATAGGCTGAATATTCGTTGCAATTGGATGTCATTTATTGCTTCGGCTAGGCAAAAAAACATGGGAAAATGTTAGTATGTAATGTCTAATAAAAATGTGATGAGCCTAATGCACGTGGTATTCCCAGCTGGTCTCCCTTGCAAGTACTAACCACGCCCGATGCAGCTTAACTTCAGTGATCGGACGAGAACAGGTTTATTCTGGAATGGTTTGGCAGTAGGCTGAATATTCGTCGGAATTGAATGTAATTTAATACTTCGGCTAGGCAACAAATCCCTGGAAAAAGTTTGTATGTACGGTGGAATAATAATGTTGATAAGCCGACTGCACGTGGTATTCCCAGCCGGTCTCCCATACAAGTACAAACTATGCCCGATGCAGATTAACTTCAGTGATCGGACGAGAACTGGTGTATTCTGCATTGGTTTGGCAGTAGTCTGAATATTCGTCGCAATTGGAGGTCATTTATTGCTTCGGCTAGGTAAAAAATTATATGAAAATGTTAGTATGTAATGTGGAATAAAAATGTTGATGAGCCTACTGCACGTGGTATTCCCAGCCGGTCTCCCATGCAAGTACTAACCACGCCCGATGCATCTTAACTTCAGTGATCGGACGAGAACTGGTGTATTCATCATTGGTTTGGCTGTAGGCTGAATTTTCTTTGCAATTGGAGGTCATTTATTGCTTCGGCTAGGTAAAAAATTATGGGAAAATGTTAGTATGTAATGTGGAATAAAAATGTTGATGTGCCTACTGCACGTGGTATTCCCAGCCGGTCTCCCATGCAAGTACTAACCATGTCCGATGCAGATTAACTTCAGTGATCGGACGAGAACTGGTGTATTCTGCAATGGTTTGGCAGTAGGCTGAATATTTGTCGGAATTGAATGTAATTTAATACTTTGGCTAGGCAACAAATCCCGGGAAAATGTTTGCATGTACGGTGGAATAATAATGTTGATAAGCCTACTGCACGTGGTATTCCCAGCCGGTCTCCCATGCAAGTACTAACCATGCCCGATGCAGATTAACTTCAGTGATCGGACGAGAACTGGTGTATTCTGCATTGGTTTGGCAGTATGCTGAATATTCGTTGCAATTGGATGTCATTTAAGGCTTCGGCTAGGAAAAAAAGCATGGAAAAAAGTTAGTATGTACGGTGGAATAAAAATGTTGATGAGCCTACTGCACAAGGTATTCTCAGCCGGTCTCCCATGCAAGTACTAACCACGCCCGATGCATCTTAACTTCAGTGATCGGACGAGAACAGGTGTATTCTGCAATGGTTTGGCAGTAGGCTGAATATGCGTCGGAATTGGATGTCATTTAATGCTACGGCTAGGCAAAAAATCATAGGAAAAAGTTAGTATGTAATGTGGAATAAAAATGTTGATGAGCCTACTGCACATGGTATTCCCAGCAGGTCTCCCATGCAAGTACTAACCACGCCCAATGCAGCTTAACTTCAGTGATCGGACGAGAACAGGTTTATTCTGGAATGGTTTGGCAGTAGGCTGAATGTTCGTCGGAATTGAATGTAATTTAATACTTCGGCTAGGCAACAAATCCCTGGAAAAAGTTTGTATGTACGGTGGAATAATAATGTTGATAAGCCGACTGCACGTGGTATTCCCAGCCGGTCTCCCATACAAGTACAAACTATGCCCGATGCAGATTAACTTCAGTGATCGGACGAGAACTGGTGTATTCTGCATTGGTTTGGCAGTATGCTGAATATTCGTTGCAATTGTATGTCATTTAAGGCTTCGGCTAGGAAAAAAAGCATGGAAAAAAGTTAGTATGTACGGTGGAATAAAAATGTTGATGAGCCTACTGCACATGGTATTCTCAGCCGGTCTCCCATGCAAGTAGTAACCACGCCCGATGCATCTTAACTTCAGTGATCGGACGAGAACAGGTGTATTCTGCAATGGTTTGGCAGTAGGCTGAATATGCGTCGGAATTGGATGTCATTTAATGCTACGGCTAGGCAAAAAATCATAGGAAAAAGTTAGTATGTAATGTGGAATAAAAATGTTGATGAGCCTACTGCACATGGTATTCCCAGCCGGTCTCCCATGCAAGTACTAACCACGCCCGATGCAGCTTAACTTCAGTGATCGGATGAGAACAGGTTTATTCTGGAATGGTTTGGCAGTAGGCTGAATATTCGTCGGAATTGAATGTAATTTAATACTTCGGCTAGGCAACAAATCCCTGGAAAAAGTTTGTATGTACGGTGGAATAATAATGTTGGTAAGCCGACTGCACGTGGTACTCCCAGCCGGTCTCCCATACAAGTACAAACTATGCCCGATGCAGATTAACTTCAGTGATCGGACGAGAACTGGTGTATTCTGCATTGGTTTGGCAGTAGTCTGAATATTCGTCGCAATTGGAGGTCATTTATTGCTTCGGCTAGTTAAAAAATTATGGGAAAATGTTAGTATGTAATGTGGAATATAAATGTTGATGAGCCTACTGCACGTGATATTCCCAGCCGGTCTCCCATGCAAGTACTAACCACGCCCGATGCATCTTAACTTCAGTGATCGGACGAGAACTGGTGTATTCTTCATTGGTTTGGCTATAGGCTGAATATTCTTTGCAATTGGAGGTCATTTATTGCTTCGGCTAGGTAAAAAATTATGGGAAAATGTTAGTATGTAATGTGGAATAAAAATCTTGATGAGCCTACTGCACGTGGTATTCCCACCCGGTCTCCCATGCAAGTACTAACCATGTCCGATGCAGATTAACTTCAGTGATCGGACGAAAACTGGTGTATTCTGCAATGGTTTGGCAGTAGGCTGAATATTTGTCGGAATTGAATGTAATTTAATACTTTGGCTAGGCAACAAATCCCGGGAAAATGTTTGCATGTACGGTGGAATAATAATGTTGATAAGCCTACTGCACGTGGTATTCCCAGCCGGTCTCCCATGCAAGTACTAACCATGCCCGATGCAGATTAACTTCAGTGATCGGACGAGAACTGGTATATTCTGCATTGGTTTGGCAGTATGCTGAATATTCGTTGCAATTGGATGTCATTTAAGGCTTCGGCTAGGAAAAAAAGCATGGAAAAAAGTTAGTATGTACGGTGGAATAAAAATGTTGATGAGCCTACTGCACATGGTATTCCCAGCCGGTCTGCCATGCAAGTACTAACCACGCCCGATGCAGATTAACTTCAGTGATCGGACGAGAACTGGTGTATTATGCAATGGGTTGGCAGTAGGCTGAATATTCGTCGGAATTGGATGTCGTTTAATGTTTCGTCTAGGCAAAAAATCATGGGAAATGTTAGTATGTAATGTGGAATAAAAATGTTGATGAGCCTACTGCACGTGGTATTCCCAGCCGGTCTCCCATGCAAGTACTAACCACGCCCGATGCAGCTTAGCTTCAGTGATCGGACGAGTACTGGTGTATTCTGCAATGGGTTGGCAGTAGGCTGAATATTCGTTGCAATTGGATGTCATCTATTGCTTGGGCTAGGCAAAAAAATATGGGAAAATGTTAGTATGTACGGTGGAATAAAAATGTTGATAAGCCTACTGCACGTGGTATTCCCAGCCAGTCTCTCATGCAAGTACTAACCATGCCCGATGCAGATTAACTTCAGTGATCGGACGAGAACTGGTGTATTCTGCAATGGTTTGGCAGTAGGCTGAATATTTGTCGGAATTGAATGTAATTTAATACTTCGGCTAGGCAACACATCCCGAGAAAAAGTTTGTATGTACGGTGGAATAATAATGTTGATAAGCCAACTGCACGTGGTATTCCCAGCCAGTCTCCCATGCAAGTACTAACCATGCCCAATGCAGTTTAACTTCAGTGAACGGATGAGAACTGGTGTATTCTGCATTGGTTTGGCAGTAGGCTGAATATTCGTCGCAATTGGATGTCATTTATTGCTTCTGCTAGGCAAAAAAACATGGGGAAAATCTTAGTATGTAATGTGGAATAAAAATATTGATGAGCCTACTGCACGTGGTATTCCCAGCCGGTCTCCCATGCAAGTACTAACCACGCCCGATGCAGATTAACTTCAGTGATCGGATGAGAACATGTGTATTCTGCATTGGTTTGGGAGTATGCTGAATATTCGTCGCAATTGGATGCCATTTAATGATTTGGCTAGGCAAAAAATCCTGGGAAAAAGTTAGTATGTACGGTGGAATAAAAATGTTGATGAGCCTACTGCACGTGGTATTCCCAGCCGGTCTCCCATGCAAGTACTAACCACGCCCGATGCAGCGTAACTTCAGTGATCGGAAGAGAACTGGTGTATACTGCAATGGTTTGGCAGTAGGCTGAATATTGGTCGGAATTGGATTTAATTTAATACTTCGGCTAGGCAAAAAATCCTGGGAAAAAGTTAGTATGTACGGTGGAATAAAAATGTTGATGAGCCTACTGCACATGGTATTCCCAGCCGGTCTGCCATGCAAGTACTAACCACGCCCGATGCAGATTAACTTCAGTGATCGGACGAGAACTGGTGTATTATGCAATGGGTTGGCAGTAGGCTGAATATTCGTCGGAATTGGATGTCGTTTAATGTTTCGTCTAGGCAAAAAATCATGGGAAATGTTAGTATGTAATGTGGAATAAAAATGTTGATGAGCCTACTGCACGTGGTATTCCCAGCCAGTCTCCCATGCAAGTACTAACCACGCCCGATGCAGCTTAGCTTCAGTGATCGGACGAGTACTGGTGTATTCTGCAATGGGTTGGCAGTAGGCTGAATATTCGTTGCAATTGGATGTCATCTATTGCTTGGGCTAGGCAAAAAAATATGGGAAAATGTTAGTATGTACGGTGGAATAAAAATGTTGATAAGCCTACTGCACGTGGTATTCCCAGCCAGTCTCCCATGCAAGTACTAACCATGCCCGATGCAGATTAACTTCAGTGATCGGACGAGAACTGGTGTATTCTGCAATGGTTTGGCAGTAGGCTGAATATTTGTCGGAATTGAATGTAATTTAATACTTCGGCTAGGCAACACATCCCGAGAAAAAGTTTGTATGTACGGTGGAATAATAATGTTGATAAGCCAACTGCACGTGGTATTCCCAGCCGGTCTCCCATGCAAGTACTAACCATGCCCAATGCAGATTAACTTCAGTGAACGGATGAGAACTGGTGTATTCTGCATTGGTTTGGCAGTAGGCTGAATATTCGTCGCAATTGGATGTCATTTATTGCTTCTGCTAGGCAAAAAAACATGGGGAAAATGTTAGTATGTAATGTGGAATAAAAATATTGATGAGCCTACTGCACGTGGTATTCCCAGCCGGTCTCCCATGCAAGTACTAACCACGCCCGATGCAGATTAACTTCAGTGATCGGATGAGAACATGTGTATTCTGCATTGGTTTGGCAGTATGCTGAATATTCGTCGCAATTGGATGTCATTTAATGCTATGGCTCGGCAAAAATCATAGGAAAAAGTTAGTATGTAATGTGGAATAAAAATGTTGATTAGCCTACTGCACGTGGTATTCCCAGCCGGTCTCTCATGCAAGTAATAACCACGCCCGATGAAGCTTAGCTTCAGTGATCGGACGAGAACTGGTGTATTCTGCAATGGTTTAGCAGTAGGCTGAATATTCGTCGGAATTGAATGTCATTTAATGCTATGGCTCGGCAAAAATCTTAGGAAAAAGTTAGTATGTAATGTGGAATAAAAATGTTGATTAGCCTACTGCACGTGGTATTCCCAGCCGGTCTCTCATGCAAGTAATAACCACGCCCGATGAAGCTTAGCTTCAGTGATCGGACGAGAACTGGTGTATTCTGGAATGGTTTGGCAGTAGGCTGAATATTCGTCGGAATTGAATGTAATTTAATACTTCGGTTAGGCAACAAATCCCTGGAAAAACTTTGTATGTACGGTGGAATAATAATGTTGATAAGCCGACTGCACGTGGTATTCCCAGCCGGTCTCCCATACAAGTACAAACTATGCCCGATGCAGATTAACTTCAGTGATCGGACGAGAACTGGTGTATTCTGCATTGGTTTGGCAGTAGTCTGAATATTCGTCGCAATTGGAGGTCATTTATTGCTTCGGCTAGGTAAAAAATTATGGGAAAATGTTAGTATGTAATGTGGAATAAAAATGTTGATGAGCCTACTGCACGTGGTATTCCCAGCCGGTCTCCCATGCAAGTACTAACCACGCCCGATGCATCTTAACTTCAGTGATCGGACGAGAACTGGTGTATTCTTCATTGGTTTGGCTGTAGGCTGAATATTCTTTGCAATTGGAGGTCATTTATTGCTTCGGCTAGGTAAAAAATTATGGGAAAATGTTAGTATGTAATGTGGAATAAAAATGTTGATGAGCCTACTGCACGTGGTATTCCCAGCCGGTCTCCCATGCAAGTACTAACCATGTCCGATGCAGATTAACTTCAGTGATCGGACGAGAACTGGTGTATTCTGCAATGGTTTGGCAGTAGGCTGAATATTTGTCGGAATTGAATGTAATTTAATACTTTGGCTAGGCAACAAATCCCGGGAAAATGTTTGCATGTACGGTGGAATAATAATGTTGATAAGCCTACTGCACGTGGTATTCCCAGCCGGTCTGCCATGCAAGTACTAACCACGCCCGATGCAGATTAACTTCAGTGATCGGACGAGAACTGGTATATTCTGCATTGGTTTGGCAGTATGCTGAATATTCGTTGCAATTGGATGTCATTTAAGGCTTCGGCTAGGAAAAAAAGCATGGAAAAAAGTTAGTATGTACGGTGGAATAAAAATGTTGATGAGCCTACTGCACATGGTATTCTCAGCCGGTCTCCCATGCAAGTACTAACCACGCCCGATGCATCTCAACTTCAGTGATCGGACGAGAACAGGTGTATTCTGCAATGGTTTGGCAGTAGGCTGAATATGCGTCGGAATTGGATGTCATTTAATGCTACGGCTAGGCAAAAAATCATAGGAAAAAGTTAGTATGTAATGTGGAATAAAAATGTTGATGAGCCTACTGCACGTGGTATTCCCAGCCGCTCTCCCATGCAAGTACTAACCACGCCCGATGCAGCGTAACTTCAGTGATCGGAAGAGAACTGGTGTATACTGCAATGGTTTGGCAGTAGGCTGAATATTGGTCGGAATTGGATTTAATTTAATACTTCGGCTAGGCAAAAAATCCTGGGAAAAAGTTAGTATGTACGGTGGAATAAAAATGTTGATGAGCCTACTGCACATGGTATTCCCAGCCGGTCTGCCATGCAAGTACTAACCACGCCCGATGCAGATGAACTTCAGTGATCGGACGAGAACTGGTGTATTATGCAATGGGTTGGCAGTAGGCTGAATATTCGTCGGAATTGGATGTCGTTTAATGTTTCGTCTAGGCAAAAAATCATGGGAAATGTTAGTATGTAATGTGGAATAAAAATGTTGATGATCCTACTGCACGTGGTATTCCCAGCCGGTCTCCCATGCAAGTACTAACCACGCCCGATGCAGCTTAGCTTCAGTGATCGGACGAGTACTGGTGTATTCTGCAATGGGTTGGCAGTAGGCTGAATATTCGTTGCAATTGGATGTCATTTATTGCTTGGGCTAGGCAAAAAAATATGGGAAAATGTTAGTGTGTACGGTGCAATAATGTTGATAAGCCTACTGCACGTGGTATTCCCAGCCAGTCTCCCATGCAAGTACTAACCATGCCCGATGCAGATTAACTTCAGTGATCGGACGAGAACTGGTGTATTCTGCAATGGTTTGGCAGTAGGCTGAATATTTGTCGGAATTGAATGTAATTTAATACTTCGGCTAGGCAACACATCCCGAGAAAAAGTTTGTATGTACGGTGGAATAATAATGTTGATAAGCCGACTGCACGTGGTATTCCCAGCCGGTCTCCCATGCAAGTACTAACCATGCCCAATGCAGATTAACTTCAGTGAACGGATGAGAACTGGTGTATTCTGCATTGGTTTGGCAGTAGGCTGAATATTCGTCGCAATTGGATGTCATTTATTGCTTCTGCTAGGCAAAAAAACATGGGGAAAATGTTAGTATGTAATGTGGAAAAAAAATGTTCATCAGCCAACTGCACGTGGTATTCCCAGCCGGTCTCCCATGCAAGTACTAACCACGCCCGATGCAGATTAACTGCAGTGATCGGACAAGAACTGGTGTATTCTGCAATGGTTTAGCAGTAGGCTGAATATTCGTCGGAATTGAATGTCATTTAATGCTATGGCTCGGCAAAAATCATAGGAAAAAGTTAGTATGTAATGTGGAATAAAAATGTTGATTAGCCTACTGCACGTGGTATTCCCAGCCGGTCTCTCATGCAAGTAATAACCACGCCCGATGAAGCTTAGCTTCAGTGATCGGACGAGAACTGGTGTATTCTGGAATGGTTTGGCAGTAGGCTGAATATTTGTCGGAATTGAATGTAATTTAATACTTCGGCTATGCAACAAATCCCGCGAAAAAGTTAGTATGTACGGTGGAATAAAAATGTTGATGAGCCTACTGCTTGTGGTATGCTCAGCCGTTCTCCCATGCAAGTACTAACCACGTCCGGTGGGCTTAACTTCAGTGATCGGAAGAGAACTGGTGTATTCTGCAATGGTTTGTCAGTAGGCTGAATATTAGTCGGAATTGGATGTAATTTAATACTTCGGGAGGCAAAAAATCCCGGGAAAAAGTGAGTATGTACGGTGGAATAAAAATGTTGATGAGCCTACTGCACGTGGTATTCCCAGCCGGTCTACCATGCAAGTACTAACCACGCCCGATGCAGCTTAACTTCAGTGATCGGACTAGAACTGGTGTATTCTGCAATGGTTTGGCAGTAGGCTGAATATTCGTCGGAATTGAATGTCATTTAATGCTACGGCTCGGCAAAAAATCATAGGAAAAAGTTAGTATGTAATGTGGAATACAAATGTTGATGAGCCTACTGCACGTGGTATTCCCAGCCGGTCTACCATGCAAGTACTAACCACGACCGATGCAGCTTAACTTCATTGATATGACGAGAACTGGTGTGTTCTGCAATGGTTTGGCAGTAGGCTGAATATTCGTCCCTATTGTATGTCATTTAATGCTTCGTCTAGGCAAAAAATCATGGGAAAATGTTAGTATGTAATGTGGAATAAAAATGTTGATGAGCCTACTGCACGTGGTATTCCCAGGCGGTCTCCCATGCAAGTACTAACCACGCCCGATGCAGCTTAACTTCATTGATATGACGAGAACTGGTGTGTTCTGCAATGGTTTGGCAGTAGGCTGAATATTCGTCCGTATTGTATGTCATTTAATGCTTCTTCTACGCAAAAAATCATGGGAAAATGTTAGTATGTAATGTGGAATAAAAATGTTGATGAGCCTACTGCACGTGGTATTCCCAGCCGGTCTCCCATGCAAGTACTAACCACGCCCGATGCAGCTTAGCTTCAGTGATCGGACGAGAACTGGTGTATTCTGCAATGAGTTGGCAGTAGGCTGAATATTCGTCGGAATAAAAAAATCCCGGGAAAAAGTTAGTATGTACGGTGGAATAAAAATGTTGATGATCCTACTGCACGTGGTATTCCCAGCCGGTCTGCCATGCACGTGGTATTCCCAGCCGGTCTCTCTTCCATGAATTTTTGCCTAGCCGAAGCATTAAATGACATCCAATTGCGACGAATATTCAGCCTACTGCCAAACCATTGCAGAACACACCAGTTCTCGTCCGATCACTGAAGTTAAGCTGCATCGGGCGTGGTTCGTACTTGTATGGGAGACCGGCAGAGAATACCACATGCAGTAGGCTCATTAACGTTTTTATTCCACCGTACATACTAACTTGTTCGCGGGATTTTTTGCCTAGCCGAAGCATTAAACGACATCCAATTCCGACAAATATTCAGCCTACTGCCAACTCATTGCAGAATACACCAGTTCTCGTCCGATCACTGAAGTTAAGCTGCATCGGGCGTGGTTAGTACTTGCATGGTAGACCGGCTGGGAATACCACGTGCAGTAGGCTCATCAACATTTTTATTCCACCGTACATACTAACTTTTTCGCGGGATTTTTTGCATAGCCGAAGCATTAAACGACATCCAATTCCGACGAATATTCAGCCTACTGCCAACCCATTGCAGAATACACCAGTTCTCGTCCGATCACTGAAGTTAAGCTGCATCGGGCGTGGTTAGTACATGCATGGGAGACCAGCTGGGAATACCACGTGCAGTAGGCTTATCAACATTTTTAATCCACCATACATACTAACTTTTTCCCGGGATTTTTTGCCTAGCCGAAGTATTAAATTACATCAAATTCCGACGAATATTCAGCCTACTGACAAGCCATTGCAGAATACACCAGTTCTCGTCCGATCACTGAAGTTAAGCCCACCGGACGTGGTTAGTACTTGCATGGGAGACCGGCTGATAATACCACAAGCAGTAGGCTCATCAACATTTTTATTCCACCGTACATACTAACTTTTTCGCGGGAATTTTTGCATAGCCGAAGCATTAAACGACATCCAATTCCGACGAATATTCAGCCTACTGCCAACCCATTGCAGAATACACCAGTTCTCATCCGATCACTGAAGTTAAGCTGCATCAGGCGTGGTTAGTACTTGCATGGGAGACCGGCTGGGAATACCACGTGCAGTAGGCTCATCAACATTTTTGTTCCACATTACATACTAACTTTTTCCTATGATTTTTTGCCTAGCTGTAGCATTAAATGACATTCAATTCCGACGAATATTCAGCCTACTGCCAAACCATTGCAGAATACGCCAGTTCTCGTCCGATCACTGAAGTTAAGCTGCATCGGGCGTGGTTAGTACTTGCATGGTAGACCGGCTGGGAATACCACGTGCAGTAGGCTCATCAACATTTTTATTCCACCGTACATACTAACTTTTTCCCGGCATTTTTTCCCTAGCCGAAGTATTAAATTACATCCAATTCCGACGAATATTCAGCCTACTGCCAACCCATTGCAGAATACACCAGTTCTCGTCCGATCACTGAAGTTAAGCCCACCGGACGTGGTTAGTACTTGCATGGGAGACCGGCTGATAATACCACAAGCAGTAGGCTCATCAACATTTTTATTCCACATTACATACTAACATTTTCCCATGATTTTTTGCTTAGACGAAGCATTAAATGACATACAATACGGACGAATATTCAGCCTTCTGCCTAACCATTGCAGAACACACCAGTTCTCGTCCGATCTCTGAAGTTAAGCTGCATCGGGCGTGGTTCGTACTTGCATGGGAGACCGGCTGAGAATACCACATGCAGTAGGCTCATCAACATTTTTATTCCACCGTACATACTAACTTGTTCGCGGAATTTTTTGCCTAGCCGAAGCATTAAATGACATCCAATTCCGACAAATATTCAGCCCACTGCCAACTCATTGCAGAATACACCAGTTCTCGTCCGATCACTGAAGTTAAGCTGCATCGGACGTGGTTAGTACTTGCATGGGAGACCGGCTGGGAATACCACGTGCAGTAGACTCATCAACATGTTTATTCCACATTACATACTAACATTTTCCCATGATTTTTTGCTTAGACGAAGCATTAAATGACATACAATACGGACGAATATTCAGCCTACTGCCAAACAATTGCAGAACACACCAGTTCTCGTCCGATCACTGAAGTTAAGCTGCATCGGGCGTGGTTCGTACTTGCATGGGAGACTGGCAGGGAATACCACGTGCAGTAGGCTCATCAACATTTTTATTCCACCGTACATACTAACTTTTTTCCATGATTTTTGTGCCTAGCCGAAGCATTAAATGACATCCAATTGCGACGAATATTCAGCATACTGCCAAACCATTGCGGAATACACCAGTTCTCATTCGATCACTCAAGTTAATCTGCATCGTGCATGGATAGTACTTGCATGGGAGACCGGCTGAGAATACCACGTGCAGTAGGCTGATGAACTTTTTTATTCCACATTACATACTAAATTTTTCCTATGATTTTTTGCCTAGCCGAAGCATTAAATGACATCCAATTGCGACAAATATTCAGCCTACTGCAAAACCATTGCAGAATACACCAGTTCTCGTCCGATCACTGAAGTTAAGCTGCATCGGGCGTGGTTAGTACTTGCATGGGAGACTGGCTGGGAATACCACGTGCAGTTGGCTTATCAACATTTTTATTCCACCGTACATACCAACTTTTCCCGGGATTTTTTGCCTAGCCGAAGCGTTAAACGACATCCAATTCTGACGAATGCTCAGCCTACTGCCAAACCATTGCAGAACACACCAGTTCTCGTCCGATCACTGAAGTTAAGCTGTATCGGGCGTGGTTCGTACTTGCATGGGAGACTGGCAGGGAATACCACGTGCAGTAGGCTCATCAACATTTTTATTCCACCGTACATACTAACTTTTTTCCATGATTTTTTGCCTAGCCGAAGCATTAAATGACATACAATACGGACGACTATTCAGCCTACTGCCAAACCATTGCAGAACACACCAGTTCTCGTCCGATCACTGAAGTTAAGCTGCATCGGGCGTGGTTACTACTTGCATGGTAGACCGGCTGGGAATACCACGTGCAGTAGGCTCATCAACATTTTTATTCCACCGTACATACCAACTTTTCCCGGGATTTTTTGCCTAGCCGAAGTATTAAATTACATCCAATTCCGACGAATATTCAGCCTACTGACAAGCCATTGCAGAATACACCAGTTCTCGTCTGATCACTGAAGTTAAGCCCACCGGACGTGGTTAGTACTTGCATGGGAGACCGGCTGATAATACCACAAGCAGTAGGCTCATCAACATTTTTATTCCACCGTACATACTAACTTTTTCGCGGGATTTTTTGCATAGCCGAAGCATTAAACTACATCCAATTCTGACGAATATTCAGCCTACTGCCAACCCATTGCAGAATACACCAGTTCTCATCCGATCACTGAAGTTAAGCTGCATCGGTCGTGGTTAGTACTTGCATGGGAGACCGGCTGGGAATACCACGTGCAGTAAGCTCATCAACATTTTTATTCCACATTACATACTAAGTTTTTCCTATGATTTTTTGCCTAGCCGTAGCATTAAATGACATTCAATTCCGACGAATGTTCAGTCTACTGCCAAACCATTGCAGAATACACCAGTTCTCGTCCGATCACTGAAGTTAAGCTGCATCGGGTGTGGTTAGTACTTGCATGGGAGACCGGCTGGGAATACCACGTGCTGATGGACATTTTTATTCCACCGTACATACTAACTTTTTTCCATGATTTTTTGCCAAGCTGAAGCATTAAATGACATCCAATTGCAACAAATATTCAGCATACTGCCAAACCAATGCAGAATACACCAGTTCTCGTCCGATTACTGAAGTTAATCTGCATCGTGCATGGTTAGTACTTGCATGGGAGATCGGCTGGGAATACCACGTGCAGTAGGCTTATCAACATTTTTATTTCACCGTACATACCAAATTTTTCGCGGGATTTTTTGCACAGCCGAAGCATTAAACGACATCCAATTCCGACGAATATTCAGCCTACTGCCAACCCATTGCAGAATACACCAGTTCTCGTCCGATCACTGAAGTTAAGCTGCATCGGGCGTGGTTAGTACTTGCATGGGAGACCGGCTGAGAATACCACGTGCAGTAGGCTCATCAACATTTTTATTCCACATTACATACTAACATTTTCCCATGATTTTTTGCTTAGACGAAGCATTAAATGACATACAATACGGACGAATATTCAGCCTACTGCCAAACCATTGCAGAACACACCAGTTCTCGTCCGATCTCTGAAGTTAAGTTGCATCGGGCGTGGTTCGTACTTGCATGGGAGACCGGCTGAGATTACCACATGCAGTAGGCTCATCAACATTTTTATTCCACCGTACATACTAACTTGTTCGCGGGATTTTTTGCCTAGCCGAAGCATTAAACGACATCCAATTCCGACAAATATTCAGCCTACTGCCAACTCATTGCAGAATACACCAGTTCTCGTCCGATCACTGAAGTTAAGCTGCATCGGGCGTGGTTAGTACTTGCATGGTAGACCGGCTGGGAAAACCACGTGCAGTAGGCTCATCAACATTTTTATTCCACCATACATACTAACGTTTTCGCGGGATTTTTTGCATAGCCGAAGCATTAAACGACATCCAATTCCGACGAATATTCAGCCTACTGCCAACCCATTGCAGAATACACCAATTCTCGTCCGATCACTGAAGTTAAGCTGCATCGGGCGTAGTTAGTACTTGCATGGGAGACTAGCTGGGAATACCACGTGCAGTAGGCTCATCAACATTTTTATTCCACCGTACATACTAACTTTTTTCCTATGATTTTTTGCCTAGCCGAAGCATTAAATTACATCCAATTCCGACGAATATTCAGCCTACTGACAAGCCATTGCAGAATACACCAGTTCTCGTCCGATCACTGAAGTTAAGCTGCATCGGTCGTGGTTAGTACTTGCATGGTAGACCGGCTGGGAATACCACGTGCAGTAGGCTCATCAACATTTTTATTCCACCGTACATACCAACTTTTCCCGGGATTTTTTGCCTAGCCGAAGTATTAAATTACATCCAATTCCGACGAATATTCAGCCTACTGACAAGCCATTGCAGAATACACCAGTTCTCGTCCGATCACTGAAGTTAAGCCCACCAGACGTGGTTAGTACTTGCATGGGAGACCGGCTGATAATACCACAAGCAGTAGGCTCATCAACATTTTTATTCCACCGTACATACTAACTTTTTCGCGGGATTTTTTGCATAGCCGAAGCATTAAACGACATCCAATTCTGACGAATATTCAGCCTACTGCCAACCCATTGCAGAATACACCAGTTCTCGTCCGATCACTGAAGTTAAGCTGCATCGGTCGTGGTTAGTACTTGCATGTGAGACCGGCTGGGAATACCACGTGCAGTAGACTCATCAACATTTTTATTCCACATTACATACTAAGTTTTTCCTATGATTTTTTGCCTAGCCGTAGCATTAAATGACATTCAATTCCAACGAATGTTCAGCCTACTGCCAAACCATTGCAAAATACACCAGTTCTCGTCCGATCACTGAAGTTAAGCTGCATCGGGTGTGGTTAGTACTTGCATGGGAGACCGGCTGGGAATACCATGTGCTTATGGACATTTTTATTCCACCGTACATACTAACTTTTTTCCATGATTTTTTGCCAAGCCGAAGCATTAAATGACATCCAATTGCAACAAATATTCAGCATACTGCCAAACCAATGCAGAATACACCAGTTCTCGTCCGATTACTGAAGTTAATCTGCATCGTGCATGGTTAGTACTTGCATGGGAGATCGACTGGGAATACCACATGCAGTAGGCTTATCTACATTTTTATTTCACCGTACATACCAAATTTTTCGCGGGATTTTTTGCACAGCCGAAGCATTAAACGACATCCAATTCCGACGAATATTCAGCCTACTGCCAAACCATTGCAGAACACACCAGTTCTCGTCCGATCTCTGAAGTTAAGTTGCATCGGGCGTGGTTCGTACTTGCATGGGAGACCGGCTGAGATTACCACATGCAGTAGGCTCATCAACATTTTTATTCCACCGTACATACTAACTTGTTCGCGGGATTTTTTGCCTAGCCGAAGCATTAAACGACATCCAATTCCGACAAATATTCAGCCTACTGCCAACTCATTGCAGAATACACCAGTTCTCGTCCGATCACTGAAGTTAAGCTGCATCGGGCGTGGTTAGTACTTGCATGGTAGACCGGCTGGGAAAACCACGTGCAGTAGGCTCATCAACATTTTTATTCCACCATACATACTAACGTTTTCGCTGGATTTTTTGCATAGCCGAAGCATTAAACGACATCTAATTCCGACTAATATTCAGCCTACTGCCAACTCATTGCAGAATACACCAGTTCTCGTCCGATCACTGAAGTTAAGCTGCATCGGGCGTGGTTAGTACTTGCATGGTAGACCGGCTGGGAAAACCACGTGCAGTAGGCTCATCAACATTTTTATTCCACCATACATACTAACGTTTTCGCGGGATTTTTTGCATAGCCGAAGCATTAAACGACATCCAATTCCGACGAATATTCAGCCTACTGCCAACCCATTGCAGAATACACCAATTCTCGTCCGATCACTGAAGTTAAGCTGCATCGGGCGTAGTTAGTACTTGCATGGGAGACTAGCTGGGAATACCACGTGCAGTAGGCTCATCAACATTTTTATTCCACCGTACATACTAACTTTTTTCCTATGATTTTTTGCCTAGCCGAAGCATTAAATTACATCCAATTCCGACGAATATTCAGCCTACTGACAAGTCATTGCAGAATACACCAGTTCTCGTCCGATCACTGAAGTTAAGCTGCATCGGTCGTGGTTAGTACTTGCATGGTAGACCGACTGGGAATACCACGTGCAGTAGGCTCATCAACATTTTTATTCCACCGTACATACCAACTTTTCCCGGGATTTTTTGCCTAGCCGAAGTATTAAATTACATCCAATTCCGACGAATATTCAGCCTACTGACAAGCCATTGCAGAATACACCAGTTCTCGTCCGATCACTGAAGTTAAGCCCACCAGACGTGGTTAGTACTTGCATGGGAGACCGGCTGATAATACCACAAGCAGTAGGCTCATTAACATTTTTATTCCACCGTACATACTAACTTTTTCGCGGGATTTTTTGCATAGCCGAAGCATTAAACGACATCCAATTCTGACGAATATTCAGCCTACTGCCAACCCATTGCAGAATACACCAGTTCTCGTCCGATCACTGAAGTTAAGCTGCATCGATCGTGGTTAGTACTTGCATGTGAGACCGGCTGGGAATACCACGTGCAGTAGACTCATCAACATTTTTATTCCACATTACATACTAAGTTTTTCCTATGATTTTTTGCCTAGCCGTAGCATTAAATGACATTCAATTCCAACGAATGTTCAGCCTACTGCCAAACCATTGCAAAATACACCAGTTCTCGTCCGATCACTGAAGTTAAGCTGCATCGGGTGTGGTTAGTACTTGCATGGGAGACCGGCTGGGAATACCATGTGCTTATGGACATTTTTATTCCACCGTACATACTAACTTTTTTCCATGATTTTTTGCCAAGCCGAAGCATTAAATGACATCCAATTGCAACAAATATTCAGCATACTGCCAAACCAATGCAGAATACACCAGTTCTCGTCCGATCACTGAAGTTAAGCTGCATCGGTCGTGGTTAGTACTTGCATGGTAGACCGGCTGGGAATACCACATGCAGTAGGCTTATCAACATTTTTATTTCACCGTACATACCAAATTTTTCGCGGGATTTTTTGCACAGCCGAAGCATTAAACGACATCCAATTCCGACGAATATTCAGCCTACTGCCAAACCATTGCAGAACACACCAGTTCTCGTCCGATCTCTGAAGTTAAGCTGCATCGGGCGGGGTTCGTACTTGCATGGGAGACCGGCTGAGAATACCACATGCAGTAGGCTCATCAACATTTTTATTCCACCGTACATACTAACTTGTTCGCGGGATTTTTTGCCTAGCCGAAGCATTAAACGACATCCAATTCCGACAAATATTCAGCCTACTGCCAACTTATTGCAGAATACACCAGTTCTCGTCCGATCACTGAAGTTAAGCTGCATCGGGCGTGGTTAGTACTTGCATGGTAGACCGGCTGGGAATACCACGTGCAGTAGGCTCATCAACATTTTTATTCCACCGTACATACTAACTTTTTTCCTATGATTTTTTGCCTAGCCGAAGCATTAAATTACATCCAATTCCGACGAATATTCAGCCTACTGACAAGCCATTGCAGAATACACCAGTTCTCGTCCGATCACTGAAGTTAAGCTGCATCGGTCGTGGTTAGTACTTGCATGGTAGACCGGCTGGGAATACCACGTGCAGTAGGCTCATCAACATTTTTATTCCACCGTACATACCAACTTTTCCCGGGATTTTTTGCCTAGCCGAAGTATTAAATTACATCCAATTCCGACGAATATTCAGCCTACTGACAAGCCATTGCAGAATACACCAGTTCTCGTCCGATCACTGAAGTTAAGCCCACCAGACGTGGTTAGTACTTGCATGGGAGACCGGCTGATAATACCACAAGCAGTAGGCTCATTAACATTTTTATTCCACCGTACATACTAACTTTTTCGCGGGATTTTTTGCATAGCCGAAGCATTAAACGACATCCAATTCTGACGAATATTCAGCCTACTGCCAACCCATTGCAGAATACACCAGTTCTCGTCCGATCACTGAAGTTAAGCTGCATCGGTCGTGGTTAGTACTTGCATGTGAGACCGGCTGGGAATACCACGTGCAGTAGACTCATCAACATTTTTATTCCACATTACATACTAAGTTTTTCCTATGATTTTTTGCCTAGCCGTAGCATTAAATGACATTCAATTCCAACGAATGTTCAGCCTACTGCCAAACCATTGCAAAATACACCAGTTCTCGTCCGATCACTGAAGTTAAGCTGCATCGGGTGTGGTTAGTACTTGCATGGGAGACCGGCTGGGAATACCATGTGCTTATGGACATTTTTATTCCACCGTACATACTAACTTTTTTCCATGATTTTTTGCCAAGCCGAAGCATTAAATGACATCCAATTGCAACAAATATTCAGCATACTGCCAAACCAATGCAGAATACACCAGTTCTCGTCCGATCACTGAAGTTAAGCTGCATCGGTCGTGGTTAGTACTTGCATGGTAGACCGGCTGGGAATACCACATGCAGTAGGCTTATCAACATTTTTATTTCACCGTACATACCAAATTTTTCGCGGGATTTTTTGCACAGCCGAAGCATTAAACGACATCCAATTCCGACGAATATTCAGCCTACTGCCAAACCATTGCAGAACACACCAGTTCTCGTCCGATCTCTGAAGTTAAGCTGCATCGGGCGGGGTTCGTACTTGCATGGGAGACCGGCTGAGAATACCACATGCAGTAGGCTCATCAACATTTTTATTCCACCGTACATACTAACTTGTTCGCGGGATTTTTTGCCTAGCCGAAGCATTAAACGACATCCAATTCCGACAAATATTCAGCCTACTGCCAACTTATTGCAGAATACACCAGTTCTCGTCCGATCACTGAAGTTAAGCTGCATCGGGCGTGGTTAGTACTTGCATGGTAGACCGGCTGGGAATACCACGTGCAGTAGGCTCATCAACATTCTTATTCCACCGTACATACTAACGTTTTCGCGGGATTTTTTGCATAGCCGAAGCATTAAACGACATCCAATTCCGACGAATATTCAGCCTACTGCCAACACATTGCAGAATACACCATTTCTCGTCCGATCACTGAAGTTAAGCTGCATCGGGCGTAGTTAGTACTTGCATGGGAGACTAGCTGGGAATACCACGTGCAGTAGGCTCATCAACATTTTTATTCCACCGTACATACTAACTTTTTTCCTATGATTTTTTGCCTAGCCGAAGCATTAAATGACATCCAATTGCGACGAATATTCAGCCTACTGCCAAACCATTGCAGAATACACCACTTCTCGTCCGATCACTGAAGTTAAGCTGCATCGGGCGTGGTTAGTACTTGCATGGTAGACCGGCTGGGAATACCACGTGCAGTAGGCTCATCAATATTTTTATTCCACCGTACATACTAACTTTTTCCCGGGATTTTTTGCCTAGCCGAAGCATTAAACGACATCCAATTCCGACGAATATTCAGCCTACTGCCAACCCATTGCAGAATACAGCAGTTCTCGTCCGATCACTGAAGTTAAGGTGCATCGGGCGTGGTTAGTACATGCATGGGAGACCGGCTGGGAATACCACGTGCAGTAGGCTCATCAACATTTTTATTCCACATTACATACTAACATTTTCCCATGATTTTTTGCTTAGACGAAGCATTAAATGACATACAATACGGACGAATATTCAGCCTACTGCCAAACCATTGCAGAACACACCAGTTCTCGTCCGATCACTGAAGTTAAGCTGCATCGGGCGTGGTTCGTACTTGCATGGGAGACCGGCTGAGAATACCACATGTAGTAGGCTTATCAACATTTTTATTCTACCGTACATACTAACTTGTTCGCGGGATTTTTTGCCTAGCCGAAGCATTAAATGACATCCAATTCCGACAAATATTCAGCCTACTGCCAACTCATTGCAGAATACACCAGTTCTCGTCCGATCACTGAAGTTAAGCTGCATTGGGCGTGGTTAGTACTTGCATGGTAGACCGGCTGGGAATACCACGTGCAGTAGGCTCATCTACATTTTTATTCCACCGTACATACTAACTTTTTCGCCGGATTTTTTGCATAGCCGAAGCATTAAACGACATCCAATTCCGACGAATATTCTGCCTACTGCCAACCCATTGCAGAATACACCAGTTCTCGTCTGATCACTGCAGTTAAGCTGCATCGGGCGTAGTTAGTACTTGCATGGGAGACTGGCTGGGAATACCACGTGCAGTAGGCTCATCAACATTTTTATTCCACCGTACATACTAACTTTTTTCCATGATTTTTTGCCTAGCCGAAGCATTAAATGACATCCAATTGCGACGAATATTCAGCATACTGCCAAACCATTGCAGAATACACCAGTTCTCGTCCAATCACTGAAGTTAATCTGCATCGTACATGGTTAGTACTTGCATGGGAGACCGGCTGGGAATACCACGTGCAGTAGGCTGATGAACTTTTTTATTCCACATTACATACTAACTTTTTCCTATGATTTTTTGCCTAGCCGAAGCATTAAATGACATCCAATTGCGACGAATATTCAGCCTACTGCCAAACCATTGCAGAATACACCAGTTCTAGTCCGATCACTGAAGTTAAGCTGCATCGGGCGTGGTTAGTACTTGCATGGGAGACTGGCTGGGTATACCACGTGCAGTTGGCTTATCAACATTTTTATTCCACCGTACATACCAACTTTTCCCGGATTTTTTGCCTCGCCGAAGCATTAAACGACATCCAATTCTGACGAATGCTCAGCTTACTGCCAAACCATTGCAGAACACACCAGTTCTCGTCCGATCACCGAAGTTAAGCTGCATCGGGCGTGGTTAGTACTTGCATGGTAGACTGGCTGGGAATACCACGTGCAGTAGGCTCATCAACATTTTTAATCCACCGTACATACTAACTTTTTCCCGGGATTTTTTGCCTAGCCGAAGTATTAAATTACATCCAATTCCGACGAATATTCAGCCTACTGACAAGCCATTGCAGAATACACCAGTTCTCGTCCAATCACTGAAGTTAAGCCCACCGGACGTGGTTAGTACTTGCATGGGAGACCGGCTGATAATACCACAAGCAGTAGGCTCATCAACATTTTTATTCCATCGTACATACTAACTTTTTCGCGGGATTTTTTGCATAGCCGTAGCATTAAATGACATTCAATTCCGACGAATATTCAGCCTACTGCCAAACCATTGCAGAATACACCAGTTCTCGTCCGATCACTGAAGTTAAGCTGCATTGGGCGTGGTTAGTACTTGCATGGTAGACCGGCTGGGAATACCACGTGCTGATGGACATTTTTATTCCACCGTACATACTAACTTTTTCCATGATTTTTTGCCTAGCCGAAGCATTAAATGACATCCAATTGCGACGAATATTCAGCATACTGCCAAACCATTGCAGAAGACACCAGTTCTCGTCCGATCACTGAAGTTAAGCTGCATCTGGCGTGGTTAGTAATTGCATGTGAGACCGGCAGGGAATACCACGTGCAGTAGGCTTATCAACATTTTTATTTCACCGTACATACCAAATTTTTCGCGGGATTTTTTGCATAGCCGAAGCATTAAACGACATCCAATTCCGACAAAAATTCAGCCTACTGCCAACCCATTGCAGATTACACCAGTTCTCGTCCGATCACTGAAGTTAAACTGCATCGGGCGTGGTTAGTACTTGCATGGGAGACCGGCTGGGAATACCACGTGCAGTAGGCTCATCAACATTTTTATTCCACATTACATACTAACATTTTCCCATGATTTTTTGCCTAGCCGAAGCAATAAATGACATCCAATTGCAACGAATATTCAGCCTACTGCCAAACCAATGCAGAATACACCAGTTCACGTCCGATCACTGAAGTTAAGCTGCATCGAGCGTGGTTAGTACTTGCAAGAGAGACCGGCTGGGAATACCACGTGCATTAGGCTCATCAACATTTTTATTCCACCGTACATACCAACTTTTCCCGGGATTTTTTGCCTAGCCGAAGCGTTAAACGACATCCAATTCTGACGAATGCTCAGCCTACTGCCAAACCATTGCAGAACACAAAAGTTCTCGTCCGATCACTGAAATTAAGCTGCATCGGGCGTGGTTAGTACTTGCATGGTAGACCGGCTGGGAATACCACGTGCAGTAGGCACATCAACATTTTTATTCCACCGTACATACTAACTTTTTCCCGGGATTTTTTGCCTAGCCGAAGTATTAAGTTACATCCAATTCTGACGAATATTCAGCCTACTGACAAACCATTGCAGAATACACCAGTTCTCTGTCCGATCACTGAAGTTAAGCTGCATCGGGCGTGGTTAGTACTTGCATGGTAGACCGGCTGGGAATACCACGTGCAGTAGGCTCATCAACATTTTTAATCCACCGTACATACTAAATTTTTCCCGGGATTTTTTGCCTAGCCGAAGTATTAAATTACATCCAATTCCGACGAATATTCAGCCTACTGACAAGCCATTGCAGAATACACCAGTTCTCGTCCGATCATTGAAGTTAAGCCCACCAGACATGGTTAGTACTTGCATGGGAGACCGGATGAGAATACCGCATGCAGTACGCTCATCAACATTTTTATTCCACCGTACATACTAACATTTTCGCGGGATTTTTTGCATAGCTGAAGCATTAAACGACATCCAATTCCGACGAATATTCAGCCTACTGACAAACCATTGCAGAATACAACAGTTCTCGTCCGATCAATGTAGTTAGGCTGCATCGGGCGTGGTTAGTACTTGCATGGGAGACCGGCTGGGAATACCACGTGCAGTAGGCTTATCAACATTTTTATTCCACCGTACATACCAACTTTTCCCGGGATTTTTTGCCTAGCCGAAGCGTTAAACGACATCCAATTCTGACGAATGCTCAGCCTACTGCCAAACCATTGCAGAACACAAAAGTTCTCGTCCGATCACTGAAATTAAGCTGCATCGGGCGTGGTTAGTACTTGCATGGTAGACCGGCTGGGAATACCACGTGCAGTAGGCTCATCAACATTTTTATTCCACCGTACATACTAAATTTTTCGCGGGATTTTTTGCCTAGCCGAAGCATTAAACGACATCCAATTCCGACGAATATTCAGCCTACTGCCAACCCATTGCAGAATACACCAGTTCTCGTCCGATCACTGAAGTTAAGCTGCATCGGGCGTGGTTAGTACTTGCATGGGAGACCGGCTGAGAATACCACGTGCATTAGGCTCATCAACATTTTTATTCCACCGTACATACTAACTTTTTCCCGGGATTGTTTGCCTAGCCGAAGTATTAAATTACATCCAATTCCGACGAATATTCAACCTACTGACAAACCATTGCAGAATACACCAGTTCTCGTCCGATCATTGAAGTTAAGCCCACCTGACATGGTTAGTACTTGCATGGGAGACCGGATGAGAATATCGCATGCAGTAGGCTCATCAACATTTTTATTCCACCGTACATACTAACATTTTCGCGGGATTTTTTGCATAGCCGAAGCATTAAATGACATCCAATTCCGACGAATATTCAGCCTACTGACAAACATTGCAGAATACACCATTTCTCGTCCGATCACTGAAGTTAAGCTGCATCGGGTGTGGTTAGTACTTGCATGGGAGACCGGCTGGGAATACCACATGCAGTATGCTTATCAACAGTTTTATTCCACCGTACATACCAACTTTTCCCGGGATTTTTTGCCTAGCCAAAGCGTTAAACGACATCCAATTCTGTCGAATGCTCAGCCTACTGCCAAACCATTGCAGAACACAAAAGTTCTCGTCCGATCACTGAAGTTAAGCTGCATCGGGCGTGTTTAGTACTTGCATGGTAGACCGGCTGGGAATACCACGTGCAGTAGGCACATCAACATTTTTATTCCACCGTACATACTAACTTTTTCCCGGGATTTTTTGCATAGCCGAAGCATTAAACGACATTCAATTCCGACGAATATTCAGCCTACTGCCAACCCATTTTTATTCCATCGTACATACTAACTTTTTTCCATGATTTTTTGCCTAGCATAGCATTAAATGACATCCAATTGCGACGAATATTCATCATACTGCCAAACCAATGCAGAATACACCAGTTCTCGTCCGATCACTGAAGTTAATCTGCATCGTGCATGGTTAGTACTTGCATGGGAGACCGGCAGGGAATACCACGTGCAGTAGGCTCATCAACATTTTTATTCCACATTACATACTAACATTTTCCCATAATTTTTTACCTAGCCGAAGCAATAAATGACCTCCAATTGCAACGAATATTCAGACTACTGCCAAACCAATGCAGAATACACCAGTTCTCCTCCGATCACTGAAGTTAATCTGCATCGGGCGTGGTTAGTACTAGCAAGGGAGACCGGCTGGGAATACCACGTGCATTAGGCTCATCAACATTTTTATTCCACCGTACATACTAACTTTTTCCTATGATTTTTTTCCTAGCCGTAGCATTAAATGACATCCAATTCCGACGAATATTCAGCCTACTGCCAAACCAATGCAGAATACACCAGTTCTCGTCCGATCACTGAAGTTAATCTGCATCGGGCATGGTTAGTACTTGCATGGGAGACCGGCTGGGAATACCACGTGCAGTAGGCTTATCAACATTTTTATTCCACCGTACATACTAACGTTTTCCCGGTATTTTTTGCCTAGCCGAAGTATTAAATTACATCCAATTCCGACGAATATTCAGCCTACTGACAAACCATTGCAGAATACGCTAGTTCACGTCCGATCACTGAAGTTAAGCCCACCGGACGTGGTTAGTACTTGCATGGGAGACTGGCTGAGAATACCACAAACAGTAGGCTCATCAACATTTTTATTCCACCGTACATACTAACTTTTTCGCTGGATTTTTTGCATAGCCGAAGCATTAAACGACATCTAATTCCGACGAATATTCAGCCTACTGCCAAACCATTGCAGAATACACCAGTTCTCGTCCGATCACTGAAGTTAAGCCCACCGGGCGTGGTTAGAACTTGCATGGGAGACCGGCTGGGAATACCACGTGCAGTAGGCTTATCAACATTTTTATTTCACTGTACACACCAAATTTTTCCCAGGATTTGTTGCCTAGCCGAAGTATTAAATTACATCCAATTCCGACGAATATTCAGCCTACTGACAAACCATTGCAGAATACGCCAGTTCACGTCCGATCACTGAAGTTAAGCCCACCGGACGTGGTTAGTACTTGCATGGGAGACTGGCTGAGAATACCACAAGCAGTAGGCTCATCAACATTTTTATTCCACCGTACATACTAACTTTTTCGCTGGATTTTTTGCATAGCCGAAGCATTAAACGACATCTAATTCCGACGAATATTCAGCCTACTGCCAAACCATTGCAGAATACACCAGTTCTCGTCCGATCACTGAAGTTAAGCCCACCGGGCGTGGTTAGTACTTGCATGGGAGACCGGCTGGGAATACCACGTGCAGTAGGCTTATCAACATTTTTATTTCACTGTACACACCAAATTTTTCCCAGGATTTGTTGCCTAGCCGAAGTATTAAATTACATTCAATTCCGACGAATATTCAGCCTACTGACAAACCATTGCAGAATACACCAGTTCTCGTCCGTTCATTGAAGTTAAGCTGCATCAGGCGTGGTTAGTACTTGCATGGGAGACCGACTGGGAATACCACGTGCAGTAGGCTCATCAGCATATTTATTCCACCGTACATGCAAACTTTTTCCCGGGATTTTTTGCCTAGCCGAAGTATTAAGTTACATTCAATTCCGACAAATATTCAGCCTACTGCCAAACCATTGCAGAATACACCAGTTCTCGTCCGATTACTGAAGTTAATCTGCATTCGGCATGGTTAGTACTTGCATGGGAAACCGGCAGGGAATACCACGTGCAGTAGGCTTATCAACATTTTTATTCCACCGTACATACTAACTTTTTCCCGGGATTTTTTGCCTAGCCGAAGTATTAAATTAAATCCAATTCTGACCAATATTCAGCCTACTGCCAAACCATTGCAGTATACACCAGTTCTCTTCCGATCACTGAAGTTATGCTGCATCGGGCGTGGTTAGTACTTGCATGGGAGACCGGCTGGGAATACCACTTGTAGTAGGCTCATCAACATTTTTATTCCACATTACATACTAACTTTTTCCTATGATTTTTGCCTATCCGTAGCATTAAATGACATCCAATTCCTATGTATACTCCGCCTACTGCCAAACCATTGCAGAATACACCAGTTCTCGTCCGATCACTGAAGTTAAGCTGCATCGGGCGTGGTTAGTACTTGCATGGGAGACCGGCTGGGAATACCACGTGCAGTAGGCTCATCGACATTTTTATTCCACCGTACATACTAACTTTTTCCTATGATTTTTTTCCTAGCCGTAGCATTAAATGACATCCAATTCCGACGTATTTTCAGCCTACTGCCAAACCATTGCAGAATACACCAGTTCTCGTACGATCACTGAAGTTAAGCTGCATCGGCCGTGGTTAGTACTTGCATGGGAGACTGGCTGAGAATACCATGTGCAGTAGGCTCATCAACATTTTTATTCCACCGTACATACTGACTTTTTTCCATGATTTTTGCCTAGCCGAAGCATTAAATGACGTCCAATTGCGACGAATATTCAGCCTACTGCCAAACCAATGCAGAATACACCAGTTCTCGTCCGATCACTGAAGTTAATCTGCATCAGGCATGGTTAGTACTTGCATGGGAGACCGGCTGGGAATACCACGTGCAGTAGGCTTATCAACATTATTATTCCACCGTACATACAAACTTTTTCCCGGGATTTGTTGCCTAGCCGAAGTATTAAATTACATTCAATTCCGACGAATATTCAGCCTACTGCCAAACCATTGCAGAATACACCAGTTCACGTCCGATTACTGAAGTTAAGCTGCATCGGGCGTGGTTAGTACTTGCAAGGGAGACCGGCTGGGAATACCACGTGCATTAGGCTCATCAACATTTGTATTCCACCATACATACTAACTTTTTCCCGGGATTTTTTGCCTAGCCGAATTATTAAATTACATCCAATTCCGACGAATATTCAACCTACTGACAAACCATTGCAGAATACACCAGTTCTCGTTCGATCATTGAAGTTAAGCCCACCAGACGTGGTTAGTACTTGCATGGGAGACCGGCTGAGAATACCGCATGCAGTAGGCTCATCAACATTTTTATTCCACCGCACATACTAACTTTTTTGCGGGTTTTTTGCATAGCCGAAGCATTAAACGACATCCAATTCCGACGAATATTCAGCCTACTGCCAACCCATTGCAGAATACACCAGTTCTCGTCCGATCACTGAAGTTAAGCTGCATCGGGTGTGGTTAGTACTTGCATGGGAGACCGGCTGGGAATACCATGTGCTTATGGACATTTTTATTCCACCGTACATACTAACTTTTTTCCATGATTTTTTGCCAAGCCGAAGCATTAAATGACATCCAATTGCAACAAATATTCAGCATACTGCCAAACCAATGCAGAATACACCAGTTCTCGTCCGATCACTGAAGTTAAGCTGCATCGGTCGTGGTTAGTACTTGCATGGTAGACCGGCTGGGAATACCACATGCAGTAGGCTTATCAACATTTTTATTTCACCGTACATACCAAATTTTTCGCGGGATTTTTTGCACAGCCGAAGCATTAAACGACATCCAATTCCGACGAATATTCAGCCTACTGCCAAACCATTGCAGAACACACCAGTTCTCGTCCGATCTCTGAAGTTAAGCTGCATCGGGCGGGGTTCGTACTTGCATGGGAGACCGGCTGAGAATACCACATGCAGTAGGCTCATCAACATTTTTATTCCACCGTACATACTAACTTGTTCGCGGGATTTTTTGCCTAGCCGAAGCATTAAACGACATCCAATTCCGACAAATATTCAGCCTACTGCCAACTTATTGCAGAATACACCAGTTCTCGTCCGATCACTGAAGTTAAGCTGCATCGGGCGTGGTTAGTACTTGCATGGTAGACCGGCTGGGAATACCACGTGCAGTAGGCTCATCAACATTCTTATTCCACCGTACATACTAACGTTTTCGCGGGATTTTTTGCATAGCCGAAGCATTAAACGACATCCAATTCCGACGAATATTCAGCCTACTGCCAACACATTGCAGAATACACCATTTCTCGTCCGATCACTGAAGTTAAGCTGCATCGGGCGTAGTTAGTACTTGCATGGGAGACTAGCTGGGAATACCACGTGCAGTAGGCTCATCAACATTTTTATTCCACCGTACATACTAACTTTTTTCCTATGATTTTTTGCCTAGCCGAAGCATTAAATGACATCCAATTGCGACGAATATTCAGCCTACTGCCAAACCATTGCAGAATACACCACTTCTCGTCCGATCACTGAAGTTAAGCTGCATCGGGCGTGGTTAGTACTTGCATGGTAGACCGGCTGGGAATACCACGTGCAGTAGGCTCATCAATATTTTTATTCCACCGTACATACTAACTTTTTCCCGGGATTTTTTGCCTAGCCGAAGCATTAAACGACATCCAATTCCGACGAATATTCAGCCTACTGCCAACCCATTGCAGAATACAGCAGTTCTCGTCCGATCACTGAAGTTAAGGTGCATCGGGCGTGGTTAGTACATGCATGGGAGACCGGCTGGGAATACCACGTGCAGTAGGCTCATCAACATTTTTATTCCACATTACATACTAACATTTTCCCATGATTTTTTGCTTAGACGAAGCATTAAATGACATACAATACGGACGAATATTCAGCCTACTGCCAAACCATTGCAGAACACACCAGTTCTCGTCCGATCACTGAAGTTAAGCTGCATCGGGCGTGGTTCGTACTTGCATGGGAGACCGGCTGAGAATACCACATGTAGTAGGCTTATCAACATTTTTATTCTACCGTACATACTAACTTGTTCGCGGGATTTTTTGCCTAGCCGAAGCATTAAATGACATCCAATTCCGACAAATATTCAGCCTACTGCCAACTCATTGCAGAATACACCAGTTCTCGTCCGATCACTGAAGTTAAGCTGCATTGGGCGTGGTTAGTACTTGCATGGTAGACCGGCTGGGAATACCACGTGCAGTAGGCTCATCTACATTTTTATTCCACCGTACATACTAACTTTTTCGCCGGATTTTTTGCATAGCCGAAGCATTAAACGACATCCAATTCCGACGAATATTCTGCCTACTGCCAACCCATTGCAGAATACACCAGTTCTCGTCTGATCACTGCAGTTAAGCTGCATCGGGCGTAGTTAGTACTTGCATGGGAGACTGGCTGGGAATACCACGTGCAGTAGGCTCATCAACATTTTTATTCCACCGTACATACTAACTTTTTTCCATGATTTTTTGCCTAGCCGAAGCATTAAATGACATCCAATTGCGACGAATATTCAGCATACTGCCAAACCATTGCAGAATACACCAGTTCTCGTCCAATCACTGAAGTTAATCTGCATCGTACATGGTTAGTACTTGCATGGGAGACCGGCTGGGAATACCACGTGCAGTAGGCTGATGAACTTTTTTATTCCACATTACATACTAACTTTTTCCTATGATTTTTTGCCTAGCCGAAGCATTAAATGACATCCAATTGCGACGAATATTCAGCCTACTGCCAAACCATTGCAGAATACACCAGTTCTAGTCCGATCACTGAAGTTAAGCTGCATCGGGCGTGGTTAGTACTTGCATGGGAGACTGGCTGGGTATACCACGTGCAGTTGGCTTATCAACATTTTTATTCCACCGTACATACCAACTTTTCCCGGATTTTTTGCCTCGCCGAAGCATTAAACGACATCCAATTCTGACGAATGCTCAGCTTACTGCCAAACCATTGCAGAACACACCAGTTCTCGTCCGATCACCGAAGTTAAGCTGCATCGGGCGTGGTTAGTACTTGCATGGTAGACTGGCTGGGAATACCACGTGCAGTAGGCTCATCAACATTTTTAATCCACCGTACATACTAACTTTTTCCCGGGATTTTTTGCCTAGCCGAAGTATTAAATTACATCCAATTCCGACGAATATTCAGCCTACTGACAAGCCATTGCAGAATACACCAGTTCTCGTCCAATCACTGAAGTTAAGCCCACCGGACGTGGTTAGTACTTGCATGGGAGACCGGCTGATAATACCACAAGCAGTAGGCTCATCAACATTTTTATTCCATCGTACATACTAACTTTTTCGCGGGATTTTTTGCATAGCCGTAGCATTAAATGACATTCAATTCCGACGAATATTCAGCCTACTGCCAAACCATTGCAGAATACACCAGTTCTCGTCCGATCACTGAAGTTAAGCTGCATTGGGCGTGGTTAGTACTTGCATGGTAGACCGGCTGGGAATACCACGTGCTGATGGACATTTTTATTCCACCGTACATACTAACTTTTTCCATGATTTTTTGCCTAGCCGAAGCATTAAATGACATCCAATTGCGACGAATATTCAGCATACTGCCAAACCATTGCAGAAGACACCAGTTCTCGTCCGATCACTGAAGTTAAGCTGCATCTGGCGTGGTTAGTAATTGCATGTGAGACCGGCAGGGAATACCACGTGCAGTAGGCTTATCAACATTTTTATTTCACCGTACATACCAAATTTTTCGCGGGATTTTTTGCATAGCCGAAGCATTAAACGACATCCAATTCCGACAAAAATTCAGCCTACTGCCAACCCATTGCAGATTACACCAGTTCTCGTCCGATCACTGAAGTTAAACTGCATCGGGCGTGGTTAGTACTTGCATGGGAGACCGGCTGGGAATACCACGTGCAGTAGGCTCATCAACATTTTTATTCCACATTACATACTAACATTTTCCCATGATTTTTTGCCTAGCCGAAGCAATAAATGACATCCAATTGCAACGAATATTCAGCCTACTGCCAAACCAATGCAGAATACACCAGTTCACGTCCGATCACTGAAGTTAAGCTGCATCGAGCGTGGTTAGTACTTGCAAGAGAGACCGGCTGGGAATACCACGTGCATTAGGCTCATCAACATTTTTATTCCACCGTACATACCAACTTTTCCCGGGATTTTTTGCCTAGCCGAAGCGTTAAACGACATCCAATTCTGACGAATGCTCAGCCTACTGCCAAACCATTGCAGAACACAAAAGTTCTCGTCCGATCACTGAAATTAAGCTGCATCGGGCGTGGTTAGTACTTGCATGGTAGACCGGCTGGGAATACCACGTGCAGTAGGCACATCAACATTTTTATTCCACCGTACATACTAACTTTTTCCCGGGATTTTTTGCCTAGCCGAAGTATTAAGTTACATCCAATTCTGACGAATATTCAGCCTACTGACAAACCATTGCAGAATACACCAGTTCTCTGTCCGATCACTGAAGTTAAGCTGCATCGGGCGTGGTTAGTACTTGCATGGTAGACCGGCTGGGAATACCACGTGCAGTAGGCTCATCAACATTTTTAATCCACCGTACATACTAAATTTTTCCCGGGATTTTTTGCCTAGCCGAAGTATTAAATTACATCCAATTCCGACGAATATTCAGCCTACTGACAAGCCATTGCAGAATACACCAGTTCTCGTCCGATCATTGAAGTTAAGCCCACCAGACATGGTTAGTACTTGCATGGGAGACCGGATGAGAATACCGCATGCAGTACGCTCATCAACATTTTTATTCCACCGTACATACTAACATTTTCGCGGGATTTTTTGCATAGCTGAAGCATTAAACGACATCCAATTCCGACGAATATTCAGCCTACTGACAAACCATTGCAGAATACAACAGTTCTCGTCCGATCAATGTAGTTAGGCTGCATCGGGCGTGGTTAGTACTTGCATGGGAGACCGGCTGGGAATACCACGTGCAGTAGGCTTATCAACATTTTTATTCCACCGTACATACCAACTTTTCCCGGGATTTTTTGCCTAGCCGAAGCGTTAAACGACATCCAATTCTGACGAATGCTCAGCCTACTGCCAAACCATTGCAGAACACAAAAGTTCTCGTCCGATCACTGAAATTAAGCTGCATCGGGCGTGGTTAGTACTTGCATGGTAGACCGGCTGGGAATACCACGTGCAGTAGGCTCATCAACATTTTTATTCCACCGTACATACTAAATTTTTCGCGGGATTTTTTGCCTAGCCGAAGCATTAAACGACATCCAATTCCGACGAATATTCAGCCTACTGCCAACCCATTGCAGAATACACCAGTTCTCGTCCGATCACTGAAGTTAAGCTGCATCGGGCGTGGTTAGTACTTGCATGGGAGACCGGCTGAGAATACCACGTGCATTAGGCTCATCAACATTTTTATTCCACCGTACATACTAACTTTTTCCCGGGATTGTTTGCCTAGCCGAAGTATTAAATTACATCCAATTCCGACGAATATTCAACCTACTGACAAACCATTGCAGAATACACCAGTTCTCGTCCGATCATTGAAGTTAAGCCCACCTGACATGGTTAGTACTTGCATGGGAGACCGGATGAGAATATCGCATGCAGTAGGCTCATCAACATTTTTATTCCACCGTACATACTAACATTTTCGCGGGATTTTTTGCATAGCCGAAGCATTAAATGACATCCAATTCCGACGAATATTCAGCCTACTGACAAACATTGCAGAATACACCATTTCTCGTCCGATCACTGAAGTTAAGCTGCATCGGGTGTGGTTAGTACTTGCATGGGAGACCGGCTGGGAATACCACATGCAGTATGCTTATCAACAGTTTTATTCCACCGTACATACCAACTTTTCCCGGGATTTTTTGCCTAGCCAAAGCGTTAAACGACATCCAATTCTGTCGAATGCTCAGCCTACTGCCAAACCATTGCAGAACACAAAAGTTCTCGTCCGATCACTGAAGTTAAGCTGCATCGGGCGTGTTTAGTACTTGCATGGTAGACCGGCTGGGAATACCACGTGCAGTAGGCACATCAACATTTTTATTCCACCGTACATACTAACTTTTTCCCGGGATTTTTTGCATAGCCGAAGCATTAAACGACATTCAATTCCGACGAATATTCAGCCTACTGCCAACCCATTTTTATTCCATCGTACATACTAACTTTTTTCCATGATTTTTTGCCTAGCATAGCATTAAATGACATCCAATTGCGACGAATATTCATCATACTGCCAAACCAATGCAGAATACACCAGTTCTCGTCCGATCACTGAAGTTAATCTGCATCGTGCATGGTTAGTACTTGCATGGGAGACCGGCAGGGAATACCACGTGCAGTAGGCTCATCAACATTTTTATTCCACATTACATACTAACATTTTCCCATAATTTTTTACCTAGCCGAAGCAATAAATGACCTCCAATTGCAACGAATATTCAGACTACTGCCAAACCAATGCAGAATACACCAGTTCTCCTCCGATCACTGAAGTTAATCTGCATCGGGCGTGGTTAGTACTAGCAAGGGAGACCGGCTGGGAATACCACGTGCATTAGGCTCATCAACATTTTTATTCCACCGTACATACTAACTTTTTCCTATGATTTTTTTCCTAGCCGTAGCATTAAATGACATCCAATTCCGACGAATATTCAGCCTACTGCCAAACCAATGCAGAATACACCAGTTCTCGTCCGATCACTGAAGTTAATCTGCATCGGGCATGGTTAGTACTTGCATGGGAGACCGGCTGGGAATACCACGTGCAGTAGGCTTATCAACATTTTTATTCCACCGTACATACTAACGTTTTCCCGGTATTTTTTGCCTAGCCGAAGTATTAAATTACATCCAATTCCGACGAATATTCAGCCTACTGACAAACCATTGCAGAATACGCTAGTTCACGTCCGATCACTGAAGTTAAGCCCACCGGACGTGGTTAGTACTTGCATGGGAGACTGGCTGAGAATACCACAAACAGTAGGCTCATCAACATTTTTATTCCACCGTACATACTAACTTTTTCGCTGGATTTTTTGCATAGCCGAAGCATTAAACGACATCTAATTCCGACGAATATTCAGCCTACTGCCAAACCATTGCAGAATACACCAGTTCTCGTCCGATCACTGAAGTTAAGCCCACCGGGCGTGGTTAGAACTTGCATGGGAGACCGGCTGGGAATACCACGTGCAGTAGGCTTATCAACATTTTTATTTCACTGTACACACCAAATTTTTCCCAGGATTTGTTGCCTAGCCGAAGTATTAAATTACATCCAATTCCGACGAATATTCAGCCTACTGACAAACCATTGCAGAATACGCCAGTTCACGTCCGATCACTGAAGTTAAGCCCACCGGACGTGGTTAGTACTTGCATGGGAGACTGGCTGAGAATACCACAAGCAGTAGGCTCATCAACATTTTTATTCCACCGTACATACTAACTTTTTCGCTGGATTTTTTGCATAGCCGAAGCATTAAACGACATCTAATTCCGACGAATATTCAGCCTACTGCCAAACCATTGCAGAATACACCAGTTCTCGTCCGATCACTGAAGTTAAGCCCACCGGGCGTGGTTAGTACTTGCATGGGAGACCGGCTGGGAATACCACGTGCAGTAGGCTTATCAACATTTTTATTTCACTGTACACACCAAATTTTTCCCAGGATTTGTTGCCTAGCCGAAGTATTAAATTACATTCAATTCCGACGAATATTCAGCCTACTGACAAACCATTGCAGAATACACCAGTTCTCGTCCGTTCATTGAAGTTAAGCTGCATCAGGCGTGGTTAGTACTTGCATGGGAGACCGACTGGGAATACCACGTGCAGTAGGCTCATCAGCATATTTATTCCACCGTACATGCAAACTTTTTCCCGGGATTTTTTGCCTAGCCGAAGTATTAAGTTACATTCAATTCCGACAAATATTCAGCCTACTGCCAAACCATTGCAGAATACACCAGTTCTCGTCCGATTACTGAAGTTAATCTGCATTCGGCATGGTTAGTACTTGCATGGGAAACCGGCAGGGAATACCACGTGCAGTAGGCTTATCAACATTTTTATTCCACCGTACATACTAACTTTTTCCCGGGATTTTTTGCCTAGCCGAAGTATTAAATTAAATCCAATTCTGACCAATATTCAGCCTACTGCCAAACCATTGCAGTATACACCAGTTCTCTTCCGATCACTGAAGTTATGCTGCATCGGGCGTGGTTAGTACTTGCATGGGAGACCGGCTGGGAATACCACTTGTAGTAGGCTCATCAACATTTTTATTCCACATTACATACTAACTTTTTCCTATGATTTTTGCCTATCCGTAGCATTAAATGACATCCAATTCCTATGTATACTCCGCCTACTGCCAAACCATTGCAGAATACACCAGTTCTCGTCCGATCACTGAAGTTAAGCTGCATCGGGCGTGGTTAGTACTTGCATGGGAGACCGGCTGGGAATACCACGTGCAGTAGGCTCATCGACATTTTTATTCCACCGTACATACTAACTTTTTCCTATGATTTTTTTCCTAGCCGTAGCATTAAATGACATCCAATTCCGACGTATTTTCAGCCTACTGCCAAACCATTGCAGAATACACCAGTTCTCGTACGATCACTGAAGTTAAGCTGCATCGGCCGTGGTTAGTACTTGCATGGGAGACTGGCTGAGAATACCATGTGCAGTAGGCTCATCAACATTTTTATTCCACCATACATACTGACTTTTTTCCATGATTTTTGCCTAGCCGAAGCATTAAATGACGTCCAATTGCGACGAATATTCAGCCTACTGCCAAACCAATGCAGAATACACCAGTTCTCGTCCGATCACTGAAGTTAATCTGCATCAGGCATGGTTAGTACTTGCATGGGAGACCGGCTGGGAATACCACGTGCAGTAGGCTTATCAACATTATTATTCCACCGTACATACAAACTTTTTCCCGGGATTTGTTGCCTAGCCGAAGTATTAAATTACATTCAATTCCGACGAATATTCAGCCTACTGCCAAACCATTGCAGAATACACCAGTTCACGTCCGATTACTGAAGTTAAGCTGCATCGGGCGTGGTTAGTACTTGCAAGGGAGACCGGCTGGGAATACCACGTGCATTAGGCTCATCAACATTTGTATTCCACCATACATACTAACTTTTTCCCGGGATTTTTTGCCTAGCCGAATTATTAAATTACATCCAATTCCGACGAATATTCAACCTACTGACAAACCATTGCAGAATACACCAGTTCTCGTTCGATCATTGAAGTTAAGCCCACCAGACGTGGTTAGTACTTGCATGGGAGACCGGCTGAGAATACCGCATGCAGTAGGCTCATCAACATTTTTATTCCACCGCACATACTAACTTTTTTGCGGGTTTTTTGCATAGCCGAAGCATTAAACGACATCCAATTCCGACGAATATTCAGCCTACTGCCAACCCATTGCAGAATACACCAGTTCTCGTCCGATCACTGAAGTTAAGCTGCATCGGGCGTGGTTAGTACTTGCATGGGAGACCGGCTGGGAATACCACGTGCAGTAGGCTCATAAACATTTTTATTCCACCGTACATACTAACTTTTTCCTATGATTTTTTTCCTAGCCGTAACATTAAATGACATCCAATTCCGACGTATTTTCAGCCTACTGCCAAACCATTGCAGAATACACCAGTTCTCGTCCGATCACTGAAGTTAAGCCCACCGGGCATGGTTAGTACTTGCATGGGAGACCGGCTGGGAATACCACGTGCAGTAGGCTTATCAACATTTTTATTTCACTGTACACACCAAATTTTTCCCAGGATTTGTTGCCTAGCCGAAGTATTAAATTACATCCAATTCCGACGAATATTCAACCTACTGACAAACCATTGCAGAATACACCAGTTCTCGTTCGATCATTGAAGTTAAGCCCACCAGACGTGGTTAGTACTTGCATGGGAGACCGGCTGAGAATACCGCATGCAGTAGGCTCATCAACATTTTTATTCCACCGCACATACTAACTTTTTTGCGGGTTTTTTGCATAGCCGAAGCATTAAACGACATCCAATTCCGACGAATATTCAGCCTACTGCCAACCCATTGCAGAATACACCAGTTCTCGTCCGATCACTGAAGTTAAGCTGCATCGGGCGTGGTTAGTACTTGCGTGGGAGACCGGCTGGGAATACCACGTGCAGTAGGCTCATCAACATTTTTATTCCACCGTACATACTAACTTTTTCCTATGATTTTTTTCCTAGCCGTAACATTAAATGACATCCAATTCCGACGTATTTTCAGCCTACTGCCAAACCATTGCAGAATACACCAGTTCTCGTCCGATCACTGAAGTTAAGCCCACCGGGCATGGTTAGTACTTGCATGGGAGACCGGCTGGGAATACCACGTGCAGTAGGCTTATCAACATTTTTATTTCACTGTACACACCAAATTTTTCCCAGGATTTGTTGCCTAGCCGAAGTATTAAATTACATCTAATTCCGACGAATATTCAGCCTACTGACAAACCATTGCAGAATACGCCAGTTCATGTCCGTTCACTGAAGTTAAGCCCACCGGACGTGGTTAGTACTTGCATGGGAGACTGGCTGGGAATACCACAAGCAGTAGGCTCATCAACATTTTTATTCCACCGTACATACTAACTTTTTCGCTGGATTTTTTGCATAGCCGAAGCATTAAACGACATCTAATTCCGACGAATATTCAGCCTACTGACAAACCATTGCAGAATACACCAGTTCTCGTCCGTTCATTGAAGTTAAGCTGCATCAGGAGTGGTTAGTACTTGCATGGGAGACCGACTGGGAATACCACGTGCAGTAGGCTCATCAGCATATTTATTCCATCGTACATGCAAACTTTTTCCCGGGATTTTTTGCCTAGCCGAAGTATTAAGTTACATTCAATTCCGACAAATATTCAGCCTACTGCCAAACCATTGCAGAATACACCAGTTCTCGTCCGATCACTGAAGTTAATCTGCATTCGGCATGGTTAGTACTTGCATGGGAGACCGGCTGGGAATACCACGTGCAGTAGGCTTATCAACATTTTTATTCCACCGTACATACTAACTTTTTCCCGGGATTTTTTGCCTAGCCGAAGTATTAAATTAAATCCAATTCCGACCAATATTCAGCCTACTGCCAAACCATTGCAGTATACACCAGTTCTCTTCCGATCACTGAAGTTATGCTGCATCAGGCGTGGTTAGTACTTGCATGGGAGACCGGCTGGGAATACCACGTGTAGTAGGCTCATCAACATTTTTATTCCACATTACATACTAACTTTTTCCTATGATTTTTTGCCTATCCGTAGCATTAAATGACATCCAATTCCTACGTATACTCAGCTTACTGCCAAACCATTGCAGAATACACCAGTTCTCGTCCGATCACTGAAGTTATGCTGCATCGGGCGTGGTTAGTACTTGCAAGGGAGACCGTCTGGAGATACCACGTGCATTAGGCTCATCAACATTTTTATTCCACCGTACATATTAACTTTTTCCTGGAATTTTTTGCCTAGCCGAAGTATTAAACGACATCCAATTCCGACGAATATTCAGCCTACTGACAAACCATTGCAGAATACACCAGTTCTCGTCTGTTCATTGAAGTTAAGCTGCATCAGGCGTGGTTAGTACTTGCATGGGAGACCGACTGGGAATACCACGTGCAGTAGGCTCATCAGCATATTTATTCCATCGTACATGCAAACTTTTTCCCGGGATTTTTTGCCTAGCCGAAGTATTAAGTTACATTCAATTCCGACAAATATTCAGCCTACTGCCAAACCATTGCAGAATACACCAGTTCTCGTCCGATCACTGAAGTTAATCTGCATTCGGCATGGTTAGTACTTGCATGGGAGACCGGCTGGGAATACCACGTGCAGTAGGCTTATCATCATTTTTATTCCACCGTACATACTAACTTTTTCCCGGGATTTTTGCCTAGCCGAAGCATTACATGACATCCAATTGCGACGAATATTCAGCCTACTGCCAAACCAATGCAGAATACACGAGTTCTCGTCCGATCACTGAAGTTAATCTGCATCGGGCATGGTTAGTACTTGCATGGGAGACCGGCTGGGAATACCAGGTGCAGTAGGCTTATCAACATTTTTATTCCACCGTACATACTAACGTTTTCCCGGTATTTTTTGCCTAGCCGAAGTATTAAATTACATCCAATTCCGACGAATATTCAGCCTACTGACAAACCATTGCAGAATACGCCAGTTCACGTCCGATCACTGAAGTTAAGCCCACCGGACGTGGTTAGTACTTGCATGGGAGACTGGCTGAGAATACCACAAATAGTAGGCTCATCAACATTTTTATTCCACCGTACATACTAACTTTTTCGCTGGATTTTTTGCATAGCCGAAGCATTAAACGACATCTAATTCCGACGAATATTCAGCCTACTGCCAAACCATTGCAGAATACACCAGTTCTCGTCCGATCACTGAAGTTAAGCCCACCGGGCGTGGTTAGTACTTGCATGGGAGACCGGCTGGGAATACCACGTGCAGTAGGCTTATCAACATTTTTATTTCACTGTACACACCAAATTTTTCCCAGGATTTGTTGCCTAGCCGAAGTATTAAATTACATCCAATTCCGACGAATATTCAGCCTACTGACAAACCATTGCAGAATACGCCAGTTCACGTCCGATCACTGAAGTTATGCTGCATCGGGCGTGGTTAGTACTTGCAAGGGAGACCGGCTGGAGATACCACGTGCATTAGGCTCATCAACATTTTTATTCCACCGTACATATTAACTTTTTCCTGGAATTTTTTGCCTAGCCGAAGTATTAAACGACATCCAATTCCGACGAATATTCAGCCTACTGACAAACCATTGCAGAATACACCAGTTTTCGTCTGTTCATTGAAGTTAAGCTGCATCAGGCGTGGTTAGTACTTGCATGGGAGACCGACTGGGAATACCACGTGCAGTAGGCTCATCAGCATATTTATTCCATCGTACATGCAAACTTTTTCCCGGGATTTTTTGCCTAGCCGAAGTATTAAGTTACATTCAATTCCGACAAATATTCAGCCTACTGCCAAACCATTGCAGAATACACCAGTTCTCGTCCGATCACTGAAGTTAATCTGCATTCGGCATGGTTAGTACTTGCATGGGAGACCGGCTGGGAATACCACGTGCAGTAGGCTTATCAACATTTTTATTCCACCGTACATACTAACTTTTTCCCGGGATTTTTGCCTAGCCGAAGCATTAAATGACATCCAATTGCGACGAATATTCAGCCTACTGCTAAACCATTGCAGAATACACCAGTTCTTGTCCGATCACTGCAGTTAATCTGCATCGGGCGTGGTTAGTACTTGCATGGGAGACCGGCTGGGAATACCACGTGCAGTAGGCTGATGAACATTTTTATTCCACCGTACATACTAACGTTTTCCCGGTATTTTTTGCCTAGCCGAAGTATTAAATTACATCCAATTCCGACGAATATTCAGCCTACTGACAAACCATTGCAGAATACGCCAGTTCACGTCCGATCACTGAAGTTAAGCCCACCGGACGTGGTTAGTACTTGCATGGGAGACTGGCTGAGAATACCACAAACAGTAGGCTCATCAACATTTTTATTCCACCGTACATACTAACTTTTTCGCTGGATTTTTTGCATAGCCGAAGCATTAAACGACATCAAATTCCGACGAATATTCAGCCTACTGCCAAACCATTGCAGAATACACCAGTTCTCGTCCGATCACTGAAGTTAAGCCCACCGGGCGTGGTTAGTACTTGCATGGGAGACCGGCTGGGAATACCACGTGCAGTAGGCTTATCAACATTTTTATTTCACTGTACACACCAAATTTTTCCCAGGATTTGTTGCCTAGCCGAAGTATTAAATTACATCCAATTCCGACGAATATTCAGCCTACTGCCAAACCATTGCAGAATACACCAGTTCTCGTCTGATCACTGAAGTTAAGCCCACCGGGCGTGGTTAGTACTTGCATGGGAGACCGGCTGGGAATACCACGTGCAGTAGGCTTATCAACATTTTTATTTCACTGTACACACCAAATTTTTCCCAGGATTTGTTGCCTAGCCGAAGTATTAAATTACATTCAATTCCGACGAATATTCAGCCTACTGACAGACCATTGCAGAATACACCAGTTTTCGTCCGTTCATTGAAGTTAAGCTGCATCAGGCGTGGTTAGTACTTGCATGGGAGACCGACTGGGAATACCACGTGCAGTAGGCTCATCAGCATTATTATTCCACATTACATACTAACTTTTTCCTATGATTTTTTGCCTATCCGTAGCATTAAATGACATCCAATTCCTACGTATACTCAGCCTACTGCCAAACCGTTGCAGAATACACCAGTTCTCGTCCGATCACTGAAGTTAAGCTGCATCGGGCGTGGTTAGTACTTGCAAGGGAGACCGGCTGGAGATACCACGTGCATTAGGCTCATCAACATTTTTATTCCACCGTACATATTAACATTTTCCTGGAATTTTTTGCCTAGCCGAAGTATTAAACGACATCCAATTCCGACGAATATTCAGCCTACTGCCAACCTATTGCAGAATACACCAGTTCTCGTCCGATCACTGAAGTTAAGCTGCATTGGGCTTGGTTAGTACTTGCATGGGAGACTGGCTGGGAATACCACGTGCAGTAGGCTCATCAACATTTTTATTCCACCGTACATACTAAATTTTTCCCGGGATTTTTTGCCTAGCCGATGTATTAAATTAAATCCAATTCCGACCAATATTCAGCCTACTGCCAAACCAATGCAGTATACACCAGTTCTCGTCCGATCACTGAAGTTAAGATGCATTTGGCGTGGTTAGTACTTGCATGGGAGACCGGCTGGAAATACCACGTGCAGTAGGCTCATTAACATTTTTATTCCACATTACATACTAACTTTTTCCTATGATTTTTTTCCTAGCCGTAGCATTAAATGACATCCAATTCCGACGTATATTCAGCCTACTGCCAAACCATTGCAGAATACACCAGTTCTCGTCCGATCACTGAAATTAATCTGCATTCGGTGTGGTTAGTACTTGCATGGGAGACCGGCTGGGAATACCACGTGCAGTAGGCTTATCAACATTTTTATTCCACCGTACATACTAACTTTTTCCCGGGATTTTTTGCCTAGCCGAAGTATTAAATGACATCCAATTCCTACGTATATTTAGCCTACTGCCAACCCATTGCAGAATACACCAGTTCTCGTCCGATCACTGAAGTTAAGCTGCATCGGGCGTGGTTAGTACTTGCATGGGAGACCGGCTGGGAATACCACGTGCAGTAGGCTCATCAACATTTTTATTCCACCGTACATACTAAATTTTTCCCGGGATTTTTTGCCTAGCCGATGTATTAAATTAAATCCAATTCCGACCAATATTCAGCCTACTGCCAAACCAATGCAGTATACACCAGTTCTCGTCCGATCACTGAAGTTAAGATGCATTTGGCGTGGTTAGTACTTGCATGGGAGACCGGCTGGAAATACCACGTGCAGTAGGCTCATTAACATTTTTATTCCACCGAACATACTAACTTTTTTCCATGATTTTTTGTCTAGACGAAACATTAAATGACATACAATTCGGACGAATGTTCGGCCTACTGCCAAACCATTGCAGAATACACCAGTTCTCGTCCGATCACTGAAGTTAAGCTGCATCGTGCGTGGTTAGTACTTGCATGGGAGACCGGCTGGGAATACCTCGAGCATTAGGCTCATTAACATTTTTATTCCACCGTACATACTAATTTTTTCCGGGATTTTTTGCCTTGCCGAAATATTAAATTACATCCAATTCCGACGAATATTCAGCCTACTGTCAAACCATTGCAGAATACACAGGTTCTCGTCCGATCACTGAAGTTAAGCTCACCGGACGTGGTTAGTACTTGCATGGGAGACCGGCTGAGAATACCACGTGCTGTAGGCTCATCAACATTTTTATTCTCCCGTACATAATAACTTTTTTCCGCGATTTTTTGTCTAGCCGAAGCGTTAAACGACATCCAATTTCGACGAATATTCAGCCTACTGCCAAATCATTGCAGAATACACCAGTTCTCGTCCGATCTCTGAGGTTAAGCTGCATCGGGCGTGGTTAGTACTTGCATGGGAGACCGGCTGTGAATACCACGTGCAGTAGGCTGATGAAAATTTTTATTAAACCGTACATAGCCGAAGCAATAAATGACATCCAATTGCAACAAATATTAAGTCTACTGCCAAACCATTGCAGAATACACCAGTTCTCGTCCGATCACTGAAGTTAATCTGCATCGGGCATGGTTAGTACTTACATGGGAGACCGGCTGGGAATACCACGTATAGTAGGCTTATCACCATTTTTATTCCACCGTACATACTAACATTTTCCCATAATTTTTTACCTAGTCGAAGCAATAAATGACCTCCAATTGCAATGAATATTCAGCCTACAGCCAAACCAATGCAGAATACACCAGTTCTCGTCTGATCACTGAAGTTAATCTGCATCGGGCGTGGTTAGTACTTGCATGGGAGACCGGCTGGGAATAACAAGTGTAGTAGGCTCATCAACTTTTTTATTCCACATTACATACTAACTTTTTCCTATGATTTTTTGCCTAGCCATAGCATTAAATGACATCCAATTCCGACGTATATTCAGCCTACTGCTAAACCATTGCAGAATACACCAGTTCTCGTCCGATCACTGAAGTTAAGATGCATCGGGCGTGGTTAGTACTTGCATGGGAGACCGGCTGAGAATACCATGTGCAGTAGGCTCATCAACATTTTTATTCCACCATACATACTAACTTTTTCCCGGGATTTTTTGCCTAGCCGAAGTATTAAATTACATCCAATTCCGACAAATATTCAACCTACTGACAAACCATTGCAGAATACACCTGTTCTCGTCCGATCATTGAAGTTAAGCCCACCAGACGTGTTAGTACTTGCATGGGAGACCGGCTGAGAATACCGCATGCAGTAGGCTCATCAATATTTTTAGTCCACCGCACATACTAACTTTTTCGCGGTATTTTTTGCATAGCCGAAGCATTAAACGACATCCAATTCCGACGAATATTCAGCCTACTGCCAACCCATTGCAGAATACACCAGTTCTCGTCTGATCACTGAAGTTAAGCTGCATCGGGCGTGGTTAGTACTTGCATGGGAGACTGGCTGGGAATACCACGTGCAGTAGGCTCATCAACTTTTTTATTCCACCGTACATACTAACTTTTTCCCGGGATTTTTTGCCTAGCCGAAGTATTAAATTAAATCCACTTCCGACCAATATTCAGCCTACTGCTAAACCATTGCAGTATACACCAGTTCGCGTCCGATCAATGAAGTTAAGCTGCATCGGACGTGGTTAGTACTTGCATGGGAGACCGGCTGGGAATACCAAGTGTAGTAGGCTCATCAACATTTTTATTCCACATTACATACTAACTTTTTCCTATGATTTTTTGCCTAGCCATAGCATTAAATGACATCCAATTCCGACGTATATTCAGCCTACTGCCAAACCATTGCAGAATACACCAGTTCTCGTCCGATCACTGAAGTTAAGATGCATCAGGCGTGGTTAGTACTTGCATGGGAGACCGGCTGAGAATACCATGTGCAGTAGGCTCATCAACATTTTTATTCCACCGTACATACTAATTTTTTTCCATGATTTTTTGCCTAGCCGAAGCATTAAATGACATCCAATTGCGACGAATATTCAGCCTACTGACATACCAATGCAGAATACACCAGTTCTCGTCTGATCACTGAAGTTAATCTGCATCGGGCCTGGTTAGTACTTGCATGGGAGACCGGCTGGAAATACCACGTGGAAATACCATACATACTAACTTTTTCCCGGGATTTTTTGCCTAGCCGAAGTATTAAATTACATCCAATTCCGACAAATATTCAACCTACTGACAAACCATTGCAGAATACACCTGTTCTCGTCCGATCATTGAAGTTAAGCGCACCAGACGTGGTTAGTACTTGTATGGGAGACCGGCTGAGAATACCGCATGCAGTAGGCTCATCAACATTTTTAGTCCACCGCACATACTAACTTTTTCGCGGGATTTTTTGCATAGCCGAAGCATTAAACGACATCCAATTCCGACGAATATTCAGCCTACTGCCAACCCATTGCAGAATACACCAGTTCTCGTCTGATCACTGAAGTTAAGCTGCATCGGGCGTGGTTAGTACTTGCATGGGAGACTGGCAGGGAATACCACGTGCAGTAGGCTCATCAACATTTTTATTCCACCGTACATACTAACTTTTTCCCGGGATTTTTTGCCTAGCCGAAGTATTAAATTAAATCCAATTCCGACCAATATTCAGCCTACTGCTAAACCATTGCAGTATACACCAGTTCGCGTCCGATCACTGAAGTTAAGCTGCATCGGACGTGGTTAGTACTTGCATGGGAGACCGGCTGGGAATAACAAGTGTAGTAGGCTCATCAACTTTTTTATTCCACATTACATACTAACTTTTTCCTATGATTTTTTGCCTAGCCATAGCATTAAATGACATCCAATTCCGACGTATATTCAGCCTACTGCTAAACCATTGCAGAATACACCAGTTCTCGTCCGATCACTGAAGTTAAGATGCATCGGGCGTGGTTAGTACTTGCATGGGAGACCGGCTGAGAATACCATGTGCAGTAGGCTCATCAACATTTTTATTCCACCATACATACTAACTTTTTCCCGGGATTTTTTGCCTAGCCGAAGTATTAAATTACATCCAATTCCGACAAATATTCAACCTACTGACAAACCATTGCAGAATACACCTGTTCTCGTCCGATCATTGAAGTTAAGCCCACCAGACGTGGTTAGTACTTGCATGGGAGACCGGCTGAGAATACCGCATGCAGTAGGCTCATCAATATTTTTAGTCCACCGCACATACTAACTTTTTCGCGGTATTTTTTGCATAGCCGAAGCATTAAACGACATCCAATTCCGACGAATATTCAGCCTACTGCCAACCCATTGCAGAATACACCAGTTCTCGTCTGATCACTGAAGTTAAGCTGCATCGGGCGTGGTTAGTACTTGCATGGGAGACTGGCTGGGAATACCACGTGCAGTAGGCTCATCAACTTTTTTATTCCACCGTACATACTAACTTTTTCCCGGGATTTTTTGCCTAGCCGAAGTATTAAATTAAATCCACTTCCGACCAATATTCAGCCTACTGCTAAACCATTGCAGTATACACCAGTTCGCGTCCGATCAATGAAGTTAAGCTGCATCGGACGTGGTTAGTACTTGCATGGGAGACCGGCTGGGAATACCAAGTGTAGTAGGCTCATCAACATTTTTATTCCACATTACATACTAACTTTTTCCTATGATTTTTTGCCTAGCCATAGCATTAAATGACATCCAATTCCAAGGTATATTCAGCCTACTGCCAAACCATTGCAGAATACACCAGTTCTCGTCCGATCACTGAAGTTAAGATGCATCAGGCGTGGTTAGTACTTGCATGGGAGACCGGCTGAGAATAGCATGTGCAGTAGGCTCATCAACATTTTTATTCCACCGTACATACTAATTTTTTTCCATGATTTTTTGCCTAGCCGAAGCATTAAATGACATCCAATTGCGACGAATATTCAGCCTACTGACATACCAATGCAGAATACACCAGTTCTCGTCTGATCACTGAAGTTAATCTGCATCGGGCATGGTTAGTACTTGCATGGGAGACCGGCTGGAAATACCACGTGCAGTAGGCTTATCAACATTATTATTCCACCGTACATACTAACATTTTCCCATGTTTTTTTGCCTAGCCGAAGCATTAAGTGAAATCCTATTCCGACAAACATTCAGCCTACTGCCAAACCATTGCTGAATACACCAGTTCTCGTCCGATCACTGAAGTTAAGCCGCATCGGGCGTGGTTAGTAATTGCACGGGAGACCGGCTGGGAATACCATGTGCAGTAGGCTCATCAACATTTTTATTCCACATTACATACTAACTTTTTTCCATGATTTTTTGCCTAGACGAAACATTAAATGACATACAATTCGGACGAATATTCAGCCTACTGCCAAACCATTGCAGAATACACCAGTTCCCGTCATATCACTGAAGTTAAGCTGCATCGGGCGTGGTTAGTACTTGCATGGGAGACCGGCTGGGAATACCACGTGTATTAGGCTCATCAACATTTTTATTCCACATTACATTCTAACTTTTTCCTATGATGTTTTGCCTAGCATACATTAAATGCCCTCCAATTCCGACGTATATTCAGCCTACTGCCAAACAATTGCAGAATACACCAGTTCTCGTCCGATCACTGAAGTTAAGATGCATCGGGCGTGGTTAGTAGTTAGCGTGGCTAGTGGTTAGTAGTTAGCGTGGTTAGACCGGCTGAGAATAACATGTGCAGTAGGCTCATCAACATTTTTATTCCACCGTACATACTAACTTTTTTCCATGATTTTTTGCCTAGCCGAAGCATTAAATGACATCCAATTGCGACGAATATTCAACCTACTGCCAATCCAATGCAGACTACACCAGTTCTCGTCCGATCACTGAAGTTAATCTGCATCGGGCATGGTTAGTACTTGCATGGGAGACCGGCTGGGAATACCACGTGCAGTAGGCTTATCAACATTATTATTCCACCGTACATACAAACTTTTTCCCGGGATTTGTTGCCAAGCCGAAGTATTAAATTACATCAAATTCGGACGAATATTCAGCCTAATGCAAAACCATTCCAGAGTACACCAGTTCTCGTCTGATCACTGAAGTTAAACTGCATCGGGCGTGGTTAGTACTTGCATGGGAGACCTGCTTCGAAAACCACGTGCAGTAGGCTTATCAACATTTTATTCCACCGTACATACTATCTTTTTCTCGTGATTTTTTGCCTAGCCGAAGCATTAACTGAAATCCAATTCCGACAAATATTCAGCCTACTGCCAAACCATTACAGAATACACTAGTTCTCGTCCGATCACTGAAGTTAAGCCGCATCGGGCGTGGTTAGTACTTGCACGGGAGACCGGTTGGGAATACCACGTGCAGTAGGCTCATCAACATTTTTATTCCACATTACATACTAACTTTTTTCCATGATTTTTTGCCTAGACGAAACATTAAATGACATACAATTCGGACTAATATTCAGCCTACTGCCAAACCATTGCAGAATACACCAGTTCTCGTCCGATCACTGAAGTTAAGCTGCATCGGGCGTGGTTAGTACTTGCATGGGAGACCGGCTGGGAATATCACGTGCAATAGGCTCATTAACATTTTTATTCCACCGTACATACTAACTTTTGTCCGGGATTTTTTGCCTTGCCGAAATATTAAATTACATCCAATTCCGACGAATATTCAGCCTACTGTCAAACCATTGCAGAATACACCAGTTCTCGTCCGATCACTGAAGTTAAGCTCACCGGACGTGGTTAGTACTTGCATCGGAGACCGGCTGAGAATACCATGTGCAGTAGGCTCATCAACATTTTTATTCTCCCGTACATACTAACTTTTTTCCGCGATTTTTTTTCTAGCCGAAGCATTAAACGACATCCAATTTCGACGAATATTCAGACTACTGCCAAACCATTGCAGAATACACCAGTTCTCGTCCGATCACTGAAGTTAAGCTGCATCGGGTGTGGTTAGTACTTGCATGGGAGACCGGCTGGGAATACCACATGCAGTAGGCTCATCAACATTTTTATTCCACATTACATACTAACATTTTCCCATGTTTTTTTTGCCTAGCCGAAGCAATAAATGACATCCAATTGCAACGAATATTCAGCCTACTGCCAAACCATTGCAGAATACATCTGTTCTCGTCCGATCACTGAAGTTAAGCCCAACAGACGTGGTTAGTACTTGCATGGGAGACCGGCTGATGATACCCCATGCAGTAGTCTCATCAACATTTTTATTCCACCGTACATACTAACTTTTTCGCGGGATTTTTTGCATAGCCGAAGCATTAAACGACATCCAATTCCGACGAATATTCAGCCTACTGCCAACCAATTGCAGAATACACCAGTTCTCCTCCGATCACTGAAGTTAAGCTGCATCGGGTGTGGTTAGTACTTGCATGGGAGACCGGCTGGGAATACCACGTGCAGTAGGCTCATCAACATTTTTATTCCACCGTACATTCTAACTTTTTCCCTGGATTTTTTGCCTAGCCGAAGTATTAAATTAAATCCAATTCCGACCAATTAAGCCTACTGCCAAATCATTGCAGTATACACCAGTTCTCGTCCGATCACCGAAGTTAAGCTGCATCGGGCGTGGTTTGTACTTGCATGGGAGACCGGCTGGGAATACCAAGTGTAGTAGGCACATCAACATTTTTATTCCACATTACATACTAACTTTTTCCTATGATTTTTTGCCTAGCCATAGCATTAAATGACATCCAATTCCAACGTATATTCAGCCTACTGCCAAACCATTGCAGAATACACCAGTTCTCGTCCGATCACTGAAGTTAAGATGCATCGGGCGTGGTTAGTACTTGCATGGGAGACCGGCTGAGAATACCATGTGCAGTAGGCTCATCAACGTTTTTATTCCACCGTACATACTAACTTTTTTCCATGATTTTTTGCCTAGCCGAAGCATTAAATGACATCCAATTGCGACGAATATTCAGCCTACTGCCAAACCAATGCAGAATACACCAGTTCACGTCCGATCACTGAAGTTAAGCTGCATCGGGCGTGGTTAGTACTTGCAAGGGAGACCGGCTGGGAATACCACGTGCATTAGGCTCATCAACATTTTTATTCCACCATACATACTAACTTTTTCCCGGGATTTTTTGCCTAGCCGATGTATTAAATTACATCCAATTCCGACGAATATTCAACCTACTGACAAACCATTGCAGAATACACCTGTTCTCGTCCGATCATTGAAGTTAAGCCCAACAGACGTGGTTAGTACTTGCATGGGAGACCGGCTGAGAATACCGCATGCAGTAGGCTCATCAACATTTTTATTCCACCGTACATAACAACTTTTTCGCGGGATTTTTTGCATAGCCGAAGCATTAAACGACATCCAATTCCGACGAATATTCAGCCTACTGCCAACCCATTGCAGAATACACCAGTTCTCGTCCGATCACTGAAGTTAAGCTGCATCGGGCGTGGTTTGTACTTGCATGGGAGACCGGCTGGGAATACCAAGTGTAGTAGGCTCATCAACATTTTTATTCCACATTACATACTAACTTTTTCCTATGATTTTTTGCCTAGCCATAGCATTAAATGACATCCAATTCCGACGTATATTCAGCCTACTGCCAAACCATTGCAGAATACACCAGTTCTCGTCCGATCACTGAAGTTAAGATGCATCCGGCGTGGTTAGTACTTGCATGGGAGACCGGCTGAGAATACCATGTGCAGTAGGCTCATCAACATTTTTATTCCACCGTACATACTAAATTTTTTCCATGATTTTTTGCCTTGCCGAAGCATTAAATGACATCCAATTGCGACGAATATTCAGCCTACTGCCAAACCAATGCAGAATACACCAGTTCTCGTCCGATCACTGAAGTTAATCTGCATCGGGCATGGTTAGTACTTGCACGGGAGACCGGCTGGGAATACCACGTGCAGTAGGCTCATCAACATTTTTATTCCACATTACATACTAACTGTTTTTCATGATTTTTTGCCTAGACGAAACATTAAATGACATACAATTCGGACGAATATTCAGCCTACTGCCAAACATTATAACATTAGACATTGCCCGTTGTATATTTTCAACGTAAATTGACGGGCAACTCTGAGTTTGTCGTTGTTTTACGTTCAACTTATTAAGCGGAAATCACGCAGCTTGAACTGCTGCACTACTGTCTTGACATGGTAGAAATCATTCACTTTTCATATAAACCTGCTTAGGTGGCCAGGTCTAAAGACTATAGAAATATATTTCTAACTAATCCGTTTATAATTTACTAATTTATCGTCAACTATATATTTTTTGTTTTACAATGGTATTGTTTGAACTAATACTCAATGATTCGATTGTGGCGAAGTGCTTAACTAGCGACTGTAACTGTACATTACATAAATATGCTATTATAGCGACATATAATAATTTATTACATATGAATCCGTAGTGACTAATAATAATATTATTTCTGTTATTGCGCCCTCGCCGATCTCAAATCCAGTTGAACTTTACAATTCATGCGAAGCAAAATAGCTCCTTATCATGGCTTATGCGAAGGTTGTGCGCCTCTGTAAATTGTGTATGTTTATCTATGGAAATAACACTTTAGCGACTATAGACATTTTGTGAAGTGGCCTTGGACATTACATGGATAGTGTATGGGTTTAACCCGCACCATCGCTAATCCTACGAGCACGAAATGTGTTTTGAGGTTAACCTGAATTTGAGATTTACTGGATTCCGGCAGAGCAAGATCCCGACGGACATTATCTCAGAAAACATGTGTTTAGATAATGTAATTTTTAAGTTACTGCCAACACATTACAATAGAACAGGGTTGACGATGAACGTTGATGTACTGTGAAATACTTTATTTTAGCTGGAATTATTGTTTGCTGAAAAGTGTTTTTGAGTGTTTTGCATGGATTTTTTTACTGATTTCTGACGAGTTGAATGTGACATTTAGGAAAAAGGTATATTCGCGAAAATAAAGTATTTCACAGTAGATCAACGTTCATCGTCAACCCTGTTCTATTGTAATGTGTTGGCAGTAACTTAAAAATTACATTATCTAAACACATGTTTTCTGAGATAATGTCCGTCGGGATCTTGCTATGCCGGAATCCAGTAAATCTCAAATTCAGGTTAACCTCAAAACACATTTCGTGCTCATCACCAATGTCAATCTTTATTTTAAAATACAAATAGTCATATTGTTGCTTTATAAATCATAATATATAATATACTAGTACAGCTAAAAAATAGGTGGTTTAACAATTAACGGATTATGGTACGCTCACATTAAATGCCACTGTCTCCATGCGATGTACTGTCTGGGAGTTTGTTCTACCCTGATTGTGTCTACAGGGAATGTTTTCTATATCATCACTTATATTACAATTTTTAAACAAAATGCTTTATTACTATGTAGTGTATTGCAATACTTGATGACCATGTAATTTTCAGGGAAAATTTTATGATCTTTTTTATGAAGATGATGTCTACTCGCGAGTTACTGTAGCACACGAATCTACAGGAGTGTTTTTTTGTGAACGGCAGGTCGGCCCTGGGATTCTGGCCCGGATTCACGCGACTAATTGACATAATTATAAAACATACGACAATTTGTTCCACGCAACCCACTCTGTAAAATAGCGTTATTTCAAACAACACCACTTAGCATTAAGTAGTAATTAACGAGGCGTTATATTCGGACAACTTGAAGCGGGTGAGCAAACAACCAACAGCCAACACAGCGACAGGCGTATTTATAACTGTTGTGACGTTGCTTCTCTTTCAAAGGCTAAAAATCGTTCTACGATTGCATCACTTCCGCTTTAGGATCTTGTAATCATGACAAGCACTACGGTTGACATCACGTCTATTCAGTCTTCCTACTTAGAATTCATAATTGAGATTGTTCTAGCATTTACTAATATTGTTGACGTTTATTATTTGGGCTTAAATGTAATATTCAAGATAATAAATGTTGTTGGATATCGATAATAAGGTGGTTTCACATTGTAAAATAATGGAGGCTTTTGTGGAGGGGCTGTGGCTTAACTCAATTTCGAATCAAAATATTCGGGCGGTATAAATAAATCATAGCTTAGAAGAGGCCTTTGATGAAAGGGCGGTGGTCTTTGCTCAGTGCGTGTTTGAATTTTATGTAAGTAAACAACGTGTTGTTTACGTCGCTATGAGTCCATATCAAACACGACGCGGCGCGACAACCATTGCATTTTAATCCCAAGGTTAGGTGGCCCATGGAGGTAAAAAGAGCCTCCATGGGTGGCCTAACTACAGCATGATCAAGCGCTAGATTGCGTAACCGCAACTATCATTGACCATGGAGGTATAAACAGATACCTCCATGCATTGACCAAATTAGGTTCGTGAAATTTGTTTTTACAATTGCAACCAGGATGGCTGTGAGAGATGTCAATTAGCCTGCCGAGGAAACAAAACCAACGGTTGGTATATATTAAAGGAAAACTAATTTCTCAATGGTTATTCCAAAGACAGCATTGTAGAAACATAAAGCAGAGACTTCAATTTAAGACACTATTCCGATAATGCAGACTACCTTTTCGTCGAAATGTGCTACGTACATAAAGGAAAACACCGAGAAACAACACGCTGAGGTCCGGCGTGTTGGACACTTCTGACGTAACCAAACTGCGGCCTAAATAATAATGTGTGAAAGCACAGTCCCTCTATCCCCGGTCTGGAAACGACAAGCGTACTTTTGTCTCGAACCGCGTTGCGGGTAAACAAACCGTTCACACCCGGGCCGAGGGACCCAGGAAGTCAAACATATTACAATACCGTCAGAATATTCATTAAATTCGGCAAATTTACCGTCATGCAAAGCGATACATCATTCTATGACTTCACTTTGACTTCAAATTTGGGCAACCACAACGTAAACAAAGCATGTAAACAAAAATAGCACTATGAAATTTGGGGTTTTTGAACCCTTATACGCATCAAAACCAGCCTACCAACTCATAAACATACAGTCCAGCCATGTAAAAATTAATATCGGGAGTTGGGTTCATCTTCTAGATTTAATAGGGAAAAAAACTTCATGTAGCAATATGCTGACATCGCTGAAAATATCTTGTCAAAATGGCGTCGTTCATGTTAACGTAGTCGATCGAAAAACCTGTGATATTTCTGATTCTCGGGGGTTCATAACAGTTCAAGTCAACTATACAAAAACTAATGACTTTATTCGATGCAATAGTATAAAACAATGCTTCAATCTTTGTATATAAATGATTTTTTTTAGCACAGAATTGAGTACATTGTCATTTTAAACGTCGCCATTTGCATTTACGATTGAAAAAGCATGCATAAAAATCGACCAATTTAACGTAAAAAAAATGCGGTGTGACACATAACAAATCAGCCAACCAATTTTTAATGATATGTTTCGATCATAAAATGTCAAAATCAAAGGAAAATATTGGTTTCGCGTCGAGAAGTATGGTAAATCAAATAGAGTTCATTTCAATCACCCCAAAATCATACACAAACAATTTCTGGGTGTAAAGGTATGAAAATTTATTGTGAAAATGTGTCGCTGCTGGTAAAATAGATGAATTAAAAAACTACTCGCGGGCTAAAATATGACCTTACACAGATATCCTAATTACAAAATTATGCGAAAAAGTTCGAATTCTGGAATAAACAACTAAGTTTTAAAAAAACACATAGCACTGACGATGTCAAAAATAGTGAGCGACTGTGTATTGATCACATGACAATGCTTTGCGTATACCAGCAACGCGCCTTTGCCAGGGAAGGAGACCAATTCACACCTAATAAAATGACCGTTTCCAGACCGGGGATAGAGGGACTGTGGTGAAAGCGAAAAAAATAACTAACGTCGAGACACCGTGTCCAATTCCTGTTATACTGTTATCTGCATTTTCTGAATTTGCTTTGACATCGATTTATAACTATAAATCGAACATGTATACCTTCCTTGTTACTTTACTGAGTAATTATATTTAAATTGACCGAATATTGGGTTTGAGCGTTCCGGTGGACGGACGTTTCGGCCAAGGGTTTCAATATTTGAAATTCGCACCTATCGTTATATGTGTAGGTATCAGTTACTAGTATTTCAAACAATAAGTATGGTTTTTGTGCCATCGAAAAAATGATATATGCTTGTATTTTGTGCATGTATTTATGACCAATTTCGTAACTTTCGTAGGTACAAGTATCGTGACTCTTCCATACATTTCACTTACGTTCATTAAACTTGAATGAAGTCGCCGCTTGAAAAGAATGCTATTTACGAAGTTTAAAATAGCCAAGCCTTCCGGATTCAAGCCTCTTGATTGATTCGACAACGGTAGCTATCATTTATTCTAAAAAGTTGAAGATCGGTAAACATAAAACTAATCTAAAATATCTCCTGCTTTTCATGTGCGACATGTTTCATAAAAAACAGAGTTAAGCGAATGTAATTAGATATTAATGCGTGAACTCTGGAGGTCATTGCCCATTGCTGCACATAATTAAAACACGTTGTAATAGAGTTCATATTCATATTCACGCCATTTCAAATAAACTAATTCACCAATGAAACATCGCCCAACAAAGATGTCGCTGATCACTCAGTTATCGCAGCGTGTGTAGTACCATGATACACCCAGTTTCTACTTTTGTAAAATGCGATAGTAAAAATATACGTTTCACTTGGTATCACCATGGAGGTAAAAAAAGACTTTTACCTCCATGGTATCACATTAGGGTAAAGCTGTGGATGGGGCGCTAAACGGCGGGATATTCGGTACCCTTGAACATGCAATAGAAATTACGTGTAGACAGTACATTCTAATTATTCTTCGCAAATAAAACAACAATACAAATAAGAACTTTTCATTATCTAATTTAAAAAAAAAATATCAGAATAACAATGTTTTAAACGTTTATAAAATTAACATCGCAAATTTTGAGAATGTGTTTAAGAGATACCGCGGTGTAAATAAACATTGCAAATAGGGTCTGTTTCGTTCGTAGAATTTTTGTTTTGTTTATTTTGGCTCATAAAAAAACGTGCTGCACTTGTTTCTGTCTTTGGCATATTTCAGAATGATAGATATTGTCCGGTCGTATTTTTACGTATTTAAGGATCTGTTTATACCAACCGAGTGCACAGTATTAATTTCACCCAACCTGTCTAATTTCCGCTTTATTTTGAAAATATCGCCCGCTGCGCGCATTTTAATTCGTGGTTTTGGCATCGTTATTTTTGGGGAAACACATCAATATTTTCTTCGTTTCTTTGCCCTAGGGAGTTAACGTTGTCTTTATCAAGTAACTGTTTCGATAATCATTGATGAAAGGAGAGAGCAGTCCTGGATTCAAACGGAACACAGTTCGGCTCCTTCAGCATGTTAAACAAAAGGTCGTAGTTCAAGTTACGTGCGCGAATGATACATTTCGCTCAATGTAATTGCAATTTCTTTTTTCGTACAACGGAAATTGGAAAAAAAATTCCGTAATTGTGTAATCACAGGCTAGACGTACGACGTAATCAATCAAATATTTTTATCGTACACTGTAAAAATGTGTCATTTTTCTCGGTACGTACAAGAATTTACATCCAAATTAAAAAAGTCGTAAAGAATAATCCAGCGAAATTACATTTTCGAAACTGTGAAATGACTAGATGACACAATTCATTGCAAAATTCAATTATCACTGTAAATGGTAAAAAACGTCTTTTTTTCCTTGTAAATTGTAAAAGGCCCTTTTTATTTCCCGTAAAACTGTACCAGCTACCCCCTTTGCCCCCTTCCATACAAAGTATCATAGATTGTCGTTCGTCCGTATCGTGTCGTTCGGATTTTAATTGTAATTAATACTCTATTACTCGTTGTATCCGTAAACTTTACCATTGAAACAACAAATTCAACCACTCGTGTACCAGTGATCAGTGTTTGAGCCAGCGATTGGTGTTTTAAATAAGCGAGCGAGAAAAGAAAGTGATATAAATGTGGTAGTTTTTTCGGTCGGAAAAGATCCCGTGGTCGGATATTATGTGATAATTGGTTGCTTAAAACCGATGAAAGCGCGTGATTGGGCGAAATTAGTATCGTGGCAAGTTTATAAATTGAGAAACGTCAAGTAAGGACACGGTAGAAAGAGTTGATAGTAAACGCAGGGGTTTACAGCGGGGAAGCATCCACCACCCCTTTACCGTGAAAGCGTGAACTCGCGACAAATTTGTTTCGTTCTTATATATAATATTAGGTTTTGAAAGCTGCTGAGTCAAAAAAAAAAGACTAAATGATACAAAAAGAACGCGTTGGAGACATATGCCTATGCAGAATTTGGTTTGCCAGTACATAATCCATTTTTAACACCTTGGCTACTCTATTGACAATGGCTGTTTATCCTGATTTGGCACTTGGGGTGACCGGTAATCAGTGTCCACAACGTGCTGTGCATGTTTTTGGCACGAATTCAGTTGTAATCTGAAATTTTCATATGCGTGTTTGGTAGTCGTTAGCTAAACATTTTTGGGTTTCGTTTGCAAAGTTACAGAGTTTCGTCTAACTGTTTTTGCTGAAATACATTGTATAATGTATATAGTTTTGTCTTATTCTCTCAACTGTGATGTGGTATTTAATCTGATAGTACTACAACTCTTAATTTAGCAAATCTTTGGAATGTTATTTTTATTGTGATAATCACGAATATAAATTTGCCCGAAGTCGGGAGTTGTGAACAAATAAACTGTTAATAAAGAGCTTTGGTTATATAAGATCCATGGTAAGATCTCCGTGATAAGGGGTGGATAGAAACGCAGTCTCTCAACCCCCGGTTGGGAAACGATAATACTTCTTTTGTCTCAATGCGTGTTACATGTTCGTCAAATTGTTTATTCGTTAACCCATGGAGGTCTCTTTTTACCTCCATGGTTAACCCAAGTGAACGCAAGCCTACTTTTCTATTACCATAAAATTAGCATATGGTATGACATATGACAACAGAAGCCTTCTTGAATCACATCTACGCATGCGTATACACTTCGTTTCGATTTTTGGCACAACGCGAGAGACGGTACATTATTTACCGAAATGTGGGAAAACTACGAGGATTCTGTCAATTTCGATATCGATTGGAATGATATATTGCAAGAGGGCCCAGAGAATGTTGCTGCTGAATGCACGAAAGAAGGCTACGGAAACAGAGACATCGACGCAGCCATCCATTCTGTCAGGGCCGCAAAAAACGTACTGAACGTAGTTTATGTGTTAAAACACGATCTAAGTTTGATCGAAACAAACAGAACAGCCATTAAAACAGCATTGGGCACTTTTTTTAACTTCCATCTCATTATTAATAAAATAGTAGCTCAAGTCGGAAAAGTGTGTTTGTGAGGTTTGTTAAAATCAGATACTGTTACTATAACATCGAATTTGGTCATTTGAATCGCCATCTTGATATAACCATGGAGATAAATGATATAACATGAACAAATTTTGTACACTCTAAATCAGGGAGCTGTTTAATTCAGTGATTTTCTGAGAAGAATATCGGAATCTGACTACACCAACATGATTCGGATATTTCTAAGATATAAATCAACGGTTCTTCAAAATTTTAGGCATCAATATAAAAAAAAAACACTTCGAACAGTCGTTTTCTTCGAACGATACTCGACGACCATCTTGGTTCGTGGGCGGATACAAGTATCTACGGGGGCAAAACTAACGGTAAAATGATCGACTGAAATGAACCCTTTAATACTGCTTCTACACAAAATAATCTATGTTGGGGAATAATTAAAATATTAAACAAAAATATGACGACTGTCATCGTTTTAGATGTAGGGACGCATTTTCATAGGGTGAAAACTTTTTGTACAGCGTCACCGTAACAAGGCACCCTGCAATGAATAGTGCTGGCTGTGATGGTCTGAAATTCTGGATTTTTGTTATGTCAATTAAATGAACATATCTTTTAAATTACACTTGCCTTACCAGGAAGCTTTCACGGACACAAATTACACACGCAACTCGGAATAATTTCGAAATAAGCTGTATAAAATGACAAAGATTCACAGGCGCAGAGCGGAAGACAGTGAAAATCTAGTCACCGGCTTCACTCCACAAGCATAACGCACACTGTTACCAGCGATCGGGGGGATTAACATCTTAGAACAAAGGCGTTTCCCAACCGGGTGTTGAGGGACTGTGGTAGAAATAAGTACAGTCTCTTTAGAGTGGGACTATGTAGAGAGAAAAAGGAGTACATTTTTTTAATAATTTCACTCGAGAGACGTCACAACTTTTTTCAGTTTTTATCGCTCATTGTCGCAGTGCCAGGGGTTGTTTTAGAGTTCCGATCTGTTTATAAATATTCATGAAGCAATCGCAGCAGTTCTGAGAATTATTCGGACAGTCATTTAACAATATATCTTGGAACTTTGCAAAACACTTGAATCTTTTCCAATCTAGTCTTGATGACGCCGTTGTGTTGGCACGCCCACAATTGGGACCATTTCATAATCTTGCTAGATGCGGGTAAAACGTTGTTTTCAAAACTCAACGCCTGGTTACAATAAAATAACAGGTTATATGTTGCATATGCGTTCAAGTGTTATATTTTAATTTTAAATTGTTATAACTATATGAGTCCACTTGACATAACACAATTTACAAATCAACTCCCCAGTGTTGTGTTACCCCAGGTATTAATGAACTCATTGGCACCGCTGTAAAATTAGGTGCGTTCGGACGTTTAAACTCACACATTCACAAGATAATAACGGTGTGAAATATGTCTGTTTTTTTGTTTTTTTTTAGAAAATGCTTTGTCACAGAATAATAGTCTGTGGAATAGTATGAAATAGTTATGGGACAAAAACAACAAACCTGCTTTGAAATCGAAAAAAAATGGGTCTTTTGATTACATTTCAATGAACTTGATCACGGGAAATGCATGGTGCTCATTTCAAGCGAAAATTCCGCTGTGAGCTCTCGCAATCGCGTCATTTTTACAAGGTTCGCCATTTGTTGTCACGTGGTAACAATGACTGTCCGGTTAGTGCGAACTTGTCCCTCTATATTTAGGCTTTTGAATCATAAATTCTAAAGTATGGTTCTGAATGAAACAACAGGCAGGGAACACTTTATTCAAAAACGTTGTCAAACCCTTCTCACTACCTTAACGTGACCATGGTACTCCTTCCATGTCGTGACAATAGCATAACCCCAGACTAGTAATAGTACGAGTCTGATGCATAACGGTCCAGTGGCCGACATCCTGTGTGTATTGCAAACAAATAGCAAAGCGCCGGTCGGCAATTTTTTATTCTGGTCGGAAATTCTGAATGGCGGTTTCTAGCAACGAGCGTGGGCGGATTTTTGAAAAAAATAACGAACGAACAAATCGATAGGTAAAAAGGTGTTTGAGTAATATTCTCAAACATAAAACGCAACTAGATGAGTTTTCAGTAGACCAATACACTCACGTGACACTACTTTCCCGAATTAGGTTCGTGCAGGGAGCTGGTTCGTGTAAACTACTTCCTATTCACACTACCTGCCTAGACTTCGTACTTGATATGGTTGCACATTTGTCGTTATTTTGCGCAAAGTAATGACGAACGAAACAGCGTTAATTTCTGACATAGAACAAAAAGAGATAGAACAGTGGTGGACGGTGGACTAATCAGAATATCGGAATCAATCCTCGGTACTGGCATTTTGTGGTTCTTTGCTAAGACCGATATAAAAAAATAAATGTAGTAGTCCAGATAATCGTGGTGTCGAAATTATTCAATATATACGTTAAGACAAAACATCCTTTCCCATTTATACTTGATATACATATATATAATTATATATATTGTGCGTGGACGTTTTTGGACGAGGTGAAACTTTACATTCTCCTGATTGAATAGTGTAATGAAAGAGACGCTGGAAGCAATGTCAGAGTTGCTTCATCGAAATGAGTTTGAGAACCTTCAAACCGTTTGGGTCCGCTTCTTGGCATATGCCAAGTTATGCCCGTCTACAGGGTTAAGAATTTACAAAAAAAGAATAGCAGACTGCATATAAAGTTGAAAAAAAAAAGATTTTTTCTCGATGTCAAACCGGTTGCTATGTTGTAACTGTATGGAACAATGCATTCTGGTTGTCCAACTACGGAATGCGGTAAACTTAACGCTAGCTACTGTACACTATTGTCCGAGACTCATTCTCGCCGCCAGAGTTTATTTCCGCTTCTAGACTCGACGGAACAAATCTATGTAGGCTTGGCGTAAAATAGGCCGGGCCATGGCGTACGATGATGTGGCGACTTGGATTCAGTAATACTCCACTATTTGGCTCTAGCAGGCATGTAAGGCTGTATGTTAAACCATGGAGCTCCATGGTTAAACGTAGGATGTACAAAACGCGTCGACGTGTTCACAATACTAACTATTATCAGCTCATTACCGACTGTCACCGAACCAATTCCGTCTTCGTATCGCTTATTTGGAATAAAAGACGTGTTTTAAGAGCAGGTCAAAACTTCCACCAGTATTCGACTGAAGTCTGTCACATTGTATTGCTTAACTGAAGAATGACACCTCTTGGTGTGTGAATTGAGTCTTATCCATTTAACATCAACAAACCACTAACTATTAATTGCAGCGGATTTCTTAATTTGTAATATTACAATAAATGCGGAGCAAAAAATGATATTATTATGGGGAGGGTGCTCAGCACTGCCAATTCACATACTTTTGACGAAATGGTCACTCGACGAAATATGCATCGGGATAAAGCATTCTGTATGTAGTTTCTACCAACGAACATTTTAATTACAATTTTTCCATTCGTTTTTATCCTCAGACGGAAGTGGAATAGTCTCTCTCTTTCGGTTATAATTTGGTATAGTATACTGTTCTAGGCCAATCAGATCTTGGTTAGACCACACATATTTCATAGCAACAAACGTAGTTGACACTTGCATGTAGATCCACATCCTCTAATGGACCATTATAGTTTTTATCAAGGTATCGGATGATTTTGAGCAGGCACATTACATTGACATTACAACAAATACACATTTTAAATTTAAATATTTTATTATATTATTAACAGTTCCATAATGTCTCTCACGCGGGCATAGCTGTGCCAAGGCAAGTATACAAACGAGTGCCGCTACACATTCATTGTGCATTTAATCAAAGTCCCTCTTCACTAGAGTAGTGCACTAGATATGAACTTCGAATATAATTTATTCCAGGGACGTAACGACCAACGTATTTTATTTACGAATTGTACAGCTACCAGTCTACAGCCTTTTCAACATCAGCATCCGTTACGTGCACATGTTGGGATCTCGGCACGTGCCGATATTTTAAGCCTTCATGTTTGGAGAGAATTACAGAACTGGGTTTACTTTTGTTCGGACCCACTTCGGGACCCACTCGGCTCGTGCAGAAATCACGCTATCATTCGTCGATCTGTTAGTTGACCCAAACATGGAAAGCGATACACATATGATGAAAACAATAATTGACATATTGAAATTAATTCCTTTTGTTATTATAGTATTTATTACGAGTCGTCATGCAATGAACGGCTTAGAAGATTCGATTTTTTTGTTTACGTCAATGTAGCATTGCAAGAAAATACCGGTTGCAGCACATGAATATTCGTCGCCGACGACAGTTTGCATTCATTTCATTCATTACTACTGTATACGATCATATATATAGTTATGTGTTCTCTGAAAATTCACCACTGATTTCGGTTCGAGCCGAGCGTTCAAGTAGATCTCTAACGTGAACGCCACTAATGTGTACTCGAACGTGACTTGGCTGAGAAATGATTACGTACTACAATCATAGACCCTCCACTGGAGGGTCTATGCTACAATATACTAACACTGACACTCTTTTTCTAACTTTCGAAAATAATGGTTTTAAGAAACATTCATTGTGTGTTTTAATTATAGGTTAATCAACAGTATGTTTATGAGTTCAGTCACGGTTTTAGTAACCGTGGTTCAGTCACATCAGACAAAACAAATATCACTTGATGCCACAGTGGTAACACCTCTTTTGTTGTAGAAATAACATACGTGATTATAAACAATGTATTAACAAACACGTGTGAGCTGTCTTGGCAGAGTTCAAGTGCAGCCCCTTACACTTTTTTTTTCCAAAACGCAAAATATGACGGAACTTCGTTCTATCATACTAGACATTTCTTTAGATTTTTGAAATGTCATGAAATTGAACTGATAAAGACGTACAAGAAGCGTGATGTATTGGAGCTAAGCACGTCTGGGGGTACATCAATCCTCAAGCCACGACTGTGTTTGTTGTTGATGGCGGGATCATGATGCGGGAGTAATTGTACTTAACGAGCAATTTCAAAACAAGCCGTACGAGGGCGCTATATACGAATATGAAATAATTTTATTATATTTGCTAAAGCACATTTAAATTGTAAACGGTTATACACACCATGTAAGGATAAATATTATAAGGCATTTCCGGAAAACGTCAAAATAAATGTAATTTACAATGGGCGTACTCTGCGTACATGACGTGGAAGAACACAAGAATACGCCGGAAACCGTTCAAGTAATGATCGGTTACCCAGCTGTATATGTTGTTTCAGTTTCAACGTAAATTGGCGTATATATCTGCATTTAAGTTTCTTCCGTCCAACTTAATCAGCGGTTATTTAAAAGTATACGTTATAAACGTTGAACAGAAATCTGCGGTTTTTCAGAAATTACCGTTGATTTACGTTGGACTGAATGGACGACAAAAGTAGCATTTCCGGCTGACGGTTACGCGACGGATATGCCACCCCCATAGTCGGACGGTTACGCGACGGTTACGCGGCGGATTTACTGCATAACCAGCATGTAACAATTGTGTAACCGTACCGGAAACACGCGATTTCATGCCGTGCTCATCAACATTTTTATTCCACCGTTCATACTAACTTTTTCGCGGGATTTTTTGCATAGCCGAAGCATTAAACGACATCCAATTCCGACGATTATTCAGCCTACTGCCAACCCATTGCAGAATACACCAGTTCTCGTCCGATCACTGAAGTTAAGCTGCATCGGGCGTGGTTAGTACTTGCATGGGAGACCGGCTGGGAATACCACGTGCAGTAGGCTCATCAACATTTATATTCCACATTACATACTAACTTTTTCCTATGATTTTTTGCCTAGACGAAGCATTAAATGACACACAATTCGGACGAATATTCAGCCTACTGCCAAACCATTGCAGAATACACCAGTTCTCGTCCGATCACTGAAGTTAAGCCGCATCGGGCGTGGTTAGTACTTGCACGGGAGATCGGCTGGAAATACCACGTGCAGTAGGCTCATCAACATTTATATTCCACATTACATACTAACTTTTTCCTATGATTTTTTGCCTAGACGAAGCATTAAATGACACACAATTCGGACGAATATTCAGCCTACTGCCAAACCATTGCAGAATACACCAGTTCTCGTCCGATCACTGAAGTTAAGCTGCATCGGGCGTGGATAGTACTTGCATTGGAGACCGGCTGGGAATACCACGTGCAGTAGGCTTATCAACATTATTATTCCACCGTACATACCAACTTTTTCCCAGGATTTGTTGCCTAGACGAAGTCTTAAATTTCATTCAATTCCGACGAATATTCAGCCTACTGCCAAACCATTGCACAAAACACCAGTTCTCGTCCGATCAATGAAGTTAATCTGCATCGGGCATGGTTAGTACTTGCATGGGAGACCGGCTGGGAATGCCACGTGCAGTAGGCTTATCAACTTTTTTATTCCACCGTACATACCAACTTTTTCCCGGCATTTGTTGCCTAGCCGAAGTATTAAATTACATCCAATTCCGACGAATATTCAGCCTACTGCCAAACCATTGCAGAGTACACCAGTTCTCGTCCGATCACTGAAGTTAAGCTGCATCGGGCGTGGTTAGTACTTGCATGGTAGATCTGCTGGGAATACCACGTGCAGTAGGCTTATCAACATTTTTATTCCACCGTATATACTCTCTTTTTCCCGTGATATTTTGCCTAGCCGAAGCATTAACTGAAATCGAATTCCGACAAATATTCAGCATACTGCCAAACCATTGCAGAATACACCAGTTCTCGTCCGATCACTGAAGTTAATCTGCATCGGGCATGGTTTGTACTTGCATGGGAGACCGGCTGGGAATACCACGTGCAGTAGGCTCATCAACATTTTTATTCTCTCGTACATACTAACTTTTTTCTGCGATTTTTTGTCTAGAAGAAGCGTTAAACGACATCCAATTCCGACGAATACTCAGCCTACTGCCAATAAATTTAAAATACACCAGTTCTCGTCCGATCACTGAAGTTAAGCTGCATCGGGCGTGGTTAGTACTTGCATGGGAGACCAGCTGGGAATACCACGTGCAGTAGGCTCATCAACATTTTTATTCCACTTTACATACTAACATTTTCCTATGATTTTTTGCTTAGACGAAGCATTAAATGACATACAATACGGACGAATATTCAGCCTACTGCCAAACCATTGCAGAACACACCAGTTCTCGTCCGATCACTGAAGTTAAGCTGCATCGGGCGTGGTTAGTACTTGCATGGAAGACCGGCTGGGAATACCACGCGCAGTAGGCTGATGAACATTTTTATTCCACCGTACATACTAACTTTTTTCCATGATTTTTTGCCTAGCCGAAGCATTAAACGACATCGAATTGCGACGAATATTCAGCCTACTGCCAAACCAATGCAGAATACACCATTTCTCGTCCGATCACTGAAGTTAATCTGCATCGGGCATGGTTAGTACTTGCATGGGAGACCTGCTGGGAATACCACGTGCAGAAGGCTTATCAACATTTTTATTCCACCGTACATACTAACTTTTTTCCATGATTTTTTGCCTAGCCGATGCATTAAACGACATCGAATTGCGACGAATATTCAGCCTACTGCCAAACCATTGCAAAATACACCAGTTCTCGTCCGATCACTGAAGTTAAGCTGCATCGGGCGTGGATAGTACTTGCATTGGAGACCGGCTGGGAATACCACGTGCAGTAGGCTTATCAACATTATTATTCCACCGTACATACCAAATTTTTTCGGGATTTGTTGCCTAGACGAAGTCTTAAATTTCATTCAATTCCGACGTATATTCAGCCTACTGCCAAACTATTGCATGAAACACCAGTTCTCGTCCATCACTGAAGTTAATCTGCATCGGGCATGGTTAGTACTTGCATGGGAGACCTGCTGGGAATACCACGTGCAGAAGGCTTATCAACATTTTTATTCCACCGTACATACTAACTTTTTTCCATGATTTTTTGCCTAGCCGAAGCATTAAACGACATCGAATTGCGACGAATATTCAGCCTACTGCCAAACCATTGCAAAATACACCAGTTCTCGTCCGATCACTGAAGTTAAGCTGCATCGGGCGTGGATAGTACTTGCATTGGAGACCGGCTGGGAATACCACGTGCAGTAGGCTTATCAACATTATTATTCCACCGTACATACCAACTTTTTTCGGGATTTGTTGCCTAGACGAAGTCTTAAATTTCATTCAATTCCGACGTATATTCAGCCTACTGCCAAACTATTGCATGAAACACCAGTTCTCGTCCATCACTGAAGTTAATCTGCATCGGGCATCGTTAGTACTTGCATGGGAGACCGGCTGGGAATACCACGTGCAGTAGGCTTATCAACTTTTTTATTCCACCGTACATACCAACTTTTTCCCGGGATTTGTTGCCTAGCCGAAGTATTAAATTACATCCAATTCCGAGGAATATTCAGCCTAATGCCAAACCATTGCAGAGTACACCAGTTCTCGTCCGATCACTGAAGTTAAGCTGCATCGGGCGTGGTTAGTACTTGCATGGTAGATCTGCTGGGAATACCTCGTGCAGTAGGCTTATCAACATTTTTATTCCACCGTACATACTATCTTTTTCCCGTGATTTTTTGCCTAGCCGAAGCATTAACTGAAATCGAATTCCGACGAATATTCAGCCTACTGCCAATAAATTGCAAAATACACCAGTTCTTGTCCGATCACTGAAGTTAAGCTGCATCGGGCGTGGTTAATACTTGCATGGGAGACCGGCTGGGAATACCACGTGCAGTAGGCTGATGAACATTTTTATTCCACCGTACATACTATCTTTTTTCCATGATTTTTTGCCTAGCCGAAGCATTAAACGACATCGAATTGCGACGAATGTTCAGCCTACTGCCAAACCAATGCAGAATACACCATTTCTCGTCCGATCACTGAAGTTAATCTGCATCGGGCATGGTTAGTACTTGCATGGGAGACCAGCTGGAAATACCACGTGCAGTAGACTTATCAACATTTTTATTTCACCGTACATACTAAATTTTTCCCGGGATTTGTTGCCCAGCCGAAGTATTAAATTACACCCAATTCCGACGAATATTCAGCCTACTGCCAAACCATTGCCGAGTACACCATTTCTCATCCGATCACTGAAGTTAAGCTGCATCGGGCGTGGATAGTACTTGCATGGGAGACCTGCTGGGAATACCACGTGCAGAAGGCTTATCAACATTTTTATTCCACCGTACATACTATATTTTTCCCGTGATTTGTTTGCCTAGCCGAATCATTAATTGAAATCCAATTCCGACAAATATTCAGCCTACTGCCAAACCATTGCAAAATACACCAGTTCTCGTCCGATCACTGAAGTTAAGCTGCATCGGGCGTGGTTAGTACTTGCATGGGAGACCAGCTGGGAATACCACGTGCAGTAGGCTCATCAACATTTTTATTCCACTTTACATACTAACATTTTCCTATGATTTTTTGCTTAGACGAAGCATTAAATGACATACAATACGGACCAATATTCAGCCTACTGCCAAACCATTGCAGAACACACCAGTTCTCGTCCGATCACTGAAGTTAAGCTGCATCGGGCGTGGTTAGTACTTGCATGGAAGACCGGCTGGGAATACCACGCGCAGTAGGCTGATGAACATTTTTATTCCACCGTACATACTAACTTTTTTCCATGATTTTTTGCCTAGCCGAAGCATTAAACGACATCGAATTGCGACGAATATTCAGCCTACTGCCAAACCAATGCAGAATACACCATTTCTCGTCCGATCACTGAAGTTAATCTGCATCGGGCATGGTTAGTACTTGCATGGGAGACCTGCTGGGAATACCACGTGCAGAAGGCTTATCAACATTTTTATTCCACCGTACATACTAACTTTTTTCCATGATTTTTTGCCTAGCCGAAGCATTAAACGACATCGAATTGCGACGAATATTCAGCCTACTGCCAAACCATTGCAAAATACACCAGTTCTCGTCCGATCACTGAAGTTAAGCTGCATCGGGCGTGGATAGTACTTGCATTGGAGACCGGCTGGGAATACCACGTGCAGTAGGCTTATCAACATTATTATTCCACCGTACATACCAACTTTTTTCGGGATTTGTTGCCTAGACGAAGTCTTAAATTTCATTCAATTCCGACGTATATTCAGCCTACTGCCAAACTATTGCATGAAACACCAGTTCTCGTCCATCACTGAAGTTAATCTGCATCGGGCATGGTTAGTACTTGCATGGGAGACCTGCTGGGAATACCACGTGCAGAAGGCTTATCAACATTTTTATTCCACCGTACATACTAACTTTTTTCCATGATTTTTTGCCTAGCCGAAGCATTAAACGACATCGAATTGCGACGAATATTCAGCCTACTGCCAAACCATTGCAAAATACACCAGTTCTCGTCCGATCACTGAAGTTAAGCTGCATCGGGCGTGGATAGTACTTGCATTGGAGACCGGCTGGGAATACCACGTGCAGTAGGCTTATCAACTTTTTTATTCCACCGTACATACCAACTTTTTCCCGGGATTTGTTGCCTAGCCGAAGTATTAAATTACATCCAATTCCGAGGAATATTCAGCCTAATGCCAAACCATTGCAGAGTACACCAGTTCTCGTCCGATCACTGAAGTTAAGCTGCATCGGGCGTGGTTAGTACTTGCATGGTAGATCTGCTGGGAATACCTCGTGCAGTAGGCTTATCAACATTTTTATTCCACCGTACATACTATCTTTTTCCCGTGATTTTTTGCCTAGCCGAAGCATTAACTGAAATCGAATTCCGACAAATATTCAGCCTACTGCCAAACCATTGCAGAATACACCAGTTCTCGTCCGATCACTGAAGTTAATCTGCATCGGGCATGGTTAGTACTTGCATGGAAGACCGGCTGGGAATACCACGTGCAGTAGGCTCATCAACATTTTTATTCTCCCGTACATACTAACTTTTTTCCGCGATTTTTTGTCTAGCCGTAGCGTTAAATGACATACAATTCCGACGAATATTCAGCCTACTGCCAATAAATTGCAAAATACACCAGTTCTTGTCCGATCACTGAAGTTAAGCTGCATCGGGCGTGGTTAATACTTGCATGGGAGACCGGCTGGGAATACCACGTGCAGTAGGCTGATGAACATTTTTATTCCACCGTACATACTATCTTTTTTCCATGATTTTTTGCCTAGCCGAAGCATTAAACGACATCGAATTGCGACGAATGTTCAGCCTACTGCCAAACCAATGCAGAATACACCATTTCTCGTCCGATCACTGAAGTTAATCTGCATCGGGCATGGTTAGTACTTGCATGGGAGACCAGCTGGAAATACCACGTGCAGTAGACTTATCAACATTTTTATTTCACCGTACATACTAAATTTTTCCCGGGATTTGTTGCCCAGCCGAAGTATTAAATTACATCCAATTCCGACGAATATTCAGCCTACTGCCAAACCATTGCCGAGTACACCATTTCTCATCCGATCACTGAAGTTAAGCTGCATCGGGCGTGGATAGTACTTGCATGGGAGACCTGCTGGGAATACCACGTGCAGAAGGCTTATCAACATTTTTATTCCACCGTACATACTATATTTTTCCCGTGATTTGTTTGCCTAGCCGAATCATTAATTGAAATCCAATTCCGACAAATATTCAGCCTACTGCCAAACCATTGCAAAATACACCAGTTCTCGTCCGATCACTGAAGTTAAGCTGCATCGGGCGTGGTTAGTACTTGCATGGTAGATCTGCTGGGAATACCACGTGCAGTAGGCATATCAACATTTTTATTCCACCGTACATACTATCTTTTTCCCGTGATTTTTTGCCTAGCCGAAGCATTAACTGAAATCGAATTCCGACAAATATTCAGCCTACTGCCAAACCATTGCAGAATACACCAGTTCTCGTCCGATCACTGAAGTTAAGCCGCATCGGGCGTGGTTAGTACTTGCACGAGAGACCGGCTGGAAATACGACGTGTAGTAGGCTCATCAACATTTTTATTCCACATTACATACTAACTTTTTTCCATGATTTTTTGCCTAGACGAAACATTAAATGACATACAATTCGGACGAATATTCAGCCTTCTGCCAAACCTTTGCAGAATACACCAGTTCTCGTCCGATCACTGAAGTTAAGCTGCATCGGGCGTGCTTAGTACTTGCATGGGAGACCGTCTGGGAATACCCTTGCAGTAGGCCTATCAACATTTTTATTCCACTTTACATACGAACATTTTCCTATGATTTTTTGCCTAGACGAAGCATTAAATGACATACAATACGGACGAATATTCAGCCTACTGCCAAACCATTGCAGAACACACCAGTTCTCGGCCGATCACTGAAGTTAAGCTGCGTCTGCCGTGGTTAGTACTTGCATGGGAGACCGGCTGGGAATACCACGTGCAGTAGGCTGATGAACATTTTTTTTCCACCATACATACTAACTTTTTTCCATGATTTTTTGCCTAGCCGAAGCATTAAATGACATCGAATTGCGACGAATATTCAGCCTACTGCCAAACCAATGCAGAATACACCAATTCTCGTCCGATCACTGAAGTTAATCTGCATTGGGCATGGTTAGTACTTGCATGGGAGACCACCTGGGAATACCACGTGCAGAAGGCTTATCAACATTTTTATTCCACTGTACATACTATATTTTTCCCGTGATCTTTTGCCTAGCCGAAGCATTAATTGAAATCTAATTCCGACAAATATTTAGCCTACTGCCAAACCATTGCAAAATACACCAGTTCTCGTCCGATCACTGAAGTTAAGCCGCATCGGGCGTGGTTAGTACTTGCACGGGAGACCGCCTCGGAATACCACGTGCAGTAGGCTCATCAACATTTGTATTCCACATTACATACTAACTTTTTTCCGCGATTTTTTGTCTAGCCGAAGCGTTAAACGACATCCAATTCCGACGAATATTCGGCCTACTGCCAATCCATTGCAAAATACACCAGTTCTCGTCCGATCACTGAAGTTAAGCCCACCGGACGTGGTTAGTACTTGCATGGGAGACTGGCTGAGAATTCCACAAGCAGTAGGCTCATCAACATTTTTGTTCCACCGCACATACTAACTTTTTCGCGAGATTTTTTGCATAGCCGAAGCATTAAACGACATCCAATTCCGACAAATATTCAGCCTACTGCCAACCCATTGCAGAATACACCAGTTCTCGTCCGATCACTGAAGTTAAGCTGCAATGCGCGTGGTTAGTACTTGCATGGGAGACCGACTGGGAATACCACGTGCAGTAGGCTCATCAACATTTTTATTCCACTTTACATACTAACATTTTCCTATGATTTTTTGCCTAGACGAAGCATTAAATGACATACAATACGGAAGAATATTCAGCCTACTGCCAAACCATTGCAGAAAACACCAGTTCTTGTCCGATCACTGAAGTTAAGCTGCATCGGGCGTGGTTAGTACTTGCATGGGAGACTGGCTGGGAATACCACGTGCAGTAGGCTGATGAACATTTTTATTCCACAGTACATACTAACATTTTCCTATGATTTTTTGTCTAGACGAAGCATTAAATGACATACAATACAGAAGAATATTCAGCCTACTGCCAAACCATTGCAGAAAACACCAGTTCTCGTCCGATCACTGAAGTTAAGCTGCATCGGGCGTGGTTAGTAATTGCATGGGAGACTGGCTGGGAATACCACGTGCAGTAGGCTGATGAACATTTTTATTCCACCGTACATACTATATTTTTCCCGTGATTTTTTTGCCTAGCCGAATCATTAATTGAAATCCAATTCCGACAAATATTCAGCCTACTGCCAACCCATTGCAAAATACACCAGTTCTCGTCCGATCACTGAAGTTAAGCTGCATCGGGCGTGGTTAGTACTTGCATGGTAGATCTGCTGGGAATACCACGTGCAGTAGGCATATCAACATTTTTATTCCACCGTACATACTATCTTTTTCCCGTGATTTTTTGCCTAGCCGAAGCATTAACTGAAATCGAATTCCGACAAATATTCAGCCTACTGCCAAACCATTGCAGAATACACCAGTTCTCGTCCGATCACTGAAGTTAAGCCGCATCGGGCGTGGTTAGTACTTGCACGAGAGACCGGCTGGAAATACGACGTGTAGTAGGCTCATCAACATTTTTATTCCACATTACATACTAACTTTTTTCCATGATTTTTTGCCTAGACGAAACATTAAATGACATACAATTCGGACGAATATTCAGCCTTCTGCCAAACCTTTGCAGAATACACCAGTTCTCGTCCGATCACTGAAGTTAAGCTGCATCGGCCGTGGATAGTACTTGCATTGGAGACCGGCTGGGAATACCACGTGCAGTAGGCTTATCAACATTATTATTCCACCGTACATACCAACTTTTTCCCGGGATTTGTTGCCTAGACGAAGTCTTAAATTTCATTCAATTCCGACGAATATTCAGCCTACTGCCAAACCATTGCACAAAACACCAGTTCTCGTCCGATCACTGAAGTTAATCTGCATCGGGCATGGTTAGTACTTGCATGGGAGACCGGCTGGGAATACCAAGTGCAGTAGGCTTATCAACTTTTTTATTCCACCGTACATACCAACTTTTTCCCGGGATTTGTTGCCTAGCCGAAGTATTAAATGACATACAATTCGGACGAATATTCAGCCTACTGCCAAACCAATGCAGAATACACCAGTTCTCGTCCGATCTCTGAAGTAAGCTCACCGGACGTGGTTAGTACTTGAATGGGAGACCGGCTGAGAATACCACGTGCAGTTGGCTCATCAACATTTTTATTCTCCCGTACATACTAACTTTTTTCCGCGATTTTTTGTCTAGCCGAAGCGTTAAACGACATCCAATTCCGACGAATATTCAGCCTACTGCCAATCCATTGCAAAATACACCAGTTCTCGTCCGATCACTGAAGTTAAGCCCACCGGACGTGGTTAGTACTTGCATGGGAGACTGGCTGAGAATACCACAAGCAGTAGGCTCATCAACATTTTTGTTCCACCGCACATACTAACTTTTTCGCGGGATTTTTTGCATAGCCGAAGCATTAAACGACATCCAATTCCGACAAATATTCAGCCTACTGCCAACCCATTGCAGAATACACCAGTTCTCGTCCGATCACTGAAGTTAAGCTGCATTGGGCGTGGTTAGTACTTGCATGGGAGACCGACTGGGAATACCACGTGCAGTAGGCTCATCAACATTTTTATTCCACTTTACATACTAACATTTTCCTATGTTTTTTTCGCCTAGACGAAGCATTAAATGACATACAATACGGAAGAATATTCAGCCTACTGCCAAACCATTGCAGAATACACCAGTTCTCGTCCGATCACTGAAGTTAAGCTGCATCGGGCGCGGTTAGTACTTGCATGGGAGACTGGCTGGGAATACCACGTGCAGTAGGCTTATCAACATTTTTATTCCACCGTACATACTAACTTTTTTCCATGATTTTTTGCCTAGCCGAAGCATTAAATGATATCCAATTGTGACGAATATTCAGCCTACTTTCAAACCAATGCAGAATACACCAGTTCTCGTCCGATCACTGAAGTTAATCTGCATCGGGCATGGTTAGTACTTGCATGGGAGACCAGCTGGGAATACTGCGTGTAGTAGGCTTATCAACATTATTATTCCACCGTACATACAATCTTTTCCCGGGATTTGTTGCCTAGCCGAAGTTTTAAATTACATTCAATTCCGACAAATATTAAGCCAACTGCCAAACCATTGCAGAATACACCAGTTCTCGTCCGATCACTGAAGTTAATCTGCATCGGGCATGGTGAGTACTTGCATGGGAGACTGGCTGGGAATACCACGTGCAGTAGGCTCATCAACATTTTTATTCCACATTACATACTAACATTTTCCCTTATTTTTTTTACCTAGCCGAAGCAATAAATGACCTCCAATTGCAAAGAATATTCAGCCTACAGCCAAACCAATGCAGAATACACCAGTTCTCGTCCGATCACTGAAGTTAATCTGCATCGGGAGTGGTTAGTACTTGCATGGGAGACCGGCTGGGAATACCATGTGCAGTAGGCTCATCAACATTTTTATTCCACATTACATACTAACATTTTCCCATGTTTTTTTGCCTAGCCGAAGCAATAAATGACATCCAATTGCAACGAATATTCATCCTACTGCCAAACCAGTGCAGAAAATACACCAGTTCATGTCCGATCGCTGAAGTTAAGCTGCATCGGGTGTGGTTAGTACTTGCAAGGGAGACCGGCTGGGAATACCACGTGCATTAGGCTCATCAAAATTTTTATTCCACCGTACATACTAACTTTTTCCCGGAATTTTTTGCATAGCCGAAGCATTAAACGTCATCCAATTCCGATGAATATTCAGCCTACTGCCAACCCATTGCAGAATACACCAGTTCTCGTCCGATCACTGAAGTTAAGCTGCATTGGGCGTGGTTAGTACTTGCATGGGAGACCGACTGGGAATACCACGTGCAGTGGGCTCATCAACATTTTTATTCCACTTTACATACTAACATTTTCCTATGATTTTTTCGCCTAGACGAAGCATTAAATGACATACAATACGGAAGAATATTCAGCCTACTGCCAAACCATTGCAAAAAACACCAGTTCTCGTCCGATCACTGAAGTTAAGCTGCATCGGGCGTGGTTAGTACTTGCATGGGAGACTGGCTGGGAATACCACGTGCAGTAGGCTGATGAACATTTTTATTCCACCGTACATACTAACTTTTTCCATGATTTTTTGCCTAGCCGAAGCATTAAATGACATCGAATTGCGACGAATATTCAGCCTACTGCCAAACCAATGCCAAATACACCATTTCTCGTCCGATTACTGAGGTTATGCTGCATCGGGCGTGGTTAGTACTTGCATGGGAGACCGGCTGGGAATACCACGTGCAGTAGGCTCAACAACATTTTTATTACACCGTACATACTAACTTTTTCCCGGGATTTTTTGCCAAGCCGAAGTATTAAATTAAATCCAATTCCGACCAATATTTAGCCTACTGCCAAACCATTGCAGAATACACCAGTTCTCGTCCGATCACTGAAGTTAAGCTGCATCGGGCGTGGTTAGTACTTGCATGGGAGACCGGCTGGGAATACCACGTGCAGTAGGCTTATCAACATTTTTATTCCACCGTACATACTAACTTTTTTCCATGATTTTTTGCCTAGCCGAAGCATTAAATGATATCCAATTGTGACGAATATTCAGCCTACTTTCAAACCAATGCAGAATACACCAGTTCTCGTCCGATCACTGAAGTTAATCTGCATCGGGCATGGTGAGTACTTGCATGGGAGACTGGCTGGGAATACCACGTGCAGTATGCTCATCAACATTTTTATTCCACATTACATACTAACATTTTCCCTTATTTTTTTTACCTAGCCGAAGCAATAAATGACCTCCAATTGCAAAGAATATTCAGCCTACAGCCAAACCAATGCAGAATACACCAGTTCTCGTCCGATCACTGAAGTTAATCTGCATCGGGAGTGGTTAGTGCTTGCATGGGAGACCGGCTGGGAATACCACGTGCAGTAGGCTCATCAACATTTATATTCCACATTACATACTAACATTTTCCCATGTTTTTTTGCCTAGCCGAAGCAATAAATGACATCCAATTGCAACGAATATTCATCCTACTGCCAAACCAGTGCAGAAAATACACCAGTTCATGTCCGATCGCTGAAGTTAAGCTGCATTGGGTGTGGTTAGTACTTGCAAGGGAGACCGGCTGGGAATACCACGTGCATTAGGCTCATCAAAATTTTTATTCCACCGTACATACTAACTTTTTCCCGGAATTTTTTGCATAGCCGAAGCATTAAACGTCATCCAATTCCGATGAATATTCAGCCTACCGCCAACCCATTGCAGAATACACCAGTTCTCGTCTGATCACTGAAGTTAAGCTGCATCGGGCGTGGTTAGTACTTGCATGGGAGACCGACTGGGAATACCACGTGCAGTAGGCTCATCAACATTTTTATTCCACCTTATATACTAACTTTTTCCTATGATTTTTTTCCTAGCCGTAGCATTAAATGACATCCAATTCTGACGTATTTGCAGCCTACTGCCAAACCATTGCACAAAACACCAGTTCTCGTCCGATCAATGAAGTTAATCTGCATCGGGCATGGTTGGTACTTGCATGGGAGACTGGCTGGGAATACTGCGTGCAGTAGGCTTATCAACATTATTATTCCACCGTACATACAAACTTTTTCCCGGGATTTGTTGCCTAGCCGAAGTTTTAAATTACATTCAATTCCGACGAATATTCAGCCTACTGCCAAACCATTGCAGAATACACCAGTTCTCGTCCGATCACTGAAGTTAATCTGCATCGGGCATGGTGAGTACTTGCATGGGAGATTGGCGAGGAATACCACGTGCAGTAGGCTTATCAACATTTTTATTCCTCCGTACATACTAACATTTTCCCATGTGTTTTTGCCTAGCCGAAGCAATAAATGACATCCAATTGCAACGAATATTCAGCCTACTGTCAAACCAATGCAGAATACACCAGTTCACGTCCGATCACTGAAGTTAAGCTGCATCGGGCGTGATTAATACTTGCAAGGGAGACCGGCTGGGAATACCATGTGCATTATGCTCATCAACAATTTTATTCCACTTTACATACTAACATTTTCCTATGATTTTTTGCCTAGACGAAGCATTAAATGACATACAATACGGAAGAATATTCAGCTTACTGCCAAACCATTGCAGAAAACACCAGTTCTCCTCCGATCACTGAAGTTAAGCTGCATCGGGCGTGGTTAGTACTTGCATGGGAGACTGGCTGGGAATACCACGTGCAGTAGGCTGATGAACATTTTTATTCCACCGTACATACTAACATTTTCCTATGATTTTTTGCCTAGACGAAGCATTAAACGTCATCCAATTCCGATGAATATTCAGCCTACCGCCAACCCATTGCAGAATACACCAGTTCTCGTCTGATCACTGAAGTTAAGCTGCATCGGGCGTGGTTAGTACTTGCATGGGAGACCGACTGGGAATACCACGTCCAGTAGGCTCATCAACATTTTTATTCCACCTTACATACTAACTTTTTCCTATGATTTTTTTCCTAGCCGTAGCATTAAATGACATCCAATTCTGACGTATTTGCAGCCTACTGCCAAACCATTGCAGAAAACACCAGTTCTCGTCCGATCAATGAAGTTAATCTGCATCGGGCATGGTTAGTACTTGCATGGGAGACTGGCTGGGAATACTGCGTGCAGTAGGCTTATCAACATTATTATTCCACCGTACATACAAACTTTTTCCCGGGATTTGTTGCCTAGCCGAAGTTTTAAATTACATTCAATTCCGACGAATATTCAGCCTACTGCCAAACCATTGCAGAATACACCAGTTCTCGTCCGATCACTGAATTTAATCTGCATCGGGCATGGTGAGTACTTGCATGGGAGATTGGCGGGGAATACCACGTGCAGTAGGCTTATCAACATTTTTATTCCTCCGTACATACTAACATTTTCCCATGTGTTTTTGCCTAGCCGAAGCAATAAATGACATCCAATTGCAACGAATATTCAGCCTACTGTCAAACCAATGCAGAATACACCAGTTCACGTCCGATCACTGAAGTTAAGCTGCATCGGGCGTGATTAATACTTGCAAGGGAGACCGGCTGGGAATACCACGTGCATTATGCTCATCAACAATTTTATTCCACCGTACATACTAACGTTTTCCCGGGATTTTTTGCCTAGCCGATGTATTAAATTACATCCAATTCCTACGAATATTCAGCCTACTGCCAAACCATTGCAGAATACACTAGTTCTCGTCCGATCTCTGAAGTTAAGCTGCATTGGGCGTGGTTAGTACTTGCATGGGAGACCGGCTGGGAATACCACGTGCATTAGGCTCATCAACATTTTTATTCCACCGTACATACTAACTTTTTCCCAGGATTTTTTGCCTAGCCGAAGTACTAAATTACCTCCAATTCCGACGAATATTCAGGCTACTGCCAAACCATAGCAGAATACACCATTTCTCGCTCGATCACTGAAGTTAAGCTGCATCGGGCGTGGTTAGTACTTGCATGGGAGACCGGCTGGGAATACCACTTGCAGTAGGCTTATCAACATTTTCATTCCACATTGCATACTAACTTTTTCCCATGATTATTTGTCTAGCCGTAGCATTAAATGACATCCAATTCCGACAATAATTCAGCCTACTGCGAAACCAATGCAAAATACACCAGTTCTCGTCCGATCATTGAAGTTAAGCCGCATCGGGCATGGTTGCATGGGAGACCGGCCTGGAATACCATGTGCATTAGGCTCATCAACATTTTTATTCCACCATACATACTAACTTTTTCCCGGGATTTTTTGCCTAGCCGAAGTATTAAATTACATCCAATTCTGACGAATATTCAGCCTATTGCCAAACCATTGCAGAATACACCTGTTCTCGTCTGATCACTGAAGTTAAGCTGCATCGGGCGTGGTTAGTACTTGCATGGGAGACCGGCTGGGAAAACCACTTTCAGTGGGCTCATCAACATTTATATTCCACACTACATATTAACATTTTCCCATCATTTTTTGCCTAGACGAAGCATTAAATTACATACAATTCGGACGAATATTCAGCCTACGGCCAAATCATTGCAGAATCCACCAGTTCTCGTCCGATCACTGAAGTTAAGCTGCATCGGGCGTGGTCAGTACTTGCATGGGAGACCGGCTGGGAATACCAAGTGCATTAGGCTCATCAACATTTTTATTCCACCATACATACTAACTTTTTCCCGGGATTTTTTGCTTAGCCGAAGCGTTAAACGACATCCAATTCTGACGAATATTCAGCCTACTGTCAAACCATTGCAGAACACACCAGTTCACGTCCGATCACTGAAGTTAACCTGCATTGGGCGTGGTTAGTACTTGCATGGGAGACCGGCTGGGAATACCACGTGCAGTAGGCTGATGAACATTTTTATTCCACCGTACTTACTAAATTTTTTCCATGATTTTTTGCCTATCCGAAGCATTAAATGACATACAGTTGCGACGAATATTCAGCCTACTGCCAAACCAATGCAGAATACACCAGTTCTCGTCCGGTCACTGAAGTTAAGCCGCATTGGGCATGGTTAGGACTTGCACGGGAGACCGGCTGGGAATACTGCGTGCAGTAGGCCCATGATTTCCCATGATTTTTCCCAAGCCGCAGCATTAAATGACATCCAATTCCGACGAATATTCAGCCTACTGCCAAACCATTGCAGAATACACCAGTTCTCGTCCGATCACTGAAGTTAAGCTGCATCGGGCGTTTTTAGTACTTGCCTGGGAGACCGGCTGGGAATACCACGTGCAGTAGGCTGATGAACTTTTTTATTGCAGAATACACCAGTTCTCGTCCGATCACTGAAGTTAAGCTGCATCGGCCGTGGTTAGTACTTGCATGGGAGACCGGCTGGGAATACCACGTGCAGAGACTCATCAACATTTTTATTCCACATTACATACTAACATTTTCCCCATGATTTTTTGCCTAGACGAAGCATTAAATGACATACAATTCGGACGAATATTCAGCCTACTGCCAAACCATTGCAGAATACACCAGTTCTCATCCGATCACTGAAGTTAAGCTGCATCGGGCGTGGTTAGTACTTGCATGGGACACAGGCTGGGAATAACACGTGCATTAGGCTCATCAACATTTTTATTCCACCGTACATACTAACGTTTTCCCGGGATTTTTTGCCTAGCCGAAGTATTAAATTACATCCAATTCCGACGAATATTCAGCCTACTGCCAAACCATTGTAGAATGCACTAGTTCTCGTCCGATCTCTGAAGTTAAGCTGCATTGGGCGTGGTTAGTACTTGCATGGGAGACCGGCTGAGAATACCACGTGCAGTAGGCTCATCAACATTTTTATTCCACATTACATACTAACTTTTACCCATGATTTTTTTGCCTAGCCGTAGCAGTAAATGACATCCAATTCCGACGAGTATTCAGCCTACTGTCAAACCATTGCAGAACACACCAGTTCTCGTCTAATCACTGAATTTATGCTGCATCGGGCGTGGTTAGTACTTGCATGGGAGACCGGCTGGGAATACCACGTGCAGTAGGCTCATCAACATTTTTATTCCACCGTACATACTAACTTTTTTCCGGGATTTTTTGACTAGCCGAAGTATTAAATTACATCCAATTCCGACGAATATTCAGCCTACTGCCAAACCATTGCAGAGTACACCAGTTCTCGTCCGATCACTGAAGTTAAGCTGCATTGGTCGTGGTTAGTACTTGCATGGGAGACCTGCTGGGAATGCCACGTGCAGTAGGCTTATCAACATTTTTATTCCACCGTACATACTATCTCTTTCCCTTGATTATTTGCCTAGCCGAAACATTAATTGAAATCCAATTCCGACGAATATTCAGCCTACTGCCAAACCATTGCAGAATACACCAGTTCTCGTCCGATCTCTGAAGTTAAGCTGCATCGGGAGTGGTTAGTACTTGCATGGGAGACCGGCTGGGAATACCACGTGTAGTAGCCTTATCAACATTTTTATTCCACCGTACATGCAAAATTTTTCCCGGGATTTTTTACCTAGCCGAAGCGTTAAACGACATGCAATTCTGACGAATATTCAGCCTACTGTCAAACCATTGCAGAACACACCAGTTCTCGTTCGATAACTGAATTTAAGCTGCATCGGGCGTGGTTAGTACTTGCCTGGGAGACCGGCTGAGAATAACACGTGCAGTAGGCTCATCAACATTTTTATTCCACATTACATACTAACTTTTACCCATGATTTTTTGCCTAGCCGTAGCATTAAATGACATCAAATTCCGACGAATATTCAGCCTACTGCCAAACTATTGCATAATACACCAGTTCTCGTCTGATCACTGAAGTTAAGCTGCATCGGGCGTGTTTAGTACTTGCCTGGAGACCGGCTGGGAATACCACGTACAGTAGGCTGATGAACTTTTTTATTGCAGAATACACCAGTTCTCGTCCGATCACTGAAGTTAAGCTGCATCGGGCGTGCTTAGTACTTGCATGGGAGACCGGCTGGGAATACCACATGCAGTAGGCTCTTCAACATTTTTATTCCACATTACATACTAACTTTTTCGCCATGTTTTTTTGCCTAGACGAAGCATAAAATGACATACAATTCGGACGAATATTCAGCCTACTGCCAAACCATTGCAGAATACACCAGTTCTCATCCGATCACTGAAGTTAAGCTGCATCGGGCGTGGTTAGTACTTGCATGGGACACAGGCTGGGAATAACACGTGCATTAGGCTCATCAACATTTTTATTCCACCGTACATACTAACGTTTTCCCGGGATTTTTTGCCTAGCTGAAGCATTAAATTACATCCAATTCCGACGAATATTCAGCCTACTGCCAAACCATTGCAGAATACACTAGTTCTCGTCCGATCTCTGAAGTTAAGCTGCATTGGGCGTGGTTAGTACTTGCATGGGAGACCGGCTGAGAATACCACGTGCAGTAGGCTCATCAACATTTTTATTCCACATTACATACTAACTTTTACCCATGATTTTTTTGCCAAGCCGTAGCAGTAAATGACATCCAATTCCGACGAATATTCAGCCTACTGTCAAACCATTGCAGAACACACCAGTTCTCGTCTAATCACTGAATTTATGCTGCATCGGGCGTGGTTAGTACTTGCATGGGAGACCGGCTGGGAATACCACGTGCAGTAGGCTCATCAACATTTTTATTCCACCGTACATACTAACTTTTTTCCGGGATTTTTTGACTAGCCGAAGTATTAAATTACATCCAATTCCGACGAATATTCAGCCTACTGCCAAACCATTGCAGAGTACACCAGTTCTCGTCCGATCACTGAAGTTAAGCTGCATCGGGCGTGGTTAGTACTTGCATGGGAGACCTGCTGGGAATGCCACGTGCAGTAGGCTCATCAACATTTTTATTCCACATTACATACTAACATTTTCCCATGTTTTTTTGCCTAGCCGAAGCAATAAATGACATCCAATTGCAACGAATATTCATCCTACTGCCAAACCAGTGCAGAAAATACACCAGTTCATGTCCGATCGCTGAAGTTAAGCTGCATCGGGTGTGGTTAGTACTTGCAAGGGAGACCGGCTGGGAATACCACGTGCATTAGGCTCATCAAAATTGTTATTCCACCGTACATACTAACTTTTTCCCGGAATTTTTTGCATAGCCGAAGCATTAAACGTCATCCAATTCCGATGAATATTCAGCCTACCGCCAACCCATTGCAGAATACACCAGTTCTCGTCTGATCACTGAAGTTAAGCTGCATCGGGCGTGGTTAGTACTTGCATGGGAGACCGACTGGGAATACCACGTGCAGTAGGCTCATCAACATTTTTATTCCACCTTATATACTAACTTTTTCCTATGATTTTTTTCCTAGCCGTAGCATTAAATGACATCCAATTCTGACGTATTTGCAGCCTACTGCCAAACCATTGCACAAAACACCAGTTCTCGTCCGATCAATGAAGTTAATCTGCATCGGGCATGGTTGGTACTTGCATGGGAGACTGGCTGGGAATACTGCGTGCAGTAGGCTTATCAACATTATTATTCCACCGTACATACAAACTTTTTCCCGGGATTTGTTGCCTAGCCGAAGTTTTAAATTACATTCAATTCCGACGAATATTCAGCCTACTGCCAAACCATTGCAGAATACACCAGTTCTTGTCCGATCACTGAAGTTAATCTGCATCGGGCATGGTGAGTACTTGCATGGGAGATTGGCGGGGAATACCACGTGCAGTAGGCTTATCAAAATTTTTATTCCTCCGTACATACTAACATTTTCCCATGTGTTTTTGCCTAGCCGAAGCAATAAATGACATCCAATTGCAACAAATATTCAGCCTACTGTCAAACCAATGCAGAATACACCAGTTCACGTCCGATCACTGAAGTTAAGCTGCATCGGGCGTGATTAATACTTGCAAGGGAGACCGGCTGGGAATACCATGTGCATTATGCTCATCAACAATTTTATTCCACTTTACATACTAACATTTTCCTATGATTTTTTGCCTAGACGAAGCATTAAATGACATACAATACGGAAGAATATTCAGCTTACTGCCAAACCATTGCAGAAAACACCAGTTCTCGTCCGATCACTGAAGTTAAGCTGCATCGGGCGTGGTTAGTACTTGCATGGGAGACTGGCTGGGAATACCTCGTGCAGTAGGCTGATGAACATTTTTATTCCACCGTACATACTAACATTTTCCTATGATTTTTTGCCTAGACGAAGCATTAAACGTCATCCAATTCCGATGAATATTCAGCCTACAGCCAACCCATTGCAGAATACACCAGTTCTCGTCTGATCACTGAAGTTAAGCTGCATCGGGCGTGGTTAGTACTTGCATGGGAGACCGACTGGGAATACCACGTCCAGTAGGCTCATCAACATTTTTATTCCACCTTACATACTTACTTTTTCCTATGATTTTTTTCCTAGCCGTAGCATTAAATGACATCCAATTCTGACGTATTTGCAGCCTACTGCCAAACCATTGCAGAAAACACCCGTTCTCGTCCGATCAATGAAGTTAATCTGCATCGGGCATGGTTAGTACTTGCATGGGAGACTGGCTGGGAATACTGCGTGCAGTAGGCTTATCAACATTATTATTCCACCGTACATACAAACTTTTTCCCGGGATTTGTTGCCTAGCCGAAGTTTTAAATTACATTCAATTCCGACGAATATTCAGCCTACTGCCAAACCATTGCAGAATACACCAGTTCTCGTCCGATCACTGAAGTTAATCTGCATCGGGCATGGTGAGTACTTGCATGGGAGATTGGCGGGGAATACCACGTGCAGTAGGCTTATCAACATTTTTATTCCTCCGTACATACTAACATTTTCCCATGTGTTTTTGCCTAGCCGAAGCAATAAATGACATCCAATTGCAACGAATATTCAGCCTACTGTCAAACCAATGCAGAATACACCAGTTCACGTCCGATCACTGAAGTTAAGCTGCATCGGGCGTGATTAATACTTGCAAGGGAGACCGGCTGGGAATACCACGTGCATTATGCTCATCAACAATTTTATTCCACCGTACATACTAACGTTTTCCCGGGATTTTTTGCCTAGCCGAAGTATTAAATTACATCCAATTCCGACGAATATTCAGCCTACTGCCAAACCATTGCAGAATACACTAGTTCTCGTCCGATCTCTGAAGTTAAGCTGCATTGGGCGTGGTTAGTACTTGCATGGGAGACCGGCTGGGAATACCACGTGCATTAGGCTCATCAACATTTTTATTGCACCGTACATACTAACTTTTTCCCAGGATTTTTTGCCTAGCCGAAGTACTAAATTACCTCCAATTCCGACGAATATTCAGGCTACTGCCAAACCATAGCAGAATACACCATTTCTCGCTCGATCACTGAAGTTAAGCTGCATCGGGCGTGGTTAGTACTTGCATGGGAGACCGGCTGGGAATACCACTTGCAGTAGGCTTATCAACATTTTCATTCCACATTGCATACTAACTTTTTCCCATGATTATTTGTCTAGCCGTAGCATTAAATGACATCCAATTCCGACAATAATTCAGCCTACTGCGAAACCAATGCAAAATACACCAGTTCTCGTCCGATCATTGAAGTTAAGCCGCATCGGGCATGGTTGCATGGGAGACCGGCCTGGAATACCATGTGCATTAGGCTCATCAACATTTTTATTCCACCATACATACTAACTTTTTCCCGGGATTTTTTGCCTAGCCGAAGTATTAAATTACATCCAATTCCGACGAATATTCAGCCTATTGCCAAACCATTGCAGAATACACCTGTTCTCGTCTGATCACTGAAGTTAAGCTGCATCGGGCGTGGTTAGTACTTGCATGGGAGACCGGCTGGGAAAACCACTTTCAGTGGGCTCATCAACATTTATATTCCACACTACATATTAACATTTTCCCATCATTTTTTGCCTAGACGAAGCATTAAATTACATACAATTCGGACGAATATTCAGCCTACGGCCAAATCATTGCAGAATCCACCAGTTCTCGTCCGATCACTGAAGTTAAGCTGCATCGGGCGTGGTCAGTACTTGCATGGGAGACCGGCTGGGAATACCAAGTGCATTAGGCTCATCAACATTTTTATTCCACCATACATACTAACTTTTTCCCGGGATTTTTTGCTTAGCCGAAGCGTTAAACGACATCCAATTCTGACGAATATTCAGCCTACTGTCAAACCATTGCAGAACACACCAGTTCACGTCCGATCACTGAAGTTAACCTGCATTGGGCGTGGTTAGTACTTGCATGGGAGACCGGCTGGGAATACCACGTGCAGTAGGCTGATGAACATTTTTATTCCACCGTACTTACTAAATTTTTTCCATGATTTTTTGCCTATCCGAAGCATTAAATGACATACAGTTGCGACGAATATTCAGCCTACTGCCAAACCAATGCAGAATACACCAGTTCTCGTCCGGTCACTGAAGTTAAGCCGCATTGGGCATGGTTAGGACTTGCACGGGAGACCGGCTGGGAATACTGCGTGCAGTAGGCCCATGATTTCCCATGATTTTTCCCAAGCCGCAGCATTAAATGACATCCAATTCCGACGAATATTCAGCCTACTGCCAAACCATTGCAGAATACACCAGTTCTCGTCCGATCACTGAAGTTAAGCTGCATCGGGCGTTTTTAGTACTTGCCTGGGAGACCGGCTGGGAATACCACGTGCAGTAGGCTGATGAACTTTTTTATTGCAGAATACACCAGTTCTCGTCCGATCACTGAAGTTAAGCTGCATCGGGCGTGGTTAGTACTTGCATGGGAGACCGGCTGGGAATACCACGTGCAGAGGCTCATCAACATTTTTATTCCACATTACATACTAACTTTTACCCATGATTTTTTTGCCTAGCCGTAGCAGTAAATGACATCCAATTCCGACGAGTATTCAGCCTACTGTCAAACCATTGCAGAACACACCAGTTCTCGTCTAATCACTGAATTTATGCTGCATCGGGCGTGGTTAGTACTTGCATGGGAGACCGGCTGGGAATACCACGTGCAGTAGGCTCATCAACATTTTTATTCCACCGTACATACTAACTTTTTTCCGGGATTTTTTGACTAGCCGAAGTATTAAATTACATCCAATTCCGACGAATATTCAGCCTACTGCCAAACCATTGCAGAGTACACCAGTTCTCGTCCGATCACTGAAGTTAAGCTGCATTGGTCGTGGTTAGTACTTGCATGGGAGACCTGCTGGGAATGCCACGTGCAGTAGGCTTATCAACATTTTTATTCCACCGTACATACTATCTCTTTCCCTTGATTATTTGCCTAGCCGAAACATTAATTGAAATCCAATTCCGACGAATATTCAGCCTACTGCCAAACCATTGCAGAATACACCAGTTCTCGTCCGATCTCTGAAGTTAAGCTGCATCGGGAGTGGTTAGTACTTGCATGGGAGACCGGCTGGGAATACCACGTGTAGTAGCCTTATCAACATTTTTATTCCACCGTACATGCAAAATTTTTCCCGGGATTTTTTACCTAGCCGAAGCGTTAAACGACATGCAATTCTGACGAATATTCAGCCTACTGTCAAACCATTGCAGAACACACCAGTTCTCGTTCGATAACTGAATTTAAGCTGCATCGGGCGTGGTTAGTACTTGCCTGGGAGACCGGCTGAGAATAACACGTGCAGTAGGCTCATCAACATTTTTATTCCACATTACATACTAACTTTTACCCATGATTTTTTGCCTAGCCGTAGCATTAAATGACATCAAATTCCGACGAATATTCAGCCTACTGCCAAACTATTGCATAATACACCAGTTCTCGTCTGATCACTGAAGTTAAGCTGCATCGGGCGTGTTTAGTACTTGCCTGGAGACCGGCTGGGAATACCACGTACAGTAGGCTGATGAACTTTTTTATTGCAGAATACACCAGTTCTCGTCCGATCACTGAAGTTAAGCTGCATCGGGCGTGCTTAGTACTTGCATGGGAGACCGGCTGGGAATACCACATGCAGTAGGCTCTTCAACATTTTTATTCCACATTACATACTAACTTTTTCGCCATGTTTTTTTGCCTAGACGAAGCATAAAATGACATACAATTCGGACGAATATTCAGCCTACTGCCAAACCATTGCAGAATACACCAGTTCTCATCCGATCACTGAAGTTAAGCTGCATCGGGCGTGGTTAGTACTTGCATGGGACACAGGCTGGGAATAACACGTGCATTAGGCTCATCAACATTTTTATTCCACCGTACATACTAACGTTTTCCCGGGATTTTTTGCCTAGCTGAAGCATTAAATTACATCCAATTCCGACGAATATTCAGCCTACTGCCAAACCATTGCAGAATACACTAGTTCTCGTCCGATCTCTGAAGTTAAGCTGCATTGGGCGTGGTTAGTACTTGCATGGGAGACCGGCTGGGAATACCACGTGCAGTAGGCTCATCAACATTTTTATTCCACCCTACATACTATCTTTTTCCCTTGATTATTTGCCTAGCCGAAACATTAATTGAAATCCAATTCCGACGAATATTCAGCCTACTGCCAAACCATTGCAGAATACACCAGTTCTCGTCCGATCACTGAAGTTAAGCCGCATCGGGCATGGTTAGGACTTGCATGGGAGACCGGCTGGGAATACCACGTGCAGTAGGCCCATCAACATTTTTATTCCACATTACATTCTAACTTTTTCCCATGATTTTTTGCCTAGACGAAGCATTAAATGACATACAATTCGGGCGAATATTCAGCCTACTGCCAAACCATTGCAGAATACACTAGTTCTCGTCCGATCTCTGAAGTTAAGCTGCATTGGGCGTGGTTAGTACTTGCATGGGAGACCGGCTGAGAATACCACGTGCAGTAGGCTCATCAACATTTATATTCCACATTACATACTAACTTTTACCGATGATTTTTTTGCCAAGCCGTAGCAGTAAATGACATCCAATTCCGACGAATATTCAGCCTACTGTCAAACCATTGCAGAACACACCAGTTCTCGTCTAATCACTGAATTTATGCTGCATCGGGCGTGGTTAGTACTTGCATGGGAGACCGGCTGGGAATACCACGTGCAGTAGGCTCATCAACATTTTTATTCCACCGTACATACTAACTTTTTTCCGGGATTTTTTGACTAGCCGAAGTATTAAATTACATCCAACTCCGACGATTATTCAGCCTACTGCCAAACCAATGCAGTATTAAATTACATCCAATTCCGAGGAATATTCAGCCTACTGCCAAACCATTGCAGAGTACACCAGTTCGCGTTCGATCACTGAAGTTAAGCTGCATCGGGCGTGGTTAGTACTTGCATGGGAGACCTGCTGGGAATGCCACATGCAATAGGCTTATCAACATTTTTATTCCACCGTACATACTATCTTTTTCCCTTGATTATTTGCCTAGCCGAAACATTAATTGAAATCCAATTCCGACGAATATTCAGCCTACTGCCAAACCATTGCAGAATACACCAGTTCTCGTCCGATCACTGAAGTTAAGCCGCATCGGGCATGGTTAGGACTTGCACGGGAGACCGGCTGGGAATACCACGTGCAGTCGACTCATCAACATTTTTATTCCACCGTATATACTAACGTTTTCCCGGGATTTTTTGCCTAGCCGAAGTATTAAATTACATCCAATTCCGACGAATATTCAGCCTACTGCCAAACCATTGCAGAATACACCAGTTCTCGTCCGTTCACTGAAGTTAAGCTGCATCGGGCGTGGTTAGTACTTGCATGGGAGACCGACTGGGAATACCACGTGCAGTAGGCTCATCAACATTTTTATTCCACCTTATATACTAACTTTTTCCTATGATTTTTTTCCTAGCCGTAGCATTAAATGACATCCAATTCTGACGTATTTGCAGCCTACTGCCAAACCATTGCACAAAACACCAGTTCTCGTCCGATCAATGAAGTTAATCTGCATCGGGCATGGTTGGTACTTGCATGGGAGACTGGCTGGGAATACTGCGTGCAGTAGGCTTATCAACATTATTATTCCACCGTACATACAAACTTTTTCCCGGGATTTGTTGCCTAGCCGAAGTTTTAAATTACATTCAATTCCGACGAATATTCAGCCTACTGCCAAACCATTGCAGAATACACCAGTTCTTGTCCGATCACTGAAGTTAATCTGCATCGGGCATGGTGAGTACTTGCATGGGAGATTGGCGGGGAATACCACGTGCAGTAGGCTTATCAAAATTTTTATTCCTCCGTACATACTAACATTTTCCCATGTGTTTTTGCCTAGCCGAAGCAATAAATGACATCCAATTGCAACAAATATTCAGCCTACTGTCAAACCAATGCAGAATACACCAGTTCACGTCCGATCACTGAAGTTAAGCTGCATCGGGCGTGATTAATACTTGCAAGGGAGACCGGCTGGGAATACCATGTGCATTATGCTCATCAACAATTTTATTCCACTTTACATACTAACATTTTCCTATGATTTTTTGCCTAGACGAAGCATTAAATGACATACAATACGGAAGAATATTCAGCTTACTGCCAAACCATTGCAGAAAACACCAGTTCTCGTCCGATCACTGAAGTTAAGCTGCATCGGGCGTGGTTAGTACTTGCATGGGAGACTGGCTGGGAATACCTCGTGCAGTAGGCTGATGAACATTTTTATTCCACCGTACATACTAACATTTTCCTATGATTTTTTGCCTAGACGAAGCATTAAACGTCATCCAATTCCGATGAATATTCAGCCTACAGCCAACCCATTGCAGAATACACCAGTTCTCGTCTGATCACTGAAGTTAAGCTGCATCGGGCGTGGTTAGTACTTGCATGGGAGACCGACTGGGAATACCACGTCCAGTAGGCTCATCAACATTTTTATTCCACCTTACATACTTACTTTTTCCTATGATTTTTTTCCTAGCCGTAGCATTAAATGACATCCAATTCTGACGTATTTGCAGCCTACTGCCAAACCATTGCAGAAAACACCAGTTCTCGTCCGATCAATGAAGTTAATCTGCATCGGGCATGGTTAGTACTTGCATGGGAGACTGGCTGGGAATACTGCGTGCAGTAGGCTTATCAACATTATTATTCCACCGTACATACAAACTTTTTCCCGGGATTTGTTGCCTAGCCGAAGTTTTAAATTACATTCAATTCCGACGAATATTCAGCCTACTGCCAAACCATTGCAGAATACACCAGTTCTCGTCCGATCACTGAAGTTAATCTGCATCGGGCATGGTGAGTACTTGCATGGGAGATTGGCGGGGAATACCACGTGCAGTAGGCTTATCAACATTTTTATTCCTCCGTACATACTAACATTTTCCCATGTGTTTTTGCCTAGCCGAAGCAATAAATGACATCCAATTGCAACGAATATTCAGCCTACTGTCAAACCAATGCAGAATACACCAGTTCACGTCCGATCACTGAAGTTAAGCTGCATCGGGCGTGATTAATACTTGCAAGGGAGACCGGCTGGGAATACCACGTGCATTATGCTCATCAACAATTTTATTCCACCGTACATACTAACGTTTTCCCGGGATTTTTTGCCTAGCCGAAGTATTAAATTACATCCAATTCCGACGAATATTCAGCCTACTGCCAAACCATTGCAGAATACACTAGTTCTCGTCCGATCTCTGAAGTTAAGCTGCATTGGGCGTGGTTAGTACTTGCATGGGAGACCGGCTGGGAATACCACGTGCATTAGGCTCATCAACATTTTTATTGCACCGTACATACTAACTTTTTCCCAGGATTTTTTGCCTAGCCGAAGTACTAAATTACCTCCAATTCCGACGAATATTCAGGCTACTGCCAAACCATAGCAGAATACACCATTTCTCGCTCGATCACTGAAGTTAAGCTGCATCGGGCGTGGTTAGTACTTGCATGGGAGACCGGCTGGGAATACCACTTGCAGTAGGCTTATCAACATTTTCATTCCACATTGCATACTAACTTTTTCCCATGATTATTTGTCTAGCCGTAGCATTAAATGACATCCAATTCCGACAATAATTCAGCCTACTGCGAAACCAATGCAAAATACACCAGTTCTCGTCCGATCATTGAAGTTAAGCCGCATCGGGCATGGTTGCATGGGAGACCGGCCTGGAATACCATGTGCATTAGGCTCATCAACATTTTTATTCCACCATACATACTAACTTTTTCCCGGGATTTTTTGCCTAGCCGAAGTATTAAATTACATCCAATTCCGACGAATATTCAGCCTATTGCCAAACCATTGCAGAATACACCTGTTCTCGTCTGATCACTGAAGTTAAGCTGCATCGGGCGTGGTTAGTACTTGCATGGGAGACCGGCTGGGAAAACCACTTTCAGTGGGCTCATCAACATTTATATTCCACACTACATATTAACATTTTCCCATCATTTTTTGCCTAGACGAAGCATTAAATTACATACAATTCGGACGAATATTCAGCCTACGGCCAAATCATTGCAGAATCCACCAGTTCTCGTCCGATCACTGAAGTTAAGCTGCATCGGGCGTGGTCAGTACTTGCATGGGAGACCGGCTGGGAATACCAAGTGCATTAGGCTCATCAACATTTTTATTCCACCATACATACTAACTTTTTCCCGGGATTTTTTGCTTAGCCGAAGCGTTAAACGACATCCAATTCTGACGAATATTCAGCCTACTGTCAAACCATTGCAGAACACACCAGTTCACGTCCGATCACTGAAGTTAACCTGCATTGGGCGTGGTTAGTACTTGCATGGGAGACCGGCTGGGAATACCACGTGCAGTAGGCTGATGAACATTTTTATTCCACCGTACTTACTAAATTTTTTCCATGATTTTTTGCCTATCCGAAGCATTAAATGACATACAGTTGCGACGAATATTCAGCCTACTGCCAAACCAATGCAGAATACACCAGTTCTCGTCCGGTCACTGAAGTTAAGCCGCATTGGGCATGGTTAGGACTTGCACGGGAGACCGGCTGGGAATACTGCGTGCAGTAGGCCCATGATTTCCCATGATTTTTCCCAAGCCGCAGCATTAAATGACATCCAATTCCGACGAATATTCAGCCTACTGCCAAACCATTGCAGAATACACCAGTTCTCGTCCGATCACTGAAGTTAAGCTGCATCGGGCGTTTTTAGTACTTGCCTGGGAGACCGGCTGGGAATACCACGTGCAGTAGGCTGATGAACTTTTTTATTGCAGAATACACCAGTTCTCGTCCGATCACTGAAGTTAAGCTGCATCGGGCGTGGTTAGTACTTGCATGGGAGACCGGCTGGGAATACCACGTGCAGAGGCTCATCAACATTTTTATTCCACATTACATACTAACTTTTACCCATGATTTTTTTGCCTAGCCGTAGCAGTAAATGACATCCAATTCCGACGAGTATTCAGCCTACTGTCAAACCATTGCAGAACACACCAGTTCTCGTCTAATCACTGAATTTATGCTGCATCGGGCGTGGTTAGTACTTGCATGGGAGACCGGCTGGGAATACCACGTGCAGTAGGCTCATCAACATTTTTATTCCACCGTACATACTAACTTTTTTCCGGGATTTTTTGACTAGCCGAAGTATTAAATTACATCCAATTCCGACGAATATTCAGCCTACTGCCAAACCATTGCAGAGTACACCAGTTCTCGTCCGATCACTGAAGTTAAGCTGCATTGGTCGTGGTTAGTACTTGCATGGGAGACCTGCTGGGAATGCCACGTGCAGTAGGCTTATCAACATTTTTATTCCACCGTACATACTATCTCTTTCCCTTGATTATTTGCCTAGCCGAAACATTAATTGAAATCCAATTCCGACGAATATTCAGCCTACTGCCAAACCATTGCAGAATACACCAGTTCTCGTCCGATCTCTGAAGTTAAGCTGCATCGGGAGTGGTTAGTACTTGCATGGGAGACCGGCTGGGAATACCACGTGTAGTAGCCTTATCAACATTTTTATTCCACCGTACATGCAAAATTTTTCCCGGGATTTGTTGCCTAGCCGAAGTTTTAAATTACATTCAATTCCGACGAATATTCAGCCTACTGCCAAACCATTGCAGAATACACCAGTTCTCGTCCGTTCACTGAAGTTAAGCTGCATCGGGCGTGGTTAGTACTTGCATGGGAGACCGACTGGGAATACCACGTGCAGTAGGCTCATCAACATTTTTATTCCACCTTATATACTAACTTTTTCCTATGATTTTTTTCCTAGCCGTAGCATTAAATGACATCCAATTCTGACGTATTTGCAGCCTACTGCCAAACCATTGCACAAAACACCAGTTCTCGTCCGATCAATGAAGTTAATCTGCATCGGGCATGGTTGGTACTTGCATGGGAGACTGGCTGGGAATACTGCGTGCAGTAGGCTTATCAACATTATTATTCCACCGTACATACAAACTTTTTCCCGGGATTTGTTGCCTAGCCGAAGTTTTAAATTACATTCAATTCCGACGAATATTCAGCCTACTGCCAAACCATTGCAGAATACACCAGTTCTTGTCCGATCACTGAAGTTAATCTGCATCGGGCATGGTGAGTACTTGCATGGGAGATTGGCGGGGAATACCACGTGCAGTAGGCTTATCAAAATTTTTATTCCTCCGTACATACTAACATTTTCCCATGTGTTTTTGCCTAGCCGAAGCAATAAATGACATCCAATTGCAACAAATATTCAGCCTACTGTCAAACCAATGCAGAATACACCAGTTCACGTCCGATCACTGAAGTTAAGCTGCATCGGGCGTGATTAATACTTGCAAGGGAGACCGGCTGGGAATACCATGTGCATTATGCTCATCAACAATTTTATTCCACTTTACATACTAACATTTTCCTATGATTTTTTGCCTAGACGAAGCATTAAATGACATACAATACGGAAGAATATTCAGCTTACTGCCAAACCATTGCAGAAAACACCAGTTCTCGTCCGATCACTGAAGTTAAGCTGCATCGGGCGTGGTTAGTACTTGCATGGGAGACTGGCTGGGAATACCTCGTGCAGTAGGCTGATGAACATTTTTATTCCACCGTACATACTAACATTTTCCTATGATTTTTTGCCTAGACGAAGCATTAAACGTCATCCAATTCCGATGAATATTCAGCCTACAGCCAACCCATTGCAGAATACACCAGTTCTCGTCTGATCACTGAAGTTAAGCTGCATCGGGCGTGGTTAGTACTTGCATGGGAGACCGACTGGGAATACCACGTCCAGTAGGCTCATCAACATTTTTATTCCACCTTACATACTTACTTTTTCCTATGATTTTTTTCCTAGCCGTAGCATTAAATGACATCCAATTCTGACGTATTTGCAGCCTACTGCCAAACCATTGCAGAAAACACCAGTTCTCGTCCGATCAATGAAGTTAATCTGCATCGGGCATGGTTAGTACTTGCATGGGAGACTGGCTGGGAATACTGCGTGCAGTAGGCTTATCAACATTATTATTCCACCGTACATACAAACTTTTTCCCGGGATTTGTTGCCTAGCCGAAGTTTTAAATTACATTCAATTCCGACGAATATTCAGCCTACTGCCAAACCATTGCAGAATACACCAGTTCTCGTCCGATCACTGAAGTTAATCTGCATCGGGCATGGTGAGTACTTGCATGGGAGATTGGCGGGGAATACCACGTGCAGTAGGCTTATCAACATTTTTATTCCTCCGTACATACTAACATTTTCCCATGTGTTTTTGCCTAGCCGAAGCAATAAATGACATCCAATTGCAACGAATATTCAGCCTACTGTCAAACCAATGCAGAATACACCAGTTCACGTCCGATCACTGAAGTTAAGCTGCATCGGGCGTGATTAATACTTGCAAGGGAGACCGGCTGGGAATACCACGTGCATTATGCTCATCAACAATTTTATTCCACCGTACATACTAACGTTTTCCCGGGATTTTTTGCCTAGCCGAAGTATTAAATTACATCCAATTCCGACGAATATTCAGCCTACTGCCAAACCATTGCAGAATACACTAGTTCTCGTCCGATCTCTGAAGTTAAGCTGCATTGGGCGTGGTTAGTACTTGCATGGGAGACCGGCTGGGAATACCACGTGCATTAGGCTCATCAACATTTTTATTGCACCGTACATACTAACTTTTTCCCAGGATTTTTTGCCTAGCCGAAGTACTAAATTACCTCCAATTCCGACGAATATTCAGGCTACTGCCAAACCATAGCAGAATACACCATTTCTCGCTCGATCACTGAAGTTAAGCTGCATCGGGCGTGGTTAGTACTTGCATGGGAGACCGGCTGGGAATACCACTTGCAGTAGGCTTATCAACATTTTCATTCCACATTGCATACTAACTTTTTCCCATGATTATTTGTCTAGCCGTAGCATTAAATGACATCCAATTCCGACAATAATTCAGCCTACTGCGAAACCAATGCAAAATACACCAGTTCTCGTCCGATCATTGAAGTTAAGCCGCATCGGGCATGGTTGCATGGGAGACCGGCCTGGAATACCATGTGCATTAGGCTCATCAACATTTTTATTCCACCATACATACTAACTTTTTCCCGGGATTTTTTGCCTAGCCGAAGTATTAAATTACATCCAATTCCGACGAATATTCAGCCTATTGCCAAACCATTGCAGAATACACCTGTTCTCGTCTGATCACTGAAGTTAAGCTGCATCGGGCGTGGTTAGTACTTGCATGGGAGACCGGCTGGGAAAACCACTTTCAGTGGGCTCATCAACATTTATATTCCACACTACATATTAACATTTTCCCATCATTTTTTGCCTAGACGAAGCATTAAATTACATACAATTCGGACGAATATTCAGCCTACGGCCAAATCATTGCAGAATCCACCAGTTCTCGTCCGATCACTGAAGTTAAGCTGCATCGGGCGTGGTCAGTACTTGCATGGGAGACCGGCTGGGAATACCAAGTGCATTAGGCTCATCAACATTTTTATTCCACCATACATACTAACTTTTTCCCGGGATTTTTTGCTTAGCCGAAGCGTTAAACGACATCCAATTCTGACGAATATTCAGCCTACTGTCAAACCATTGCAGAACACACCAGTTCACGTCCGATCACTGAAGTTAACCTGCATTGGGCGTGGTTAGTACTTGCATGGGAGACCGGCTGGGAATACCACGTGCAGTAGGCTGATGAACATTTTTATTCCACCGTACTTACTAAATTTTTTCCATGATTTTTTGCCTATCCGAAGCATTAAATGACATACAGTTGCGACGAATATTCAGCCTACTGCCAAACCAATGCAGAATACACCAGTTCTCGTCCGGTCACTGAAGTTAAGCCGCATTGGGCATGGTTAGGACTTGCACGGGAGACCGGCTGGGAATACTGCGTGCAGTAGGCCCATGATTTCCCATGATTTTTCCCAAGCCGCAGCATTAAATGACATCCAATTCCGACGAATATTCAGCCTACTGCCAAACCATTGCAGAATACACCAGTTCTCGTCCGATCACTGAAGTTAAGCTGCATCGGGCGTTTTTAGTACTTGCCTGGGAGACCGGCTGGGAATACCACGTGCAGTAGGCTGATGAACTTTTTTATTGCAGAATACACCAGTTCTCGTCCGATCACTGAAGTTAAGCTGCATCGGGCGTGGTTAGTACTTGCATGGGAGACCGGCTGGGAATACCACGTGCAGAGGCTCATCAACATTTTTATTCCACATTACATACTAACTTTTACCCATGATTTTTTTGCCTAGCCGTAGCAGTAAATGACATCCAATTCCGACGAGTATTCAGCCTACTGTCAAACCATTGCAGAACACACCAGTTCTCGTCTAATCACTGAATTTATGCTGCATCGGGCGTGGTTAGTACTTGCATGGGAGACCGGCTGGGAATACCACGTGCAGTAGGCTCATCAACATTTTTATTCCACCGTACATACTAACTTTTTTCCGGGATTTTTTGACTAGCCGAAGTATTAAATTACATCCAATTCCGACGAATATTCAGCCTACTGCCAAACCATTGCAGAGTACACCAGTTCTCGTCCGATCACTGAAGTTAAGCTGCATTGGTCGTGGTTAGTACTTGCATGGGAGACCTGCTGGGAATGCCACGTGCAGTAGGCTTATCAACATTTTTATTCCACCGTACATACTATCTCTTTCCCTTGATTATTTGCCTAGCCGAAACATTAATTGAAATCCAATTCCGACGAATATTCAGCCTACTGCCAAACCATTGCAGAATACACCAGTTCTCGTCCGATCTCTGAAGTTAAGCTGCATCGGGAGTGGTTAGTACTTGCATGGGAGACCGGCTGGGAATACCACGTGTAGTAGCCTTATCAACATTTTTATTCCACCGTACATGCAAAATTTTTCCCGGGATTTTTTACCTAGCCGAAGCGTTAAACGACATGCAATTCTGACGAATATTCAGCCTACTGTCAAACCATTGCAGAACACACCAGTTCTCGTTCGATAACTGAATTTAAGCTGCATCGGGCGTGGTTAGTACTTGCCTGGGAGACCGGCTGAGAATAACACGTGCAGTAGGCTCATCAACATTTTTATTCCACATTACATACTAACTTTTACCCATGATTTTTTGCCTAGCCGTAGCATTAAATGACATCAAATTCCGACGAATATTCAGCCTACTGCCAAACTATTGCATAATACACCAGTTCTCGTCTGATCACTGAAGTTAAGCTGCATCGGGCGTGTTTAGTACTTGCCTGGAGACCGGCTGGGAATACCACGTACAGTAGGCTGATGAACTTTTTTATTGCAGAATACACCAGTTCTCGTCCGATCACTGAAGTTAAGCTGCATCGGGCGTGCTTAGTACTTGCATGGGAGACCGGCTGGGAATACCACATGCAGTAGGCTCTTCAACATTTTTATTCCACATTACATACTAACTTTTTCGCCATGTTTTTTTGCCTAGACGAAGCATAAAATGACATACAATTCGGACGAATATTCAGCCTACTGCCAAACCATTGCAGAATACACCAGTTCTCATCCGATCACTGAAGTTAAGCTGCATCGGGCGTGGTTAGTACTTGCATGGGACACAGGCTGGGAATAACACGTGCATTAGGCTCATCAACATTTTTATTCCACCGTACATACTAACGTTTTCCCGGGATTTTTTGCCTAGCTGAAGCATTAAATTACATCCAATTCCGACGAATATTCAGCCTACTGCCAAACCATTGCAGAATACACTAGTTCTCGTCCGATCTCTGAAGTTAAGCTGCATTGGGCGTGGTTAGTACTTGCATGGGAGACCGGCTGGGAATACCACGTGCAGTAGGCTCATCAACATTTTTATTCCACCCTACATACTATCTTTTTCCCTTGATTATTTGCCTAGCCGAAACATTAATTGAAATCCAATTCCGACGAATATTCAGCCTACTGCCAAACCATTGCAGAATACACCAGTTCTCGTCCGATCACTGAAGTTAAGCCGCATCGGGCATGGTTAGGACTTGCATGGGAGACCGGCTGGGAATACCACGTGCAGTAGGCCCATCAACATTTTTATTCCACATTACATTCTAACTTTTTCCCATGATTTTTTGCCTAGACGAAGCATTAAATGACATACAATTCGGGCGAATATTCAGCCTACTGCCAAACCATTGCAGAATACACTAGTTCTCGTCCGATCTCTGAAGTTAAGCTGCATTGGGCGTGGTTAGTACTTGCATGGGAGACCGGCTGAGAATACCACGTGCAGTAGGCTCATCAACATTTATATTCCACATTACATACTAACTTTTACCGATGATTTTTTTGCCAAGCCGTAGCAGTAAATGACATCCAATTCCGACGAATATTCAGCCTACTGTCAAACCATTGCAGAACACACCAGTTCTCGTCTAATCACTGAATTTATGCTGCATCGGGCGTGGTTAGTACTTGCATGGGAGACCGGCTGGGAATACCACGTGCAGTAGGCTCATCAACATTTTTATTCCACCGTACATACTAACTTTTTTCCGGGATTTTTTGACTAGCCGAAGTATTAAATTACATCCAATTCCGACGAATATTCAGCCTACTGCCAAACCATTGCAGAGTACACCAGTTCTCGTCCGATCACTGAAGTTAAGCTGCATCGGGCGTGGTTAGTACTTGCATGGGAGACCTGCTGGGAATGCCACGTGCAGTAGGCTTATCAACATTTTTATTCCACCGTACATACTATCTTTTTCCCTTGATTATTTGCCTAGCCGAAACATTAATTGAAATCCAATTCCGACGAATATTCAGCCTACTGCCAAACCATTGCAGAATACACCAGTTCTCGTCTGATCACTGAAGTTAAGCCGCATTGGGCATGGTTAGGACTTTCATGGGAGACCGGCTGGGAATACCACGTGCAGTAGGCCCATCAACATTTTTATTCCACATTACATTCTAACTTTTTCCCATGATTTTTTGCCTAGACGAAGCATTAAATGACATACAATTCGGGCGAATATTCAGCCTACTGCCAAACCATTGCAGAATACTCCAGTTCTCGTCCGATCACTGAAGTTAAGCTGCATCGGGCGTGGTTGCATGGGAGACCGGCCTGGATAACCATGTGCATTAGGCTCATCAACATTTTTATTCTACCATACATACTAACTTTTTCCCGGAATGTTTTGCCTAGCCGAAGTATTAAATTACATCCAATTCCGACGAATATTCAGCCTACTGCCAAACCATTGCAGAATACAGCTGTTCTCGTCCGATCACTGAAGTTAAGCTGCATCGGGCGTGGTGAGTACTTGCATGGGAGACCTGCTGGGAATACCACGTGTAGTAGGCTAATCAATATTTTTATTCCACCATACATACTATCTTTTTCCCGTGATTTTTTGGCTAGCCGAAGCATTAATTGAAATCCAATTCCGACAAATATTCAGCCAACTGCCAAACCATTGCAGAATACACCAGTTCTCGTCCGATCACTGAAGTTAAGCTGCATCGGGCGTGGTCAGTACTTGCATGGGAGACCGGCTTGGAATACCACATGCAGTAGGCCCATCATCATTTTTATTCCACATTACATTCTAACTTTTTCCCATGATTTTTTGCCTAGACGAAGCATTAAATGACATACATTTCGGACGAATATTCAGGCTACTGCCAAAACATAGCAGAATACACCAGTTCTCGTCCGATCACTGAAGTTAAGCTGAATCGGGCGTGGTTAGTACTTGCATGGGACACAGGCTGGGAATAACACGTGCATTAGGCTCATCAACATTTTTATTCCACCGTACATACTAACGTTTTCCCGGGATTTTTTGCCTAGCCGAAGTATTAAATTACATCCAATTCCGACGAGTATTCAGCCTACTGCCAATCCATTGCAGAATACACCAGCTCTCGTCCGATCACTGAAGTTTAGCTGCATCGGGCGTGGTTAGTACTTGCATGGGAGACTGGCTGGAAATACCACATGCAGTAGGCCGATGAACATTTTTATTCCACCGTACTTACTAACATTTTTCCAATGTTTTTTTGCTAACCGAAGCATTAAATGACATCAAATTGCGACAAATATTCAGCCTACTGCCAAACCAATGCAGAATACACCATTTCTCGTCCGATCACTGAATTTAAGCCGCATCGGGCATGGTTAGGACTTGCATGGGAGACCGGCTGGGAATACCACGAGCAGTAGGTCCATCAACATTTTTATTCCACCGTACATACCAACTTTTTCCCGGGATTTTTTGCTTAGCCGAAGCGTTAAACGACATCCAATTGCGACAAATATTCAGCCTACAGCCAAACCAATGCAGAATACACCAGTTCTCGTCCGATCACTGAAGTTAATCTGCATTGGGCATGGATTGTACTTGCATGCGAGACCGGCTAGGAATACCACGTGCAGTAGGCTTATCAACAATTTTATTCCTCCGTACATACCATCTTTTTCCCGGGATTTTTTTTCCTAGCCGAAGCATTAAATGCCATCCAATTCCGACGAATTTTCGGCCTACTGACAAACCATTGCAGAATACACCAGTTCTCGATCGATCACTGAAGTTAAGCTCACCGGACGTGGTTAGAACTTGCATGGGAGACCGGCTGAGAATATCACGTGCAGTAGGATCATCAACATTTTTATTCCACATTACATACTAACTTTTTCCAATGATTTTTTGCCTAGCCGTAGCATTAAATGACATCCAATTCCGACGAATATTCAGCCTACTGCCAAACTATTGCAGAATACACCAGTTCTCGTCCGATCACTGAACTTAATCTGCATCGGACATGTTTAGTACTTTCATGGGAGACCGGCTGGTAATACCGCGTGCAGTAAGCTCATCAAAAATGTTATTCCGCAGTACACAGTAACATTTTTTCCCGGGATGTTTTGCCTAGCCGAAACGTTAAACGACATCAAATTCTGACGAATATTCAGCCTACTGCCAAACCATTACAGAATACACCAGTTCTCGTCCGATCACTGAAGATAAGCTGCATCGGGCGTGGTTAGTACTTGCATGGGAGACCGGCTGAGAATATCAAGTGCAGTAGTCACATTAACATTTTTATTCCACCGTACATACTAACTTTTTTTCCGGGATTTTTTGCCTAGCCAAGGCTTTAAATGGCATCCAATTCCGACGAATTTTCAGCCTACTGACAAACCATTGCAGAATACACCAGTTCTCGTCCGATCACTGAAGTTAAGCTCACCGGACGTGGTTAGTACTTGCATGGGAGACCGGCTGAGAATATCACGTGCAGTAGGCTTATCAACATTTTTATTCCACCGTACATACCAACTTTTTCCCGGGAATTGTTTCCTAGCCGAAGTATTAAATTACATCCAATTCCAACGAATATTCAGCCTACTGCCAAACCATTGCATAGTACACCAGTTCTCGTCCGACCACTGAAGATAAGCTGCATCGAGCGTGGTTAGTACTTGCATGGGAGACCTGCTGGAAATACAACGTGCAGTTGGCTTATCAACATTTTTATTCCACCATACATACTAACTTTTTCCCTGGATTTTTTGCCTAGTCGAAGCATTAAATGACATCCAATTCTGACGAATATTCAGCCTACTGCCAAACCATTACAGAATACACCAGTTCTCGTCCGAACACTGAAGTTAAGCTGCATCGGGCGTGGATAGTACTTGAATGGGAGACTGGCTGGGAATGCCACGTGTAGTATGCTCATCAACATTTTTATTCCACATTACATACTAACTTTTTCCTATGATTTTTTGCCTAGCCGTTGCATTAAATGACATCCAATTCTGACGAATATTCAGCCTACTGCCAAACCATTGCAGAATACACCAGTTCTCATCCGATCACTGAAGTTAAGCTCACCGGACGTGGTTAGTACTTGCATGGGAGACCGGCTGAGAATATCATGTGCAGTAGGCACATTAACATTTTTATTCCTCTGTACATACTAACTTTTTCCCGTGATTTTTTGCCTAGCCGAATCATTAAATGGTATCCAATTCCGACGAATTTTCAGCCTACTGACAAACCATTGCAGAATACACCAGTTCTAGTCCGATCACTGAAGTTAAGCTCACCGTACGTGGTTAGTACTTGCATGGGAGACCGGCTGAGAATACCATGTGCAGTAGCCTCATCAACATTTTTATTCCACCGTACATACTAACTTTTTCCCGGGATTTTTTGCCTAGCCGAAGTACTAAATTACATCCAATTCCGACGAATATTCAGGCTACTGCCAAACCATAGCAGAATACACAAGTTCTCGTTCAATCACTGAAGTTAATCTGCATCGGGCATGGCTTGTACTTGCATGGGAGACCGGCTAGGAATACCACGTGCAGTAGGCTTATCAACATTTTTATTCCTCCGTACAAACCATCTTTTTCCCGGGATTTGTTGCCTAGCCGAAGTATTAAATTACATCCAATTCCGATGAATATTCAGCCTACTGCCAAACCAATGCAGAATACACAAGTTCTCGTCCGATCACTGAAGTTAAGCTGCATCGGATGTGGTTAGTACTTGCATGGGAGACCTGCTGGAAGTACCACGTGCAGTAGGCTTATCAACATTTTGATTCTACCGTATATACCAACTTTTTCTCAGGATTTTTTGCCTAGCCGAAGCGTTAAACGACATCCAATTCTGACGAATATTCAGCCTACTGCCAAACCATTGCAGAATACACCAGTTCTCGTCCGATCACTGAACTTAATCTGCATCGGACATGTTTAGTACTTTCATGGGAAACCGGCTGGTAATACCGCGTGCAGTAAGCTTATCAAAAATGTTATTCCGCAGTACACAGTAACATTTTTTCCCGGGATGTTTTGCCTAGCCGAAACGTTAAACGACATTCAGCCTACTGCCAAACCATTACAGAATACACCAGTTCTCGTCCGATCACTGAAGATAAGCTGCATCGGGCGTGGTTAGTACTTGCATTGGAGAACAGCTGGGAATACTACGTGCAGTAGGCTGATGAACATTTTTATTCCACCGTACACTAACTTTTTTTCATGATGTTTTGCCAAGCCGAAGCATTAAATGTCATCCAATTCCGACGAATTTTCAGCCTTCTGACAAACCATTGCAGAATACACCAGTTCTCGTCCGATCACTGAAGTTAAGCTCACCGGACGTGGTTAGTACTTGCATGGGAGACCGTCTGAGAATATCATGTGCAGTAGGCACATTAACATTTTTATTCCACCGTACATACTAACATTTTCCCGGGATTTTTTGCCTAGCCAAGGCTTTAAATGGCATCCAATTCCGACGAATTTTCAGCCTACTGACAAACCATTGCAGAATACACCAGTTCTCGACCGATAACTGAAGTTAAGCTCACCGGACGTGGTTAGTACTTGCATGGGAGACCGGCTGGGAATATCACGTGCAGTAGGCACATTAACATTTTTATTCCTCTGTACATACTAACTTTTTCCCGTAATTTTTTGCCTAGCCGAATCATTAAATGGCATCCAATTCCGACGAATTTTCAGTCTACTGACAAACCATTGCAGAATACACCAGTTCTCGTCCGATCACTGAAGTTAAGCTCACCGGACGTGGTTAGTACTTGCATGGGAGACCGGCTGGGAATATCACGTGCAGTAGGCACATTAACATTTTTATTCCACCGTACATACTAACATTTTCCCGGGATTTTTTGCCTAGCCAAGGCTTTAAATGGCATCCAATTCCGACGAATTTTCAGCCTACTGACAAACCATTGCAGAATACACCAGTTCTCGACCGATAACTGAAGTTAAGCTCACCGGACGTGGTTAGTACTTGCATGGGAGACCGGCTGAGAATATCACGTGCATTAGGCTTATCAACATTTTTATTCCACCGTGCATACCAACTTTTTCCCGGGAATTGTTTCCTAGCCGAAGTATTAAATTACATCCAATTCCAACGAATATTCAGCCTACTGCCAAACCATTGCATAGTACACCAGTTCTCGTCCGACCACTGAAGATAAGGTGCATCGAGCGTGGTTAGTACTTGCATGAGAGACCTACTGGAAATACAACGTGCATTAGGCTCATCAACATTTTTATTCCACGGTACATACTAACTTTTTCCCGGGATTTTTTGCCTAGCCGATGTACTAAATGACATCCAATTCCGACGAATATTCAGGCTACTGCCAAAACATAGCATAATACACCAGTTCACGTCCGAACACTGAATTTAAGCTGCATCGGGCGTGGATAGTACTTGAATGGGAGACCGGCTGGGAATGCCACGTGCAGTATGCTCATCAACATTTTTATTCCACATTACATACTAACTTTTTCCTATGATTTTTTGCCTAGCCGTTGCATTAAATGACATCCAATTCTGACGAATATTCAGCCTACTGCCAAACCATTACAGAATACACCAGTTCTCGTCCGATCACTGAAGATAAGCTGCATCGGGCGTGGTTAGTACTTGCATTGGAGAACGGCTGGGAATACTACCTGCAGTAGGCTGATGAACATTTTTATTCCACCGTACACTAACTTTTTTTCATGATTTTTTGCCAAGCCGAAGCATTAAATGTCATCTAATTCCGACGAATTTTCAGCCTACTGACAAGCCATTGCAGAATACACCAGTTCTCATCCGATCACTGAAGTTAAGCTCACCGGACGTGGTTAGTACTTGCATGGGAGACCGGCTGAGAATATCATGTGCAGTAGGCACATTAACATTTTTATTCCTCTGTACATACTAACTTTTTCCCGTGATTTTTTGCCTAGCCGAATCATTAAATGGTATCCAATTCCGACGAATTTTCAGCCTACTGACAAACCATTGCAGAATACACCAGTTCTAGTCCGATCACTGAAGTTAAGCTCACCGTACGTGGTTAGTACTTGCATGGGAGACCGGCTGAGAATACCACGTGCAGTAGCCTCATCAACATTTTTATTCCACCGTACATACTAACTTTTTCCCGGGATTTTTTGCCTAGCCGAAGTACTAAATTACATCCAATTCCGACGAATATTCAGGCTACTGCCAAACCATAGCAGAATACACAAGTTCTCGTCCAATCACTGAAGTCAATCTGCATCGGGCATGGCTTGTACTTACATGGGAGACCCGCTAGGAATACCACGTGCAGTAGGCTTATCAACATTTTTATTCCTCCGTACAAACCATCTTTTTCCCGGGATTTGTTGCCTAGCCGAAGTATTAAATTACATCCAATTCCGATGAATATTCAGCCTACTGCCAAACCAATGCAGAATACACAAGTTCTCGTCCGATCACTGAAGTTAAGCTGCATCGGGCGTGGTTAGTACTTGCTTGGGAGACCGGCTGAGAATATCACGTGCAGTAGGCTCATCAACATTTTTATTCTACCGTATATACCAACTTTTTCCCAGGATTTTTTGCCTAGCCGAAGCGTTAAACGACATCCAATTCTGACGAATATTCAGCCTACTGCCAAACCATTGCAGAATACACCAGTTCTCGTCTGATCACTGAAGTTAAGCTAACCGGATGTGGTTAGTACTTGCTTGGGAGACCGGCTGAGAATATCACGTGCAGTAGGCTCATCAACATTTTTATTCCACATTACATACTAACATTTTCCCATGATTTTTTGCCTAGCCGTAGCATTAAATGACATCCAATTCCGACGAATATTCAGCCTACTGCCACTCCATTTCAGAATACACCAGTTCTCGTCCGATCACTGAAGTTAAGCTTCATTGGGCGTGGACAGTACTTGCATGAGAGACCGGCTGGGAATATCACGTGCAGTAGGCACATTAATATTGTTATTCCACCGTACATACTAACTTTTTCCCGGAATTTTTTGCCTAGCCGAAGCATTAATTGTTAACCAATTCCGACGAATTTTCAGCCGACTGACAAACCATTGCAGAATACACCAGTTCTAGTCTGATCACTGAAGTTAAGCTCACCGGACGTGGTTATTACTTGCATGGGAGACCGCTGAGATTACCACGTGCAATAGGCTCATCAACATTTTTATTTCACCGTACATACTAACTTTTTCCCATGATTTTTTGCCTAGCTGAAGCATTAAATGTCAACCAATTCCGACGAATGTTCAGCCTACTGCCAGAGCATTGCAGAATACACCAGTTTTCGTCCGATCACTGAAGTTAAGCTCACCGGACGTGGTTAGTACTTGTATGGGAGACCAGCTGAGAATATTACGTGCAGTAGGCACATTAGCATTTTTATTCCACCGTACATACTAACTTTTTACCGGGATTTTTTGCCTAGCCGAAGCATTAAATGCCATCCAATTCCGACGATTTTTTGGCCTACTGACAAACCATTACAGAATACACCAGTTCTCGACCGATCACTGAAGTTAAGCTCACCGGACGTGGTTAGTACTTGCATGGGAGACCGACTGAGAATACATCGTGCAGTAGGATCATCAACATTTTTATTCCACATTACATACTAACATTTTCCCATGATTTTTTGCCTAGCCGTAGCATTAAATGACATCCAATTCCGACGAATATTCAGCCTACTGCCAAACCATTGCAGAATACACCAGTTCTCGTCCGATCACTGAAGTTAAGCTGCATCGGGCGTGGTTAGTACTTCCATGGGAGACCGGCTGGGAATACCACGTGCATTAGGCTCATCAACATTATTATTCCACCGTACATACTAACGTTTTCCCGGGATTTTTTGCCTAGCCGAAGTCCTAAATTACATCCAATTCCGACGAATATTCAGCCTACTGCCAAACCAATGCAGAATACACAAGTTCTCGTCCGATCACTGAAGTTAAGCTGCATCGGGCGTAGTTAGTACTTGTATGGGAGACCAGCTGAGAATATTACGTGCAGTAGGCACATTAGCATTTTTATTCCACCGTACATACTAACTATTTACCAGGATTTTTTGCCTAGCCGAAGCATTAATTGAAATCCAATTCCGACAAATATTCAGCCAACTGCCAAACCATTGCAGCATACACCAGTTCTCGTCCGATCACTGAAGTTAAGCTGCATCGGGCGTGCTTAGTACTTGCATGGGAGACCGGCTGGGAATACCACGTGCAGTAGGCTCATCAACATTTTTATTCCACATTACATACTAACTTTTTCCCCATGATTTTTTGCCTAGACGAAGCATTAAATTACATACAATTCGGACGAATATTCAGTCTACGGCCAAACCATTGCAGAATACACCAGTTATCATCCGATCACTGAAGTTAAGCTGCATCGGGCGTGGTCAGTACTTGCATTGGAGACCGGCTGGGAATACCACGTGCATTAGGCTCATCAACATTTTTATTCCACCGTACATACTATCTTTTTCCCGGGATTTTTTGCCTAGCCGAAGTACTAAATGACATCCAATTCCGACGAATATTCAGGCTACTGCCAAAACATAGCAGAATACACCAGTTCTCGTCCGATCACTGAAGTTAAGCTGCATCGGGCGTGGTTATTACATGCATGGGAGACCAGCTGGGAATACCACGTGCGGTAGACTTATCAACATTTTGATTCCACATTGCATACTAACTTTTTCCCATGATTATTTGTCTAGCCGTAGCATTAAATGACATCCAATTCCGACGAGTATTCAGCCTACTGCCAAACCATTGCAGAATACACCAGCTCTCGTCCGATCACTGAAGTTTAGCTGCATCGGGCGTGGTTAGTACTTGCATGGGAGACTGGCTGGAAATACCACATGCAGTAGGCTGATGAACATTTTTATTCCACCATACTTACTAACTTTTTTCCATGATTTTTTGCTAACCGAAGCATTAAATGACATCCAATTGCGACAAATATTCAGCCTACTGCCAAACCAATGCAGAATACACCATTTCTCGTCCGATCACTGAATTTAAGCCGCATCGGGCATGGTTAGGACTTGCACGGGAGACCGGCAGGGAATACCACGTGCAGTAGGTCCATCAACATTTTTATTCCACATTACATTCTAAATTTTTCCCATGATTTTTTGCCCAGACGAAGCATTAAATGACATACAATTCTGACGAATATTCATACTACTGCCAAACCATTGCAGAATACACCAGTTCTCGTCCGATCACTGAAGTTAAGCTGCATCGGGCGTGGTTAGTACTTGCATGGGAGACCGGCTGGGAATACCACTTGCAGTAGGCTTATCAACATTTTGATTCCACCGTACATACCAACTTTTTCCCGGGATTTTTTGCTTAGCCGAAGCGTTAAACGACATCCAATTGCGACGAATATTCAGCCTACAGCCAAACCAATGCAGAATACATCAGTTCTCGTCCAATCACTGAAGTTAATCTGCATTGGGCATGGATTGTACTTGCATGGGAGACCGGCTAGGAATACCACGTGCAGTAGGCTTATCAACATTTTTATTCCTCCGTACATACCATCTTTTTCCCGGGATTTGTTGCCTAGCCGAAGTATTAAATTACATCCAATTCCAATGAATATTCAGCCTACAGCCAAACCAATGCAGAATACACAAGTTCTCGTCCGATCACTGAAGTTAAGCTGCATCGGGCGTGGTTAGTACTTGTATTGGAGACCAGCTGAGTATATTACGTGCTGTAGGCACATTAACATTTTTATTCCACCGTACATACTAACTTTTTACCGGGATTTTTTGCCTAGCCGAAGCATTAAATGCCATCCAATTCCGACGAATTTTCGGCCTACTGACAAACCATTGCAGAATACACCAGTTCTCGACCGATCACTGAAGTTAAGCTCACCGGACGTGGTTAGAACTTGCATGGGAGACCGGCTGAGAATATCACGTGCAGTAGGATCATCAACATTTTTATTCCACATTACATACTAACTTTTTCCCATGATTTTTTGCCTAGCCGTAGCATTAAATGACATCCAATTCCGACGAATATTCAGCCTACTGCCAAACCATTGCAGAATACACCAGTTCTCGTCCGATCACTGAACTTAATCTGCATCGGACATGTTTAGTACTTTCATGGGAGACCGGCTGATAATACCGCGTGCAGTAGGCTCATCAAAAATTTTATTCCGTAGTACATAGTAACATTTTTGCTGGATTCTTTGCCTAGCCGAAACAATTAATGACATCCAATTCCGACGAAAATTCAGTCTACTGCCAATCCATTGCAGAATACACCAGTTCTCGTCCGATCACTGAAGTTAAGCTGCATCGGGCGTGGTTTGTACTTGCATTAGATACTGGCTGGGAATATCAAGTGCAGTAATCACATTAACATTTTTATTCCACCGTACATACTAACTTTTTTCCGGAATTTTTTGCCTAGCCGAAGCATTAAATGTTAACCAATTCCGACGAAATTTCAGCCTACTGACAAACCATTGCAGAATACACCAGTTCTCGTCCGATCACTGAAGTTAAGCTCACCGGACGTGGTTAGTACTTGCATGGGACACTGGCTGAGAATATCAAATATCACGTGCAGTAGGCACATTAACATTTTTATTCCACCGTACATACTAACTTTTTTCCGGGATTTTTTGCCTAGCCAAGGCTTTAAATGGCATCCAATTCCGACGAATTTTCAGCCTACTGACAAACCATTGCAGAATACACCAGTTCTCGACCGATAACTGAAGTTAAGCTCACCGGACGTGGTTAGTACTTGCATGGGAGACCGGCTGAGAATATCACGTGCAGTAGGCTTATCAACATTTTTATTCAACTGTACATGCCATACATGCCTTGGAAGAGAATAGAAGGTCCGTCCAACTACCATGATGTATCTGAGGAACCGTTATTCTTTAATCCACTTATAAGACACCATCTGAGTGGTTTACCATTAAACATGCGACATTTCATTGAGGCCGGCATCACTAAAGTAGGCCAGTTAATCGACAATGGAAGGTGGCTGGATAACGACACCATTCATCGTCAAGTGCCTATATACTCCAAACGCGTGTTTGTTTTAGCGTTGGGCGTTATTATGAGAGCTATACCTGAAAAATGGAAAAGGATAATCGAAAATACTTTTGATACACACGTGCAAGTCAACAATCCAAAATACTATTTTGATATTATATATAAAGAAGACGATCAAGATTTCCTGCTAAACTGTCCGTTATATAAACTTGAAAAAGGGTCCATATATAAATGTCTTGTTACTCTACAATACATTAAACACCAAAACACGCAACAAACTATGATATGGCATGAAATACTATCGTTTCCCTCAGATATTACACCTAACTTTGGTAATTGCTATCGGCCACCCATATTAAAAAAGATGGTGACCTACAGTGGCGCCTAATCCACGGCGCATATCCCCACTGGCAGGTTTTTACTAAGTTCTCGTATCAGAGACACAGATACATGCCCTTTTTGTGACGAGGTCGATGACCTGGTGCACATATTCATTGAATGCAGTCGGCTTGCTTTTGTTCATCTCACTCTCAAAAGGATCGTCAAACTAGTACTGGATTCGAACACTGGTTTTCCTTTGGATTGGTACATATTCGGTCCACCTACACAAAAATATAACAGAGATTGTCATCAGTTGCTGTGTTTCCTTATCACAACTGCCAAGGTGGCAATACATGTCACGCGATACAACAAAATGAATGATCTGGACCAAACCAATGTACTGATGTGCTTCAAAGCACGGGTCAAAAATCGTTTGAAGAATGAATTTGAATACCATCACCTCAACCACTCGATACAGTCGTTCACCAACCGGTACTGCATTAACGATGCCATCGCCACAGTAACAGACGGGAAACTCCAAACTGCCACGGAAATTACATAGGGACCAACTTTACCAACAGTTGAATTAATACTGGGTTATATATTGACCAAGGACATTGTCTTCTATTCGGACAATACTTTAACACTCATCAAGAGGCCACACACAGAGCGTGTATGTCACCGTTTTTTGTATATACAATTGTAAATCGTGTATTCTAGTATATATTTTTAGTCTTGCGCACATGCTTAGCTACCGATAGTTGACAATGCATGACGTATTTTAAAGATATTGATAAAAACTATATACATATACTTTTTATGTAAGTATCTATATTTATTAATTACTATTTTGACCTTAATCGTAAATTTGCAATGTATTTTTTAACATAGATGAACTGTATACTTTACAACTGAGAAATAAAAAGAGAGTACATACCAACTTTTTTCCCGGGAATTGTTTCCTAGCCGAAGTATTAAATTACATCCAATTCCGACGAATATTCAGCCTACTGCCAAACCAAGGCAGAATACACCAGTTCTCGTCCAATCACTGAAGTTAATCTGCATCGGGCATGGATTGTACTTGCATGGGAGACCGGCTAGGAATACCACGTGCAGTAGGCTTATCAACATTTTTATTCCTCCGTACATACCATCTTTTTTCCCGGGATTTGTTGCCTAGCCGAAGCGTTAAACGACATCCAATTGCGACGAATATTCAGCCTACTGCCAAACCATTGCAGAATACACCAGTTCTCGTCTGAAATCTGAAGTTAAGCTAACCGGACGTGGTTAGTACTTGATTGGGAGACCGGCTGAGAAAATCACGTGCAGTAGGCTTATCAACATTTTTATTCCACATTACATACTATCTTTTTCCCATGATTTTTTGCCTAGCCGTAGCATTAAATGACATCCAATTCCGACGAATATTCAGCCTACTGCCACTCCATTTCAGAATACACCAGTTCTCGTCCGATCACTGAAGTTAAGATTAATCGGGCGTGGACAGTACTTGCATGAGAGACCGGCTGGGAATATCACGTGCAGTAGGCTTATCAACATTTTTATTCCTCCGTACATACCATCTTTTTCCCGGGATTTGTTGCCTAGCCGAAATATTAAATTACATCCAATTCCGATGAATATTCAGCCTACTGCCAAACCATTGCAGAATACACCAGTTCTCGTCCGATCACTGAAGTTAAGCTGCATCAGGTGTGGTTAGTACTTGCATGGGAGACCAGCTGGGAATACCGCGTGCATTATGCTCATCAACATTTTTATTCCACCGTACATACTAACGTTTTCCCGGGATTTTTTGACTAGCCGAAGTCCTAAATTACATCCAATTCCGACGAATATTGAGCCTACTGCCAAACCAATGCAGAATACACAAGTTCTCGTCCGATCACTGAAGTTAAGCTGCATTGGGGTGGTTAGTACTTGTATGGGAGACCAGCTGAGAATATTACGTGCAGTAGGCACATTAGCATTTTTATTCCACCGTACATACTAACTTTTTACCGGGATTTTTTGCCTAGCCGAAGCATTAAATGCCATCCAATTCCGACGAATTTTCGGCCTACTGACAAACCATTGCAGAATACACCAGTTCTCGACCGATCACTGAAGTTAAGCTCACCGGACGTGGTTAGTACTTGCATGGGAGACCGACTGAGAATATCACGTGCAGTAGGATCATCAACATTTTTATTCCACATTACATACTAACATTTTCCCATAATTTTTTGCCTAGTCGTAGCATTAAATGACATCCAATTCCGACGAATATTCAGCCTACTGCCAAACCATTGCAGAATACACCAGTTCTCGTCCGATCACTGAAGTTAAGCTGCATCGGGCGTGGTTAGTACTTGCATGGGAGACCGGCTGGGAATACCACGTGCATTAGGCTCATCAACATTTTTATTCCTCCGTACATACTAACGTTTTCCCGGGATTTTTTGCCTAGCCGAAGTCCTAAATTACATCCAATTCCGACGAATATTCAGCCTACTGCCAAACCAATGCAGAATACACAAGTTCTCGTCCGATCACTGAAGTTAAGCTGCATCGGGCGTAGTTAGTACTTGTATGGGAGACCAGCTGAGAATATTACGTGCAGTAGGCACATTAGCATTTTTATTCCACCGTACATACTAACTATTTACCGGGATTTTTTGCCTAGCCGAAGCATTAAATGCCACCCAATTCCGACGAATTTTCGGCCTACTGACAAACCATTGCAGAATACACCAGTTCTCGACCGATCACTGAAGTTAAGCTCACCGGACGTGGTTAGAACTTGCATGGCAGACCGGCTGAGAATATCACGTGCAGTAGGATCATCAACATTTTTATTTCACATTACATACTAACTTTTTCCCATGATTTTTTGCCTAGCCGTAGCATTAAATGACATCCAATTCCGACGAATATTCAGCCTACCGCCAAACCATTGCAGAATACACCAGTTCTCGTCCGATCACTGAAGTTAAGCCGCATCGGGCATGGTTAGGACTTGCACGGGAGACCTGCTGGGAATACCACGTGCAGTAGGCTTATCAACATTTTGATTCCACCGTACATACCAACTTTTTCCCGGGATTTTTTGCTTAGCCGAAGCGTTAAACGACATCCAATTGCGACGAATATTCAGCCTACTGCCAAACCAATGCAGAATACACCAGTTCTCGTCCAATCACTGAAGTTAATCTGCATTGGGCATGGATTGTACTTGCATGGGTGACCGGCTAGGAATATCCAATTCCGACGAATTTTCGGCCTACTGACAAACCATTGCAGAATACACCAGTTCTCGACCGATCACTGAAGTTAAGCTCACCGGACGTGGTTAGAACTTGCATGGCAGACCGGCTGAGAATATCACGTGCAGTAGGATCATCACCATTTTTATTCCACATTACATACTAACTTTTTCCCATGACTTTTTGCCTAGCCGTAGCATTAAATGACATCCAATTCCGACGAATATTCAGCCTACTGCCAAACCATTGCAGAATACACCAGTTCTCGTCCGATCACTGAACTTAATCTGCATCGGACATTTTTAGTACTTTCATGGGAGACCGGCTGGTAATACCGCGTGCAGTAAGCTCATCAAAAATATTATTCCGCAGTACATAGTAACATTTTTCCTGGATTCTTTGCCTAGCCGAAACAATTAATGACATCCAATTCCGACGAAAATTCAGCCTACTGCCAATCCATTGCAGAACACACCAGTTCTCGTCCGATCACTGAAGTTAAGCTGCATCGGGCGTGGTTTGTACTTGCATTAGAGACTGGCTGGGAATATCAAGTGCAGTAGGCACATTAACATTTTTAATCCACCGTACATACTAACTTTTTTCCGGAATTTTTTGCCTACCCGAAGCATTAAATGTTAACCAATTCTGACGAATTTTCAGCCTACTGACAAACCATTGCAGAATACACCAGTTCTCGTCCGATCACTGAAGTTAAGCTCACCGGACGTGGTTAGTACTTGCATGGGAGACCGGCTGAGAATATCACGTGCAATAAGCTCATCAACATTTTTATTTCACCGTACATACTAACTTTTTCCCATGATTTTTTGCCTAGCCGAAGCATTAAATGTCATCCAATTCCGACGAATTTTCAGCCTACTGCCAAACCATTGCAGAATACACCAGTTTTCGTCCGATCACTGAAGTAAAGCTCACCGGACGTGGTTAGTACATGCATGGGAGACCGGCTGAGAATATCACGTGCAGTAGCCTCATCAACATTTTTATTCCACCGTACATACTAACTTTTTCCCGGGATTTTTTGCCTAGACGAAGTACTAAATTACATCCAATTCCGACGAATATTAAGGCTTATGCCAAACCATAGAAGAATACACCAGTTCTCCCGATCACTGAAGTTAAGCTGCATCGGGCGTGGTTAGTACTTGCATGGAAGACCGGCTGGGAATACCACGTGCAGTAGGCTTATCAACATTTTGATTCCACATTGCATACTAACGTTTTCCCATGATTATTTGTCTAGCCGTAGCATTAAATGACATCCAATTCCGACGAGTATTCAGCCTACTGCCAAACCAATGCAGACTACACCAGTTCTCGTCCGATCACTGAAGTTAAGCCGCATCGGGCATGGTTAGGACTTGCACGGGAGACCGGCTGGGAATACCATGTGCAGTAGGCTTATCAACATTTTGATTCCACCGTACATACCAACTTTTTCCCGGGATTTTTTGCTTAGCCGAAGCGTTAAACGACATCCAATTGCGACGAATATTCAGCTTACTGCCAAACCAATGCAGAATACACCAGTTCTCGTCCAATCACTGAAGTTAATCTGCATTGGGCATGGATTGTACTTGCATGGGTGACCGGCTAGGAATATCCAATTCCGACGAATTGTCGGCCTACTGACAAACCATTGCAGAATACACCAGTTCTCGACCGATCACTGAAGTTAAGCTCACCGGACGTGGTTAGTACTTGCATGGGAGACCGGCTGAGAATATCACGTGCAGTAGGATCATCAACATTTTTATTCCACATTACATACTAACTTTTTCCCATGATTTTTTGCCTAGCCGTAGCATTAAATGACATCCAATTCCGACGAATATTCAGCCTACTGCCAAACCATTGCAGAATACACCAGTTCTCGTCCGATCACTGAACTTAATCTGCATCGGACATGTTTAGTACTTTCATGGGAAACCGGCTGGTAATACCGCGTGCAGTAGGCTCATCAAAAATTTTATTCCACAGTACATAGTAACATTTTTCCTGGATTCTTTGCCTAGCCGAAACAATTAATGACATCCAATTCCGACGAAAATTCAGCCTACTGTCAATCCATTGCAGAATACACCGTTTCTCGTCCGATCACTGAAGTTAAGCTGCATCGGGCATGGTTTGTACTTGCATTAGATACTGGCTGGGAATATCAAGTGCAGTAGACACATTAACATTTTTATTCCACCGTACATACTAACTTTTTTTCCTTGATTTTTTGCCTAGCCAAGGCTTTCAATGGCATCCAATTCCGACGAATTTTCAGCCTACTGACAAACCATTGCAGAATACACCAGTTCTCGTCCGATCACTGAAGTTAAGCTCACCGTACGTGGTTAGTACTTGCATGGGAGACCGGCTGAGAATATCACGTGCAATAAGCTCATCAACATTTTTATTTCACCGTACATACTAACTTTTTCCCATGATTTTTTGCCTAGCCGAAGCATTAAATGTCATCCAATTCCGACGAATTTTCAGCCTACTGCCAAACCATTGCAGAATACACCAGTTTTCGTCCGATCACTGAAGTAAAGCTCACCGGACGTGGTTAGTACATGCATGGGAGACCGGCTGAGAATATCACGTGCAGTAGCCTCATCAACATTTTTATTCCACCGTACATACTAACTTTTTCCCGGGATTTTTTGCCTAGACGAAGTACTAAATTACATCCAATTCCGACGAATATTCAGGCTACTGCCAAACCATAGAAGAATACACCAGTTCTCGTCCGATCACTGAAGTTAAGCTGCATGGGAGACCGGCTGGGAATACCACGTGCAGTAGGCTTATCAACATTTTGATTCCACATTGCATACTAACTTTTTCCCATGATTATTTGTCTAGCTGTAGCATTAAATGACATCCAATTCCGACGAGTATTCAGCCTACTGCCAAACCAATGCAGAATACACCAGTTCTCGTCTGATCACTGAAGTTAAGCCGCATCGGGCATGGTTAGGACTTGCGCGGGAGACCGGCTGGGAATACCATGTGCAGTAGGCTTATCAACATTTTGATTCCACCGTACATACCAACTTTTTCCCGAGATTTTTTGCCTAGCCGTAGCATTAAATGACATCCAATTCCGACGAATATTCAGCCTACTGCCAAACCATTGCAGAATACACCAGTTCTCGTCCGATCACTGAACTTAATCTGCATCGGACATTTTTAGTACTTTCATGGGAGACCGGCTGGTAATACCGCGTGCAGTAAGCTCATCAAAAATATTATTCCGCAGTACATAGTAACATTTTTCCTGGATTCTTTGCCTAGCCGAAACAATTAATGACATCCAATTCCGACGAAAATTCAGCCTACTGCCAATCCATTGCAGAACACACCAGTTCTCGTCCGATCACTGAAGTTAAGCTGCATCGGGCGTGGTTTGTACTTGCATTAGAGACTGGCTGGGAATATCAAGTGCAGTAGGCACATTAACATTTTTAATCCACCGTACATACTAACTTTTTTCCGGAATTTTTTGCCTACCCGAAGCATTAAATGTTAACCAATTCTGACGAATTTTCAGCCTACTGACAAACCATTGCAGAATACACCAGTTCTCGTCCGATCACTGAAGTTAAGTTCATCGGACGTGGTTAGTACTTGCATGGGAGACCGGCTGAGAATATCACGTGCAATAAGCTCATCAACCTTTTTATTTCACCGTACATACTAACTTTTTCCCATGATTTTTTGCCTAGCCGAAGCATTAAATGTCATCCAATTCCGACGAATTTTCAGCCTACTGCCAAACCATTGCAGAATACACCAGTTTTCGTCCGATCACTGAAGTAAAGCTCACCGGACGTGGTTAGTACATGCATGGGAGACCGGCTGAGAATATCACGTGCAGTAGCCTCATCAACATTTTTATTCCACCGTACATACTAACTTTTTCCCGGGATTTTTTGCCTAGACGAAGTACTAAATTACATCCAATTCCGACGAATATTAAGGCTTATGCCAAACCATAGAAGAATACACCAGTTCTCGTCCGATCACTGAAGTTAAGCTGCATCGGGCGTGGTTAGTACTTGCATGGGAGACCGGCTGGGAATACCACGTGCAGTAGGCTTATCAACATTTTGATTCCACATTGCATACTAACTTTTTCCCATGATTATTTGTCTAGCCGTAGCATTAAATGACATCCAATTCCGACGAGTATTCAGCCTACTGCCAAACCAATGCAGAATACACCAGTTCTCGTCTGATCACTGAAGTTAAGCCGCATCGGGCATGGTTAGGACTTGCGCGGGAGACCGGCTGGGAATACCATGTGCAGTAGGCTTATCAACATTTTGATTCCACCGTACATACCAACTTTTTCCCGGGATTTTTTGCTTAGCCGAAGCGTTAAACGACATCCAATTGCGACGAATATTCAGCCTACTGCCAAACCAATGCAGAATACACCAGTTCTCGTCCAGTCACTGAAGTTAATCTGCATTGGGCATGGATTGTACTTGCATGGGTGACCGGCTAGGAATATCCAATTCCGACGAATTGTCGGCCTACTGACAAACCATTGCAGAATACACCAGTTCTCGACCGATCACTGAAGTTAAGCTCACCGGACGTGGTTAGTACTTGCATGGGAGACCGGCTGAGAATATCACGTGCAGTAGGATCATCAACATTTTTATTCCACATTACATACTAACTTTTTCCCATGATTTTTTGCCTAGCCGTAGCATTAAATGACATCCAATTCCGACGAATATTCAGCCTACTGCCAAACCATTGCAGAATACACCAGTTCTCGTCCGATCACTGAACTTAATCTGCATCGGACATGTTTAGTACTTTCATGGGAAACCGGCTGGTAATACCGCGTGCAGTAGGCTCATCAAAAATTTTATTCCGCAGTACATAGTAACATTTTTCCTGGATTCTTTGCCTAGCCGAAACAATTAATGACATCCAATTCCGACGAAAATTCAAACTACTGCCAATCCATTGCAGAATACACCAGTTCTCGTCCGATCACTGAAGTTAAGCTGCATCGGGCGTGGTTTGTACTTGCATTAGATACTGGCTGGGAATATCAAGTGCAGTAGTCACATTAACATTTTTATTCCACCGTGCATACTAACTTTTTTTCAGGGATTTTTTGCCTAGCCAAGGCTTTAAATGGCATCCAATTCCGACGAATTTTCAGCCTACTGATAAACCATTGCAGAATACACCAGTTCTCGTCCGATCACTGAAGTTAAGCTCACCGGACGTGGTTAGTACTTGCATGGGACACCGGCTGAGAATATCAAATATCACGTGCAGTAGGCACATTAACATTTTTATTCCACCGTACATACTAACTTTTTTCCGGGATTTTTTGCCTAGCCAAGGCTTTAAATGGCATCCAATTCCGACGAATTTTCAGCCTACTGACAAACCATTGCAGAACACACCAGTTCTCGACCGATAACTGAAGTTAAGCTCACCGGACGTGGTTAGTACTTGCATGGGAGACCGGCTGAGAATATCCCGTGCAGTAGGTTTATCAACATTTGTATTCAACTGTACATACCATACATGCCTTGGAAGAGAATAGAAGGTCCGTCCAACTACCATGATGTATCTGATGAACCGTTATTCTTTAATCCACTTATAAGACACCATCTGAAGATAAGCTGCATCGGGCGTGGTTAGTACTTGCATTGGAGAACGGGTGTGAATACTACGTGCAGTAGGCTGATGAACATTTTTATTCCACCGTACACTAACTTTTTTCTATGATTTTTTGCCAAGCCGAAGCATTAAATTCTGCAATGGTTTGGCAGTAGGCCGAATACTCGTCGGAATTGGATGTCATTTAATGCTACGGCTAGACAAATAATCATGGGAAAAAGTTAGTATTCAATGTGGAATCAAAATGTTGATAAGCCTACTGCACGTGGTATTCCCAGCCGGTCTCCCATGCAAGTACAAACCACGCCCGATGCAGCTTAACTTCAGTGATCGGACGAGAACTGGTGTGTTCTGCAATGGTTTGACAGTAGGCTGAATATTCGTCAGAATTGCATGTCGTTTAACCCTTCGGCAAGGCAAAAAATCCCGGGAAAAAGTTGGTATATGCGGTGGAATAAAAATGTTGATAAGCCTACTGCACGTGGTATTCCCAGCATGCCTCCCATGCAAGTACTAACCACGCCCGATGCAGCTTAACTTCAGTGATCGGACGAGAACTGGAGTATTCTGCAATGGTTTGGCAGTAGGCTGAATATTCGTCGAAATTGTATGTCATTTAATGCTTCGTCTGGGCAAAAAATCATAGGAAAATGTTAGAATGTAATGTGGAATAAAAAATGTTGATGGGCCTACTGCACGTGGTATTCCCAGCCGGTCTCCCGTACAAGTCCTAACCATGCCCGATGCGGCTTAACTTCAGTGATCGGACGAGAACTGGTGTATTCTGCAATGGTATGGCAGTAGGCTGAATATTTGTCGGAGTTGGATTTCAATTAATGTTTCGGCTAGGCAAAAAATAAGGGAAAGAGATAGTATGTACGGTGGAATAATAATGTTGATAAGCCTACTGCACGTGGTATTCCCAGCATGCCTCCCATGCAAGTACTAACCACGCCCGATGCAGCTTAAATTCAGTGATCGAACGAGAACTGGTGTGTTCTTCAATTGTTTGACAGTAGGCTGAATATTCGTCAGAATTGGATGTCGTTTAACGCTTCGGCTAGGCAAAAAATCCAGGGAAAAATTTGGCATGTACGGTGGAATAAAAATGTTGTTAAGCCTACTACACATGGTATTCCAAGCCGGTCTCCCATGCAATTATTAACCACGCCCGATGCAGCTTAACTTCAGTGATCGGACGAGAACTGGTGTATTCTGCAATGGTTTGGCAGTAGGCTGAATTTTCGTCGGAATTGGATGTAATTTAATACTTCGGCTAGGCAAAAAATCCCGGGAAAACGTTATTATGTACGGTGGAATAAAAATGTTGATGAGCCTAATGCACGTTGTATTCCCAGCCGGTCTCCCATGCAAGTACTAACCACGCCCGATGGAGCTTTACTTCAGTGATCGGACGAGAACTGGTGTATTCTGCAATGGTTTGGCTGTAGGCTGAATATTCGTTCGAATTGTATGTCATTTAATGCTTCGTCTAGGCAAAAATTCATGGGAAATAGTTAGTATGTAATATGGAATAAAAATGTTGATGAGCCGACTGAACGTGGTATTCCCAGCCGGTCTCCCGTGCAAGAACTAACCACGCCCGATGCGCCTTAACTTCAGTGATCGGACGAGAACTGGTGTATTCTGCAATGGTTTGGCAGTAGGCTGAATATTTGTCGGAATTGGATTTCAATTAATGCTTCGGCTAGGCAAAAAATTACGGGGGAAAAAAGATAGTATGTACGGTGGAATAAAAATGTTGATAAGCCTACTGCATGTGGTATTCCTTGCAGGTCTCCCATGCAAGTACTAACCACGCCCGATGCAGCGTAACTTCTGTGGTCGGACGAGAACTGGTGTATTCTACAATGGTTTGGCAGTAGGCTGAATATTCGTCGGAATTGGATGTAATTTAATACTTCGGCTAGGCAACAAATCCCGGGAAAAAGTTTGTATGTACGGTGGAATAAAAATGTTGATAAGCCTACTGCTCGTGGTATTCCCAGCAGGTCTGCCATGCAAGTACTAACTACGCCCATTGCAGCTTAACTTCTGTGATCGGACGTGAGCTGGTGTATTCTACAATGGTTTGGCAGTAGGCTGAATATTCGTCGGAATTGGATGTAATTTAATACTTCGGCTAGGCAACAAATCCCGGGAAAAAGTTTGTATGTACGGTGGAATAAAAATGTTGATAAGCCTACTGCTCGTGGTATTCCCCGCCGGTCTCCCATGTAAGTACTAACCATGCCCGATGCAGATTAACTTTAGTGATCGGACGAGAACTGGTGTATTCTGCAATGGTTTGGCAGTAGGCTGAATTTTCGTCGGAATTGGATGTAATTTAATACTTCGGCTAGGCAAAAATCCCGGGAAAACGTTAGTATGTACGGTGGAATAAAAATGTTGATGAGCCTAATGCACGTTGTATTCCCAGCCGGTCTCCCATGCAAGTACTAACCACGCCCGATGCAGCTTAACTTCAGTGATCGGACGAGAACTGGTGTATTCTGCAATGGTTTGGCTGTAGGCTGAATATTCGTCCGAATTGTGTTTTATTTAATGCTTCGTCTAGGCAAAAAATCATGGGAAAAATTTAGTATGTAATGTGGAATAAAAATGTTGATGAGCCGACTGAACGTGGTATTCCCAGCCGGTCTCCCGTGCAAGAACTAACCGCGCCCGATGCGCCTTAACTTCAGTGATCGGACGAGAACTGGTGTATTCTGCAATGGTTTGACAGTAGGCTGAATATTCGTCAGAATTGCATGTCGTTTAACCCTTCGGCAAGGCAAAAAATCCCGGGAAAAAGTTGGTATATGCGGTGGAATAAAAATGTAGATAAGCCTACTGCACATGGTATTCCCAGCCGGTTTCCCATGCAAGTACTAACCACGCCCGATGCAGCTTAACTTCAGTGATCGGACGAGAACTGGTGTATTCTGCAATGGATTGGCAGTAGGCTGAATATTCGTCTGAATTGTATGTCATTTAATACTTCGTCTAGGCAAAAAATCATGGAAAAAAGTTAGTATGTAATGTGGAATAAAAATGTTGATGAGCCTACTGCACGTGGTATTCCCAGCCGGTCTCCCCTGCATGAACTAACCACGCCCGATGCGGCTTAACTGCAGTGATCGGACGAGAACTGGTGTATTCTGCAATAAAAATGTTCATCAGCCTACTGCACGTGGTATTCCTAGCCGGTCTCCCAGGCAAGTACTAAAAACGCCCGATGGAGATTAACTTCAGTGATCGGACGAGAACTGGTGTATTCTGCAAATGTTTGGCAGTAGGCTGAATATTCGTTGGAAGTGGATGTAATTTAATACTTCGGCTAGGCAAAAAATCACGGGAAGAAGTTAGTATGTATGGTGGAATAAAAATGTTGATGAGCCTAATGCACGTGGTATTCCCAGCCAGTCTCCCATGCAAGTACTAACCACGCCCGATGCAGCTTAACTTCAGTGATCGGACGAGAACTGGTGTATTCTGCAATAAAAAAATGTTGATAAGCCTACAGCAGGTAGTATTCTCAGCCGGTCTCCCTTGAGAGTACTAACCATGCCCGATGCAGATTAACTTCAGTGATCGGACATGAACTTGTGTATTCTGCATTGGTTTGGCAGTAGGCTGAATATTTGTCGCAATTGGATGTCATTTAATGCTACGGCTAGGCAACAAATCAAAGGAAAAAGTTAGTATGTAGTGTGGAATAAAAATGTTGATGAGCCTACTGCACGTGGTAATCCCAGCCGGTCTCCCATGTAAGTACTAACCATGCCCGATGCAGATTAACTTTAGTGATCGGAGGAGAACTGGTGTATTCTGCAATGGTTTGGCAGTAGGCTGGATGTTCGTCGGAATTGGATGTAATTTAATACTTCGGCTAGGCAAAAAATCCCGGGAAAAAGTTAGTATGTATGGTGGAATAAAAATGTTGATGAGCCTAATGCACATGGTATTCCAGGCCGGTCTCCCATGCAACCACGCCCGATGCAGCTTAACTTCAGTGATCGGACGAGAACTGGAGTATTCTGCAATGGTTTGGCAGTAGGCTGAATATTCGTCGGAATTGTATGTCATTTAATGCTTCGTCTAGGCAAAAAATCATAGGAAAATGTTAGAATGTAATGTGGAATAAAAAATGTTGAAGGGCCTACTGCACGTGGTATTCCCAGCCGGTCTCCCGTACAAGTCCTAACCATGCCCGATGCGGCTTAACTTCAGTGATCGGACGAGAACTGGTGTATTCTGCAATGGTATGGCAGTAGGCTGAATATTTGTCGGAGTTGGATTTCAATTAATGTTTCGGCTAGGCAAAAAATAAGGGAAAGAGGTAGTATGTACGGTGGAATAATAATGTTGATAAGCCTACTGCACGTGGTATTCCCAGCCGGTCTCCCGTGCAAGAACTAACCACGCCCGATGCGCCTTAACTTCAGTGATCGGACGAGAACTGGTGTATTCTGCAATGGTTTGGCAGTAGGCTGAATATTTGTCGGAATTGGATTTCAATTAATGCTTCAGCTAGGCAAAAAATTACGGGGGAAAAAAGATAGTATGTACGGTGGAATAAAAATGTTGATAAGCCTACTGCATGTGGTATTCCCAGCAGGTCTCCCATGCAAGAACTAACCACGCCCGATGCAGCGTAACTTCTGTGGTCGGACGAGAACTGGTGTATTCTACAATGGTTTGGCAGTAGGCTGAATATTCGTCGGAATTGGATGTAATTTAATACTTCGGCTAGGCAACAAATCCCGGGAAAAAGTTTGTATGTACGGTGGAATAAAAATCTTGATAAGCCTACTGCTCGTGGTATTCCCAGCGGGTCTGCCATGCAAGTACTAACCACGCCCAATGCAGCTTAACATCTGTGATCGGTAGAGAATTGGTGTATTTTACATTGGTTTGGCAGTAGGCTGAATATTCGTCAGAATTGGATGTAATTTAATACTTCGGCTAGGCAACAAATCCCGGGAAAATGTTAGAAAAGTACGGTGGAATAAAAATGTTGATAAGCCTACTGCAGGTAGTATTCTCAGCCGGTCTCCCTTGCGAGTACTAACCATGCCCGATGCAGATTAACTTCAGTGATCGGACATGAACTTGTGTATTCTGCATTGGTTTGGCAGTAGGCTGAATATTCGTCGCAATTGGATGTCATTTAATGCTACGGCTAGGCAACAAATCATAGGAAAAAGTTAGTATGTAGTGTGGAATAAAAATGTTGATGAGCCTACTGCACGTGGTAATCCCAGCCGGTCTCCCATGCAAGTACTAACCACGCCCGATGCAGCTTAACTTCAGTGATCGGACGAGAACTGGTGTATTCTGCAAAGGTTTGGCAGTAGGCTGAATATTTGTCGGAATTGGATGTCATTTATTGCTACGGCTAGGCAAAAAATCATGGGGTAAAAGTTAGTATGTAATTTGGAATAAAAATGTTGATGAGCCTACTGCACGTGGTATTCCCAGCCGGTCTCCCATGCAAGTACTAACCACACCAGATGCAGCTTAACTTCAGTGATCGGACAAGAACTGGTGTGTTCTGCAATGGTTTGACGGCTGGCTGAATATTTGTCAGAATTGCATGTCGTTTAACGCTTCGGCAAGGCAAAAAATCCCGGGAAAAAGTTTGTATGTACGGTGGAATAAAAATGTTGATAAGCCTACTGCACATGGTATTCCCAGCCGGTCTCCCATGCAAGTACAAACCACGCCTGACGCAGCTTAACTTCAGTGATCGGACGAGAACTGGTGTATTCTGCAATGGTTTGGCAGTAGGCTGGATATTCGTCGGAATTGGATGTAATTTAATACTTCGGCTAGGCAAAAAATCCCGGGATAAAGTTAGTATGTACTGTGGAATAAAAATGTTGATGAGCCTAATGCACGTGGTATTCCCAGCCGGTCTCCCATGAAAGTACTAAACACGCCCGATGCAGCTTAACTTCAGTGGTCGGACGAGAACTGTTGTATTCTGAAATGGTTTGGCAGTAGGCTGGATATTCGTCGGAATTGGATGTAATTTAATACATTCGGCTAGGCAAAAAATCACGGGAAAAAGTTACTATGTATGGTGGAATAAAAATGTTGATGAGCCTAATGCACGTGGTTTTCCCAGCCCTTCTCCCATGCAAGTACTAACCACGCCCAATGCAGCTTAACTTCGGTGATCAGACGAGAACTGGTGTATTCTGCTATGGTTTGGCAGTAGGCTGAATATTCGTCCGAATTGTATGTCATTTAAAGCTTCGTCTAGGCAAAAAATCATGGGAAAAAGTTTGTATGTAATGTGGAATAAAAATGTTGATGAGCCTACTGCACGTGGTATTCCCAGCCGGACTCCCGTGCAAGAACTAACCACGCTCGATGCTGCTTAACTTCAGTGAACGGACTAGAACTAGTGTATTCTGCAATGGTTTGGCAGTAGGCTGAATATTCGTCCGAATTGTATGTCATTTAATGCTTCGTCTAGGCAAAAAATCATGGGAAAAAGTTTGTATGTAATGTGGAATAAAAATGTTGATGAGCCTAATGCACGTGGTATTCCCAGCCGGTCTCCCATGCAAGTACTAACCACGCCCAATGCAGCTTAACTTCAGTGATCGGACGAGAACTGGTGTATTCGACAATGGTTTGGCAGTAGGCTGAATATTTGTCCGAATTGTATGTCATTTAATGCTTCGTCTAGGCAAAAAATCATGGGAAAAAGTTTGTATGTAATGTTGAATAAAAATGTTGATGAGCCTACTGCACGTGGTATTCCCAACCGGTCTCCCATGCAAGTACTAAGCACGCCGGATGCAGCTTAACTTCAGTGATCGGACAAGAACTGGTGTGTTCTGCAATGGTTTGACAGTAGGCTGAATATTCGTCAGAATTGCATGTCGTTTAACGCTTCGGCAAGGCAAAAAATCCCGAGAAAAAGTTGGTATGTACGGTGGAATAAAAATGTTGATAAGCCTACTGCACATGGTATTCCCAGCCGGTCTCCCATGCAAGTACTAACCACGCCCGACGCAGCTTAACTTCAGTGATCGGACGATAACTGGTGTATTTTGCAATGGTTTGGCAGTAGGCTGGATATTCGTCGGACTTGGATGTAATTTGATACTTTGGCTAGGCAAAAAATCCAAGGAAAAAGTTAGTATGTACGGTGGAATAAAAATGTTGATGAGCCTAATGCACGTGGTATTCCCAGCCAGTCTCCCATGCAAGTACTAACCACGCCCGATGCAGCTTAACTTCAGTGATCGGACGAGAACTGGTGTATTCTGCAATAAAAAAAATTTTGATAAGCCTACTGCAGGTAGTATTCTCAGCCGGTCTCCCTTGCGAGTACTAACCATGCCCGATGCAGATTAACTTCAGTGATCGGACATGAACTTGTGTATTCTGCATTGGTTTGGCAGTAGGCTGAATATTCGTCGCAATTGGATGTCATTTAATGCTACGGCTAGGCAACAAATCAAAGGAAAAAGTTAGTATGTAGTGTGGAATAAAAATGTTGATGAGCCTACTGCACGTGGTAATCCCAGCCGGTCTTCCATGTAAGTACTAACCATGCCCGATGCAGATTAACTTTAGTGATCGGACGAGAACTGGTGTATTCTGCAATGGTTTGGCAGTAGGCTGAATTTTCGTCGGAATTGGATGTAATTTAATACTTCGGCTAGGCAAAAATCCCGGGAAAACGTTAGTATGTACGGTGGAATAAAAATGTTGATGAGCCTAATGCATGTTGTATTCCCAGCCGGTCTCCCATGCAAGTACTAACCACGCCCGATGCAGCTTAACTTCAGTGATCGGACGAGAACTGGTGTATTCTGCAATGGTTTGGCTGTAGGCTGAATATTCGTCCGAATTGTATTTTATTTAATGCTTCGTCTAGGCAAAAAAATCATGGGAAAAATTTAGTATGTAATGTGGAATAAAAATGTTGATGAGCCGACTGAACGTGGTATTCCCAGCCGGTCTCCCGTGCAAGAACTAACCACGCCCGATGCGCCTTAACTTCAGTGATCGGACGAGAACTGGTGTATTCTGCAATGGTTTGACAGTAGGCTGAATATTCGTCAGAATTGCATGTCGTTTAACCCTTCGGCAAGGCAAAAAATCCCGGGAAAAAATTGGTATATGCGGTGGAATAAAAATGTAGAAAAGCCTACTGCACATGGTAATCCCAGCCGGTTTCCCATGCAAGTACTAACCACGCCCGATGCAGCTTAACTTCAGTGATCGGACGAGAACTGGTGTATTCTGCAATGGATTGGCAGTAGGCTGAATATTCGTCCGAATTGTATGTCATTTAATACTTCGTCTAGGCAAAAAATCATGGAAAAAAGTTAGTATGTAATGTGGAATAACAATGTTGATGAGCCTACTGCACGTGGTATTCCCAGCCGGTCTCCCCTGCATGAACTAACCACGCCCGATGCGGCTTAACTGCAGTGATCGGACGAGAACTGGTGTATTCTGCAATAAAAATGTTCATCAGCCTACTGCACGTGGTATTCCCAGCCGCTCTCCCAGGCAAGTACTAAAAACGCCCGATGGAGATTAACTTCAGTGATCGGACGAGAACTGGTGTATTCTGCAAATGTTTGGCAGTAGGCTGAATATTCGTCGGAATTGGATGTAATTTAATACTTCGGCTAGGCAAAAAATCACGGGAAGAAGTTAGTATGTATGGTGGAATAAAAATGTTCATCAGCCTACTGCACGTGGTATTCCCAGCAGGTCTCCCATGCAAGTACTAACCACGCCCAATGAAGCTTAACTTCAGTGATCGGACGAGAACTGGTGTATTCTGCAATGGTTTGGCAGTAGGCTGGATATTCGTCGGAATTGGATGTAATTTAATACTTCGGCTAGGCAAAAAATCCCGGGAAAAAGTTAGTATGTATGGTGGAATAAAAATGTTGATGAGCCTAATGCACATGGTATTCCAGGCCGGTCTCCCATGCAACCACGCCCGATGCAGCTTAACTTCAGTGATCGGACGAGAACTGGAGTATTCTGCAATGGTTTGGCAGTAGGCTGAATATTCGTCGGAATTGTATGTCATTTAATGCTTCGTCTAGGCAAAAAATCATAGGAAAATGTTAGAATGTAATGTGGAATAAAAAATGTTGAAGGGCCTACTGCACGTGGTATTCCCAGCCGGTCTCCCGTACAAGTCCTAACCATGCCCGATGCGGCTTAACTTCAGTGATCGGACGAGAACTGGTGTATTCTGCAATGGTATGGCAGTAGGCTGAATATTTGTCGGAGTTGGATTTCAATTAATGTTTCGGCTAGGCAAAAAATAAGGGAAAGAGGTAGTATGTACGGTGGAATAATAATGTTGATAATCCTACTGCACGTGGTATTCCCAGCCGGTCTCCCGTGCAAGAACTAACCACGACCGATGCGCCTTAACTTCAGTGATCGGACGAGAACTGGTGTATTCTGCAATGGTTTGGCAGTAGGCTGAATATTTGTCGGAATTGGATTTCAATTAATGCTTCAGCTAGGCAAAAAATTACGGGGGAAAAAAGATAGTATGTACGGTGGAATAAAAATGTTGATAAGACTACTGCATGTGGTATTCCCAGCAGGTCTCCCATGCAAGAACTAACCACGCCCGATGCAGCGTAACTTCTGTGGTCGGACGAGAACTGGTGTATTCTACAATGGTTTGGCAGTAGGCTGAATATTCGTCGGAATTGGATGTAATTTAATACTTCGGCTAGGCAACAAATCCCGGGAAAAAGTTTGTATGTACGGTGGAATAAAAATTTTGATAAGCCTACTGCTCGTGGTATTCCCAGCGGGTCTGCCATGCAAGTACTAACCACGCCCAATGCAGCTTAACATCTGTGATCGGTAGAGAACTGGTGTATTTTACATTGGTTTGGCAGTATGCTGAATATTCGTCGGAATTGGATGTAATTTAATACTTCGGCTAGGCAACAAATCCCGGGAAAATGTTAGAAAAGTACGGTGGAATAAAAATGTTGATAAGCCTACTGTAGGTAGTATTCTCAGCCGGTCTCCCTTGCGAGTACTAACCATGCCCGATGCAGATTAACTTCAGTGATCGGACATGAACTTGTGTATTCTGCATTGGTTTGGCAGTAGGCTGAATATTCGTCGCAATTGGATGTCATTTAATGCTACGGCTAGGCAACAAATCATAAGGAAAAGTTAGTATGTAGTGTGGAATAAAAATGTTGATGAGCCTACTGCACGTGGTAATCCCAGCCGGTCTCCCATGCAAGTACTAACCACGCCCGATGCAGCTTAACTTCAGTGATCGGACGAGAACTGGTGAATTCTGCAAAGGTTTGGCAGTAGGCTGAATATTCGTCGGAATTGGATGTCATTTATTGCTACGGCTAGGCAAAAAATCATTGGGTAAAAGTTAGTATGTAATTTGGAATAAAAATGTTGATGAGCCTACTGCACGTGGTATTCCCAGCCGGTCTCCCATGCAAGTACTAACCACACCAGATGCAGCTTAACTTCAGTGATCGGACAAGAACTGGTGTGTTCTGCAATGGTTTGACGGCTGGCTGAATATTTGTCAGAATTGCATGTCGTTTAACGCTTCGGCAAGGCAAAAAATCCCGGGAAAAAGTTTGTATGTACGGTGGAATAAAAATGTTGATAAGCCTACTGCACATGGTATTCCCAGCCGGTCTCCCATGCAAGTACTAACCACGCCTGACGCAGCTTAACTTCAGTGATCGGACGAGAACTGGTGTATTCTGCAATGGTTTGGCAATAGGCTGGATATTCGTCGGAATTGGATGTAATTTAATACTTCGGCTAGGCAAAAAATCCCGGGATAAAGTTAGTATGTACTGTGGAATAAAAATGTTGATGAGCCTAATGCACGTGGTATTCCCAGCCGGTCTCCCATGAAAGAACTAAACACGCCCGATGCAGCTTAACTTCAGTGGTCGGACAAGAACTGTTGTATTCTGAAATGGTTTGGCAGTAGGCTGGATATTCGTCGGAATTGGATGTAATTTAATACATTCGGCTAGGCAAAAAATCCCGGGAAAAAGTTACTATGTATGGTGGAATAAAAATGTTGATGAGCCTAATGCACGTGGTTTTCCCAGCCCTTCTCCCATGCAAGTACTAACCACGCCCAATGAGGCTTAACTTCGGTGATCAGACGAGAACTGGTGTATTCTGCTATGGTTTGGCAGTAGGCTGAATATTCGTCCGAATTGTATGTCATTTAAAGCTTCGTCTAGGCAAAAAATCATGGGAAAAAGTTTGTATGTAATGTGGAATAAAAATGTTGATGAGCCTACTGCACGTGGTATTCCCAGCCGGACTCCCGTGCAAGAACTAACCACGCTCGATGCTGCTTAACTTCAGTGAACGGACGAGAACTAGTGTATTCTGCAATGGTTTGGCAGTAGGCTGAATATTCGTCCGAATTGTATGTCATTTAATGCTTCGTCTAGGCAAAAAATCATGGGAAAAAGTTTGTATGTAATGTGGAATAAAAATGTTGATGAGCCTAATGCACGTGGTATTCCCAGCCGGTCTCCCATGCAAGTACTAACCACGCCCAATGCAGCTTAACTTCAGTGATCGGACGAGAACTGGTGTATTCGGCAATGGTTTGGCAGTAGGCTGAATATTTGTCCGAATTGTATGTCATTTAATGCTTCGTCTAGGCAAAAAATCATGGGAAAAAGTTTGTATGTAATGTTGAATAAAAATGTTGATAAGCCTACTGCACATGGTATTCCCAGCCGGTCTCCCATGCAAGTACTAACCACGCCCGACGCAGCTTAACTTCAGTGATCGGACGATAACTGGTGTATTTTGCAATGGTTTGGCAGTAGGCTGGATATTCGTCGGACTTGGATGTAATTTGATACTTCGGCTAGGCAAAAAATCCAAGGAAAAAGTTAGTATGTACGGTGGAATAAAAATGTTGATGAGCCTAATTCACGTGGTATTCCCAGCCAGTCTCCCATGCAAGTACTAACCACGCCCGATGCAGCTTAACTTCAGTGATCGGACGAGAACTGGTGTATTCTGCAATAAAAAAATGTTGATAAGCCTACTGCAGGTAGTATTCTCAGCCGGTCTCCCTTGCGAGTACTAACCATGCCCGATGCAGATTAACTTCAGTGATCGGACATGAACTTGTGTATTCTGCATTGGTTTGGCAGTAGGCTGAATATTCGTCGCAATTGGATGTCATTTAATGCTACGGCTAGGCAACAAATCATAGGAAAAAGTTAGTATGTACTGTGGAATAAAAATGTTGATGAGCCTAATGCACGTGGTATTCCCAGCCGGTCTCCCATGAAAGTACTAAACACGCCCGATGCAGCTTAACTTCAGTGGTCGGACGAGAACTGTTGTATTCTGAAATGGTTTGGCAGTAGGCTGGATATTCGTCGGAATTGGATGTAATTTAATACATTCGGCTAGGCAAAAAATCCCGGGAAAAAGTTACTATGTATAGTGGAATAAAAATGTTGATGAGCCTAATGCACGTGGTTTTCCCAGCCCTTCTCCCATGCAAGTACTAACCACGCCCAATGCAGCTTAACTTCGGTGATCAGACGAGAACTGGTGTATTCTGCTATGGTTTGGCAGTAGGCTGAATATTCGTCCGAATTGTATGTCATTTAAAGCTTCGTCTAGGCAAAAAATCATGGGAAAAAGTTAGTATGTAGTGTGGAATAAAAATGTTGATGAGCCTACTGCACGTGGTAATCCCAGCGGGTCTGCCATGCAAGTACTAACCACGCCCAATGCAGCTTAACATCTGTGATCGGTAGAGAACTGGTGTATTTTGCATTGGTTTGGCAGTAGGCTGAATATTCGTCGGAATTGGATGTAATTTAATACTTCGGCTAGGCAACAAATCCCGGGAAAATGTTAGAAAAGTACGGTGGAATAAAAATGTTGATAAGCCTACTGCAGGTAGTATTCTCAGCCGGTCTCCCTTGCGAGTACTAACCATGCCCGATGCAGATTAACTTCAGTGATCGGACATGAACTTGTGTATTCTGCATTGGTTTGGCAGTAGGCTGAATATTCGTCGCAATTGGATGTCATTTAATGCTACGGCTAGGCAACAAATCATAGGAAAAAGTTAGTATGTAGTGTGGAATAAAAATGTTGATGAGCCTACTGCACGTGGTAATCCCAGCCGGTCTCCCATGCAAGTACTAACCACGCCCGATGCAGCTTAACTTCAGTGATCGGACGAGAACTGGTGTATTCTGCAAAGGTTTGGCAGTAGGCTGAATATTCGTCGGAATTGGATGTCATTTATTGCTACGGCTAGGCAAAAAATCATGGGGTAAAAGTTAGTATGTAATTTGGAATAAAAATGTTGATGAGCCTACTGCACGTGGTATTCCCAGCCGGTCTCCCATGCAAGTACTAACCACACCAGATGCAGCTTAACTTCAGTGATCGGACAAGAACTGGTGTGTTCTGCAATGGTTTGACGGCTGGCTGAATATTTGTCAGAATTGCATGTCGTTTAACGCTTCGGCAAGGCAAAAAATCCCGGGAAAAAGTTTGTATGTACGGTGGAATAAAAATGTTGATAAGCCTACTGCACATGGTATTCCCAGCCGGTCTCCCATGCAAGTACTAACCACGCCTGACGCAGCTTAACTTCAGTGATCGGACAAGAACTGGTGTATTCTGCAATGGTTTGGCAGTAGGCTGGATATTCGTCGGAATTGGATGTAATTTAATACTTCGGCTAGGCAAAAAATCCCGGGATAAAGTTAGTATGTACTGTGGAATAAAAATGTTGATGAGCCTAATGCACGTGGTATTCCCAGCCGGTCTCCCATGAAAGTACTAAACACGCCCCATGCAGCTTAACTTCAGTGGTCGGACGAGAACTGTTGTATTCTGAAATGGTTTGGCAGTAGGCTGGATATTCGTCGGAATTGGATGTAATTTAATACATTCGGCTAGGCAAAAAATCCCGGGAAAAAGTTACTATGTATAGTGGAATAAAAATGTTGATGAGCCTAATGCACGTGGTTTTCCCAGCCCTTCTCCCATGCAAGTACTAACCACGCCCAATGCAGCTTAACTTCGGTGATCAGACGAGAACTGGTGTATTCTGCTATGGTTTGGCAGTAGGCTGAATATTCGTCCGAATTGTATGTCATTTAAAGCTTCGTCTAGGCAAAAAATCATGGGAAAAAGTTTGTATGTAATGTGGAATAAAAATGTTGATGAGCCTAATGCACGTGGTATTCCCAGCCGGTCTCCCATGCAAGTACTAACCACGCCCAATGCAGCTTAACTTCAGTGATCGGACGAGAACTGGTGTATTCGGCAATGGTTTGGCAGTAGGCTGAATATTTGTCCGAATTGTATGTCATTTAATGCTTCGTCTAGGCAAAAAATCATGGGAAAAAGTTTGTATGTAATGTTGAATAAAAATGTTGATAAGCCTACTGCACATGGTATTCCCAGCCGGTCTCCCATGCAAGTACTAACCACGCCCGACGCAGCTTAACTTCAGTGATCGAACGATAACTGGTGTATTTTGCAATGGTTTGGCAGTAGGCTGGATATTCGTCGGACTTGGATGTAATTTGATACTTCGGCTTGGCAAAAAATCCAAGGAAAAAGTTAGTATGTACGGTGGAATAAAAATGTTGATGAGCCTAATTCACGTGGTATTCCCAGCCAGTCTCCCATGTAAGTACTAACCACGCCCGATGCAGCTTAACTTCAGTGATCGGACGAGAACTGGTGTATTCTGCAATAAAAAAATGTTGATAAGCCTACTGCAGGTAGTATTCTCAGCCGGTCTCCCTTGCGAGTACTAACCATGCCCGATGCAGATTAACTTCAGTGATCGGACATGAACTTGTGTATTCTGCATTGGTTTGGCAGTAGGCTGAATATTCGTCGCAATTGGATGTCATTTAATGCTACGGCTAGGCAACAAATCATAGGAAAAAGTTAGTATGTAGTGTGGAATAAAAATGTTGATGAGCCTACTGCACGTGGTAATCCCAGCCGGTCTCCCATGCAAGTACTAACCACGCCCGATGCAGCTTACCTTCAGTGATCGGACGAGAACTGGTGTATTCTGCAAAGGTTTGGCAGTAGGCTGAATATTCGTCGGAATTGGATGTCATTTATTGCTACGGCTAGGCAAAAAATCATGGGGTAAAAGTTAGTATGTAATTTGGAATAAAAATGTTGATGAGCCTACTGCACGTGGTATTCTCAGCCGGTCTCCCATGCAAGTACTAACCACACCAGATGCAGCTTAACTTCAGTGATCGGACAAGAACTGGTGTGTTCTGCAATGGTTTGACGGCTGGCTGAATATTTGTCAGAATTGCATGTCGTTTAACGCTTCGGCAAGGCAAAAAATCCCGGGAAAAAGTTTGTATGTACGGTGGAATAAAAATGTTGATAAGCCTACTGCACATTGTATTCCCAGCCGGTCTCCCATGCAAGTACTAACCACACCAGATGCAGCTTAACTTCAGTGATCGGACAAGAACTGGTGTGTTCTGCAATGGTTTGACGGCTGGCTGAATATTTGTCAGAATTGCATGTCGTTTAACGCTTCGGCAAGGCAAAAAATCCCGGGAAAAAGTTTGTATGTACGGTGGAATAAAAATGTTGATGAGCCTAATTCACGTGGTATTCCCAGCCAGTCTCCCATGCAAGTACTAACCACGCCCGATGCAGCTTAACTTCAGTGATCGGACGAGAACTGGTGTATTCTGCAATAAAAAAATGTTGATAAGCCTACTGCAGGTAGTATTCTCAGCCGGTCTCCCTTGCGAGTACTAACCATGCCCGATGCAGATTAACTTCAGTGATCGGACATGAACTTGTGTATTCTGCTATGGTTTGGCAGTAGGCTGAATATTCGTCGCAATTGGATGTCATTTAATGCTTCGTCTAGGCAAAAAATCATGGGAAAAAGTTTGTATGTAATGTGGAATAAAAATGTTGATGAGCCTAATGCACGTGGTATTCCCAGCCGGTCTCCCATGCAAGTACTAACCACGCCCAATGCAGCTTAACTTCAGTGATCGGACGAGAACTGGTGTATTCGGCAATGGTTTGGCAGTAGGCTGAATATTTGTCCGAATTGTATGTCATTTAATGCTTCGTCTAGGCAAAAAATCATGGGAAAAAGTTTGTATGTAATGTTGAATAAAAATGTTGATAAGCCTACTGCACATGGTATTCCCAGCCGGTCTCCCATGCAAGTACTAACCACGCCCGACGCAGCTTAACTTCAGTGATCGAACGATAACTGGTGTATTTTGCAATGGTTTGGCAGTAGGCTGGATATTCGTCGGACTTGGATGTAATTTGATACTTCGGCTTGGCAAAAAATCCAAGGAAAAAGTTAGTATGTACGGTGGAATAAAAATGTTGATGAGCCTAATTCACGTGGTATTCCCAGCCAGTCTACCATGTAAGTACTAACCACGCCCGATGCAGCTTAACTTCAGTGATCGGACGAGAACTGGTGTATTCTGCAATAAAAAAATGTTGATAAGCCTACTGCAGGTAGTATTCTCAGCCGGTCTCCCTTGCGAGTACTAACCATGCCCGATGCAGATTAACTTCAGTGATCGGACATGAACTTGTGTATTCTGCATTGGTTTGGCAGTAGGCTGAATATTCGTCGCAATTGGATGTCATTTAATGCTACGGCTAGGCAACAAATCATAGGAAAAAGTTAGTATGTAGTGTGGAATAAAAATGTTGATGAGCCTACTGCACGTGGTAATCCCAGCCGGTCTCCCATGCAAGTACTAACCACGCCCGATGCAGCTTACCTTCAGTGATCGGACGAGAACTGGTGTATTCTGCAAAGGTTTGGCAGTAGGCTGAATATTCGTCGGAATTGGATGTCATTTATTGCTACGGCTAGGCAAAAAATCATGGGGTAAAAGTTAGTATGTAATTTGGAATAAAAATGTTGATGAGCCTACTGCACGTGGTATTCTCAGCCGGTCTCCCATGCAAGTACTAACCACACCAGATGCAGCTTAACTTCAGTGATCGGACAAGAACTGGTGTGTTCTGCAATGGTTTGACGGCTGGCTGAATATTTGTCAGAATTGCATGTCGTTTAACGCTTCGGCAAGGCAAAAAATCCCGGGAAAAAGTTTGTATGTACGGTGGAATAAAAATGTTGATAAGCCTACTGCACATTGTATTCCCAGCCGGTCTCCCATGCAAGTACTAACCACACCAGATGCAGCTTAACTTCAGTGATCGGACAAGAACTGGTGTGTTCTGCAATGGTTTGACGGCTGGCTGAATATTTGTCAGAATTGCATGTCGTTTAACGCTTCGGCAAGGCAAAAAATCCCGGGAAAAAGTTTGTATGTACGGTGGAATAAAAATGTTGATGAGCCTAATTCACGTGGTATTCCCAGCCAGTCTCCCATGCAAGTACTAACCACGCCCGATGCAGCTTAACTTCAGTGATCGGACGAGAACTGGTGTATTCTGCAATAAAAAAATGTTGATAAGCCTACTGCAGGTAGTATTCTCAGCCGGTCTCCCTTGCGAGTACTAACCATGCCCGATGCAGATTAACTTCAGTGATCGGACATGAACTTGTGTATTCTGCATTGGTTTGGCAGTAGGCTGAATATTCGTCGCAATTGGATGTCATTTAATGCTACGGCTAGGCAACAAATCATAGGAAAAAGTTAGTATGTAGTGTGGAATAAAAATGTTGATGAGCCTACTGCACGTGGTAATCCCAGCCGGTCTCCCATGCAAGTACTAACCACGACCAATGCAGCTTAACTTCAGTGATCGGACGAGAACTGGTGTATTCTGCAAAGGTTTGGCAGTAGGCTGAATATTCGTCGGAATTGGATGTCATTTATTGCTACGGCTAGGCAAAAAAATCATGGGGTAAAAGTTAGTATGTAATTTGGAATAAAAATGTTGATGAGCCTACTGCACGTGGTATTCCCAGCCGGTCTCCCATGCAAGTACTAACCACACCAGATGCAGCTTAACTTCAGTGATCGGACAAGAACTGGTGTGTTCTGCAATGGTTTGACGGCTGGCTGAATATTTGTCAGAATTGCATGTCGTTTAACGCTTCGGCAAGGCAAAAAATCCCGGGAAAAAGTTTGTATGTACGGTGGAATAAAAATGTTGATAAGCCTACTGCACATTGTATTCCCAGCCGGTCTCCCATGCAAGTACTAACCACGCCTGACGCAGCTTAACTTCAGTGATCGGACGAGAACTGGTGTATTCTGCAATGGTTTGGCAGTAGGCTGGATATTCGTCGGAATTGGATGTAATTTAATACTTCGGCTAGGCAAAAAATCCCGGGATAAAGTTAGTATGTACTGTGGAATAAAAATGTTGATGAGCCTAATGCACGTGGTATTCCCAGCCGGTCTCCCATGAAAGTACTAAACACGCCCGATGCAGCTTAACTTCAGTGGTCGGACGAGAACTGTTGTATTCTGAAATGGTTTGGCAGTAGGCTGGATATTCGTCGGAATTGGATGTAATTTAATACATTCGGCTAGGCAAAAAATCCCGGGAAAAAGTTACTATGTATAGTGGAATAAAAATGTTGATGAGCCTAATGCACGTGGTTTTCCCAGCCCTTCTCCCATGCAAGTACTAACCACGCCCAATGCAGCTTAACTTCGGTGATCAGACGAGAACTGGTGTATTCTGCTATGGTTTGGCAGTAGGCTGAATATTCGTCCGAATTGTATGTCATTTAAAGCTTCGTCTAGGCAAAAAATCATGGGAAAAAGTTAGTATGTAGTGTGGAATAAAAATGTTGATGAGCCTACTGCACGTGGTAATCCCAGCGGGTCTGCCATGCAAGTACTAACCACGCCCAATGCAGCTTAACATCTGTGATCGGTAGAGAACTGGTGTATTTTGCATTGGTTTGGCAGTAGGCTGAATATTCGTCGGAATTGGATGTAATTTAATACTTCGGCTAGGCAACAAATCCCGGGAAAATGTTAGAAAAGTACGGTGGAATAAAAATGTTGATAAGCCTACTGCAGGTAGTATTCTCAGCCGGTCTCCCTTGCGAGTACTAACCATGCCCGATGCAGATTAACTTCAGCGATCGGACATGAACTTGTGTATTCTGCATTGGTTTGGCAGTAGGCTGAATATTCGTCGCAATTGGATGTCATTTAATGCTACGGCTAGGCAACAAATCATAGGAAAAAGTTAGTATGTAGTGTGGAATAAAAATGTTGATGAGCCTACTGCACGTGGTAATCCCAGCCGGTCTCCCATGCAAGTACTAACCACGCCCAATGCAGCTTAACTTCAGTGATCGGACGAGAACTGGTGTATTATGCAAAGGTTTGGCAGTAGGCTGAATATTCGTCGGAATTGGATGTCATTTATTGCTACGGCTAGGCAAAAAATCATGGGGTAAAAGTTAGTATGTAATTTGGAATAAAAATGTTGATGAGCCTACTGCACGTGGTATTCCCAGCCGGTCTCCCATGCAAGTACTAACCAAACCAGATGCAGCTTAACTTCAGTGATCGGACAAGAACTGGTGTGTTCTGCAATGGTTTGACGGCTGGCTGAATATTTGTCAGAATTGCATGTCGTTTAACGCTTCGGCAAGGCAAAAAATCCCGGGAAAAAGTTTGTATGTACGGTGGAATAAAAATGTTGATAAGCCTACTGCACATGGTATTCCCAGCCGGTCTCCCATGCAAGTACTAACCACGCCTGACGCAGCTTAACTTCAGTGATCGGACGAGAACTGGTGTATTCTGCAATGGTTTGGCAGTAGGCTGGATATTCGTCGGAATTGGATGTAATTTAATACTTCGGCTAGGCAAAAAATCCCGGGATAAAGTTAGTATGTACTGTGGAATAAAAATGTTGATGAGCCTAATGCACGTGGTATTCCCAGCCGGTCTCCCATGAAAGTACTAAACACGCCCCATGCAGCTTAACTTCAGTGGTCGGACGAGAACTGTTGTATTCTGAAATGGTTTGGCAGTAGGCTGGATATTCGTCGGAATTGGATGTAATTTAATACATTCGGCTAGGCAAAAAATCCCGGGAAAAAGTTACTATGTATAGTGGAATAAAAATGTTGATGAGCCTAATGCACGTGGTTTTCCCAGCCCTTCTCCCATGCAAGTACTAACCACGCCCAATGCAGCTTAACTTCGGTGATCAGACGAGAACTGGTGTATTCTGCTATGGTTTGGCAGTAGGCTGAATATTCGTCCGAATTGTATGTCATTTAAAGCTTCGTCTAGGCAAAAAATCATGGGAAAAAGTTTGTATGTAATGTGGAATAAAAATGTTGATGAGCCTACTGCACGTGGTATTCCCAGCCGGACTCCCGTGCAAGAACTAACCACGCTCGATGCTGCTTAACTTCAGTGAACGGACGAGAACTAGTGTATTCTGCAATGGTTAGGCAGTAGGCTGAATATTCGTCCGAATTGTATGTCATTTAATGCTTCGTCTAGGCAAAAAATCATGGGAAAAAGTTTGTATGTAATGTGGAATAAAAATGTTGATGAGCCTAATGCACGTGGTATTCCCAGCCGGTCTCCCATGCAAGTACTAACCACGCCCAATGCAGCTTAACTTCAGTGATCGGACGAGAACTGGTGTATTCGGCAATGGTTTGGCAGTAGGCTGAATATTCGTCCGAATTGTATGTCATTTAATGCTTCGTCTAGGCAAAAAATCATGGGAAAATGTTTGTATGTAATGTTGAATAAAAATGTTGATGAGCCTACTGCACGTGGTATTCCCAACCGGTCTCCCATGCAAGTACTAACCACGCCCGATGCAGCTTAACTTCAGTGATCGGACAAGAACTGGTGTGTTCTGCAATGGTTTGACAGTAGGCTGAATATTCGTCAGAATTGCATGTCGTTTAAAGCTTCGGCAAGGCAAAAAATCCCGAGAAAAAGTTGGTATGTACGGTGGACTAAAAATGTTGATAAGCCTACTGCACATGGTATTCCCAGCCGGTCTCCCATGCAAGTACTAACCACGCCCGATGCAGCTTAACTTCAGTGATCGGACGAGAACTGGTGTATTCTGCAATAAAAAAATGTTCATCAGCCTACTGCACGTGGTTTTCCCAGCCGGTCTCCCATGCAAGTACTAATCACGCCCGATGCAGCTTATCTTCAGTGATCAGACGAGAACTGGTGTATTCTGCATTGGATGGGCAGTAGGCTGAATATTCGTCGGAATTGGATGTCATTTAATGCTACGGCTAGGCAAAAAATTATAGGAAAAAGTTAGTATGTAATGTGGAATAAAAATGTTGATGAGCCTACTGCACGTGGTATTCCCAGCCGGTCTCCCATGCTAGTACTAACCACGCCCAATGCAGCGTAACTTCTGTGATCCGACGAGAACTGGTGTATTCTGCAATGGTTTTGCAGTAGGCTGAATATTCGTCGGAATTGGATGTCATTTAATGCTACGGCTAGGCAAAAAATCATGGGTAAAAGTTATTATGTACGGTGGAATAAAAATGTTGATGAGCCTAATGCATGTGGTATTCCCAGATGGTCTCCCATGCAAGTACTAACCACGCCCGATGCAGCTTAACTTCAGTGATCGGACAAGAACTGGTGTGTTCTGCAATGGTTTGACAGTAGGCAGAATATTCGTCCGAATTGTATGTCATTTAATGCTTCGTCTAGGCAAAAAATCATGGGAAAAATTTGGTATGTAATGTGGAATAAAAATGTTGATGAGCCTATTGCACGTGGTATTCCCAGCCGGTCTTGCGTGCAACAACTAACCACGCCCGATGCGGCTTAACTTCAGTGATCGGACATGAACTGGTGTATTCTGCAATAAAAATGTTCATCAGCCTACTGCACGTGGTATTCCCAGCCGGTCTCCCAAGCTAGTACTAACCACGACCAAAGCAGCTTAACTTCTGTGATCCGATGAGAACTGGTGTATTCTGCAATGGTTTTGCAGTAGGCTGAATATTCGTCGGAATTGGATGTCATTTAATGCTACGGCTAGGCAAAAAATCATGAGTAAAAGTTAGTATGTAATGTGGAATAAAAATGTTGATGAGCCCACTGCACGTGGTATTCCCAGCCGGTCTCCCATGCAAGTACTAACCACGCCCGATGCAGCTTAACTTCAGTGATCAGACGAGAACTGGTGTATTCTGCAATGGTTTGGCAGTAGGCTGGATATTCGTCGGAATTGGATGTAATTTAATACTTCGGCTAGGCAAAAAATCCCATGAAAAAGTTATTATGTACGGTGGAATAAAAATGTTGATGAGCCTACTGCATGTGGTATTCCCAGCCGGTCTTGCGTGCAACAACTAACAACGCCCGATGCGGCTTAACTTCAGTGATCGGACGAGAACTGGTGTATTCTGCAATAAAAATGTTCATCAGCCTACTGCACGTGGTATTCCCAGCCAGTCTCCCATGCAAGTACTAACCACGCCCGATGCAGCTTAACTTCAGTGATCGGACAAGAACTGGTGTATTCTGCAATGGTTTGGCAGTAGGCTGAATATTCATCGGAATTGGATGTCATTTAATGCTACGGCTAGGCAAAAAATCATAGGAAAAGTTAGTATGTACGGTGGAATAAAAATGCTGATGAGCCTAATGCACGTGGTATTCCCAGCCGGTCTCCCATAGAAGTACTAACCACGCCCGATGCAGCTTAACTTCAGTGATCGGACGAGAACTGGTGTATTCTTCAATGGGTTGGCAGTTGGCTGAATATTCGTCCGAATTGTATGTCATTTAATGCTTCGTCTAGGCAAAAAAATCATAGGAAAAAGTTGGTATGTAATGTGAAATAAAAATGTTGATGAGCCTACTGCACGTGGTATTCCCAGCCGGTCTTGCGTGCAACAACTAACCACGCCCGATGCGGCTTAACTTCAGTGATCGAACGAGAACTGGTGTATTCTGCAATAAAAATGTTCATCAGCCTACTGCACGTGGTATTCCCAGCCGGGCTCCCATGCAAGTACTAACCACGCCCGACGCAGCTTAACTTCAGTGATCGGACGAGAACTGGTGAATTCTGCAATGGGTTGGCAGTAGGCTGAATGTTCGTCGGAATTGGATGTCGTTTAACGCTTCGGCTAGGCAAAAAATCCCATGAAAATGTTGGTATGTACGGTGGAATAATAATGTTGATAAGACTACTGCAAGCGGTATTCCCAGCCAGTCTCCCATGCAAGTACTAACCACGCCAGATGCAGCTTAACTTCAGTGATTGGACGAGAACTGGTGTATTCTGCAATGGTTTGTCAGTAGGCTGAATATTCGTCCGAATTGTATGTCATTTAATGCTTCGTCTAGGCAAAAAATCATGGGAAAAAGTTTGTATGTAATGTGGAATAAAAATGTTGATGAGCCTAATGCACGTGGTATTCCCAGCCGGTCTCCCATGCAAGTACTAACCACGCCCAATGCAGCTTAACTTCAGTGATCGGACGAGAACTGGTGTATTCGGCAATGGTTTGGCAGTAGGCTGAATATTCGTCCGAATTGTATGTCATTTAATGCTTCGTCTAGGCAAAAAATCATGGGAAAAAGTTTGTATGTAATGTTGAATAAAAATGTTGATGAGCCTACTGCACGTGGTATTCCCAACCGGTCTCCCCTGCAAGTACTAACCACGCCCGATGCAGCTTAACTTCAGTGATCGGACAAGAACTGGTGTGTTCTGCAATGGTTTGACAGTAGGCTGAATATTCGTCAGAATTGCATGTCGTTTAACGCTTCGGCAAGGCAAAAAATCCCGAGAAAAAGTTGGTATGTATGGTGGACTAAAAATGTTGATAAGCCTACTGCACATGGTATTCCCAGCCGGTCTCCCATGCAAGTACTAACCACGCCCGATGCAGCTTAACTTCAGTGATCGGACGAGAACTGGTGTATTCTGCAATAAAAAAATGTTCATCAGCCTACTGCACGTGGTTTTCCCAGCCGGTCTCCCATGCAAGTACTAATCACGCCCGATGCAGCTTATCTTCAGTGATCAGACGAGAACTGGTGTATTCTGCATTGGATGGGCAGTAGGCTGAATATTCGTCGGAATTGGATGTCATTTAATGCTACGGCTAGGCAAAAAATTATAGGAAAAACTTAGTATGTAATGTGGAATAAAATTGTTGATGAGCCTACTGCACGTGGTATTCCCAGATGGTCTCCCATGCAAGTACTAACCACGCCCGATGCAGCTTAACTTCAGTGATCGGACAAGAACAGGTGTGTTCTGCAATGGTTTGACAGTAGGCAGAATATTCGTCCGAATTGTATGTCATTTAAAGCTTCGTCTAGGCAAAAAATCATGGGAAAAATTTGGTATGTAATGTGGAATAAAAATGTTGATGAGCCTACTGCACGTGGTATTCCCAGCCGGTCTTGCGTGCAACAACTAACCACGCCCGATGCGGCTTAACTTCAGTGATCGGACATGAACTGGTGTATTCTGCAATAAAAATGTTCATCAGCCTACTGCACGTGGTATTCTCTGCCGGTCTCCCATGCAAGTACTAACCACGCCCGACGCAGCTTAACTTCAGTGATCGGACGAGAACTTGTGTATTCTGCAATGGTTTGGCATTAGGCTGGATATTCGTCGGAATTGGATGTAATTTAATACTTCGGCTAGGCAAAAAATCCCGGGAAAAAGTTAGTATGTACGGTGGAATAAAAATGTTGATGAGCCTAATGCACGTGGTATTCCCAGCCGGTCTCCCAAGCTAGTACTAACCACGACCAAAGCAGCTTAACTTCTGTGATCCGATGAGAACTGGTGTATTCTGCAATGGTTTTGCAGTAGGCTGAATATTCGTCGAAATTGGATGTCATTTAATGCTACGGCTAGGCAAAAAATCATGAGTAAAAGTTAGTATGTAATGTGGAATAAAAATGTTGATGAGCCCACTGCACGTGGTATTCCCAGCCGGTCTCCCATGCAAGTACTAACCACGCCCGATGCAGCTTACCTTCAGTGATCAGACAAGAACTGGTGTATTCTGCAATGGTTTGGCAGTAGGCTGGATATTCGTCGGAATTGGATGTAATTTAATACTTCGGCTAGGCAAAAAATCCCATGAAAAAGTTATTATGTACGGTGGAATAAAAATGCTGATGAGCCTACTGCATGTGGTATTCCCAGCCGGTCTTGCGTGCAACAACTAACAACGCCCGATGCGGCTTAACTTCAGTGATCGGACGAGAACTGGTGTATTCTGCAATAAAAATGTTCATCAGCCTACTGCACGTGGTATTCCCAGCCAGTCTCCCATGCAAGTACTAACCACGCCCGATGCAGCTTAACTTCAGTGATCGAACAAGAACTGGTGTATTCTGCAATGGTTTGGCAGTAGGCTGAATATTCATCGGAATTGGATGTCATTTAATGCTACGGCTAGGCAAAAAATCATAGGAAAAGTTAGTATGTACGGTGGAATAAAAATGCTGATGAGCCTAATGCACGTGGTATTCCCAGCCGGTCTCCCAAGCTAGTACTAACCACGACCAAAGCAGCTTAACTTCTGTGATCCGATGAGAACTGGTGTATTCTGCAATGGTTTTGCAGTAGGCTGAATATTCGTCGGAATTGGATGTCATTTAATGCTACGGCTAGGCAAAAAATCATGAGTAAAAGTTAGTATGTAATGTGGAATAAAAATGTTGATGAGCCCACTGCACGTGGTATTCCCAGCCGGTCTCCCATGCAAGTACTAACCACGCCCGATGCAGCTTAACTTCAGTGATCAGACGAGAACTGGTGTATTCTGCAATGGTTTGGCAGTAGGCTGGATATTCGTCGGAATTGGATGTAATTTAATACTTCGGCTAGGCAAAAAATCCCATGAAAAAGTTATTATGTACGGTGGAATAAAAATGTTGATGAGCCTACTGCATGTGGTATTCCCAGCCGGTCTTGCGTGCAACAACTAACAACGCCCGATGCGGCTTAACTTCAGTGATCGGACGAGAACTGGTGTATTCTGCAATAAAAATGTTCATCAGCCTACTGCACGTGGTATTCCCAGCCAGTCTCCCATGCAAGTACTAACCACGCCCGATGCAGCTTAACTTCAGTGATCGGACAAGAACTGGTGTATTCTGCAATGGTTTGGCAGTAGGCTGAATATTCATCGGAATTGGATGTCATTTAATGCTACGGCTAGGCAAAAAATCATAGGAAAAAGTTGGTATGTAATGTGGAATAAAAATGTTGATGAGCCTACTGCACGTGGTATTCCCAGCCGGTCTTGCGTGCAACAACTAACCACGCCCGATGCGGCTTAACTTCAGTGATCGGACGAGAACTGGTGTATTCTTCAATGGGTTGGCAGTTGGCTGAATATTCGTCCGAATTGTATGTCATTTAATGCTTCGTCTAGGCAAAAAATCATAGGAAAAAGTTGGTATGTAATGTGGAATAAAAATGTTGATGAGCCTACTGCACGTGGTATTCCCAGCCGGTCTTGCGTGCAACAACTAACCACGCCCGATGCGGCTTAACTTCAGTGATCGAACGAGAACTGGTGTATTCTGCAATAAAAATGTTCATCAGCCTACTGCACGTGGTATTCCCAGCCGGGCTCCCATGCAAGTACTAACCACGCCCGACGCAGCTTAACTTCAGTGATCGGACGAGAACTGGTGAATTCTGCAATGGGTTGGCAGTAGGCTGAATGTTCGTCGGAATTGGATGTCGTTTAACGCTTCGGCTAGGCAAAAAATCCCATGAAAATGTTGGTATGTACGGTGGAATAATAATGTTGATAAGACTACTGCAAGCGGTATTCCCAGCCAGTCTCCCATGCAAGTACTAACCACGCCAGATGCAGCTTAACTTCAGTGATTGGACGAGAACTGGTGTATTCTGCAATGGTTTGTCAGTAGGCTGAATATTCGTCCGAATTGTATGTCATTTAATGCTTCGTCTAGGCAAAAAATCATGGGAAAAAGTTAGTATGTAATGTGGAATAAAAATGTTCAGAAGCCTACTGCACGTGGTATTCCCAGCCGGTCTCCCATGCAAGTACTAACCACGCCCGATGCAGCTTAACTTCAGTGATCGGACGAGAACTGGTGTATTCTTCAATGGGTTGGCAGTTGGCTGAATATTCGTCCGAATTGTATGTCATTTAATGCTTCGTCTAGGCAAAAAATCATGGGAAAAAGTTGGTATGTAATGTGGAATAAAAATGTTGATGAGCCTACTGCACGTGGTATTCCCAGCCGGTCTTGCGTGCAACAACTAACCACGCCCGATGCGGCTTAACTTCAGTGATCGAACGAGAACTGGTGTATTCTGCAATAAAAATGTTCATCAGCCTACTGCACGTGGTATTCCCAGCCGGGCTCCCATGCAAGTACTAACCACGCCCGACGCAGCTTAACTTCAGTGATCGGACGAGAACTGGTGAATTCTGCAATGGGTTGGCAGTAGGCTGAATGTTCGTCGGAATTGGATGTCGTTTAACGCTTCGGCTAGGCAAAAATCCCGTGAAAATGTTGGTATGTACGGTGGAATAAAAATGTTGATAAGACTACTGCAAGCGGTATTCCCAGCCGGTCTCCCATGCAAGTACTAACCACGCCCGATGCAGCTTAACTTAAGAGATCGGACAAGAACTGGTGTGTTCTGCAATGGTTTGACTGGAGGCTGAATATTCGTCAGAATTGCATGTCGTTTAACGCTTCGGCAAGGCAAAAAATCCCGGGAAAAAGTAGGTATGTACGGTGGAATAAAAATGCTGATAAGCCAACAGCACATGGTTATCCGAGCCGGTCTCCCATGCAAGTACTAAACACGCCCGATGCAGCTTAACTTCAGTGATCGGACGAGAACTGGTGTATTCTGCAATGGTTTGGCAGTAGGCTGAATATTCGTCCGAATTGTACGTCATTTAATGCTTCGTCTAGGCAAAAAATCATGGAAAAAAGTTAGTATGTAATGTGGAATAAAAATGTTGATGAGCCTACTGCACGTGGTATTCCCAACCGGTCTCCCGTGCAAGAACTAACCACGCCCGATGCGGCTTAACTTCAGTGATCGGACGAGAACTGGTGTATTCTGCACTAAAAATGTTCATCAGCCTACTGCACGTGGTATTCCCAGCCGGTCTCCTAGGCAAGTACTAAAAACGCCCGATGCAGCTTAACTTGAGTGATCGGACGAGAACTGGTGTATTCTGCAATGGTTTGTCAGTAGGCTGAATTTTCGTCGGAATTGAATGTCAATTAATGTTTGGGCTAGGCATAAAATCAAGGGAAAAAGATAGTATGTACGGTGGAATAAAAATGTTGATGAGCCTAATGCACATGGTATTCCAGGCAGGTCTCCCATGCAACCACGCCCGATGCAGCTTAACTTCAGTGATCAGACGAGAACTGGTGTATTCTGCAATGCTTTGGCAGTAGGCTGAATATTCGTCCGAATTGTATGTCATTTAATGCTTCGTCTAGGCAAAAAATCATGGGAAAAAGTTAGAATGTAATGTGGAATAAAAATGTTGATGGGCCTACTGCACGTGGTATTCCCAGCCGGTCTCCCGTGCAAGTCCTAACCATGCCCGATGCGGCTTAACTTCAGTGATCGGACGAGAACTGGTGTATTCTGCAATGGTTTGGCAGTAGGCTGAATATTCGTCGGAATTGGATTTCAATTAATATTTCGGCTAGGCAAATAATCAAGGGAAAAAGATAGTACGTACGGTGGAATAAAAATGTTGATAAGCCTACTGCACGTGGCATTCCCAGCAGGTCTCCCATGCAAGTACTAACCACGCCCGATGCAGCTTAACCTCAGTGGTCGGACGAGAACTGGTGTACTCTGCAATGGTTTGGCAGTAGGCTGAATATTCGTTGGAATTGGATGTCATTTAATGCTACGGCTAGGCAAAAAATCATGGGTAAAATTTAGTATGTAATGTGGAATAAAAATGTTGATGAGCCTACTGCATGTGGTATTCCCAGCCGGTCTCCCATGCAAGTACTAAACACGCCCGATGTAGCTTAACATCAGTGATCGGACAAGAACTTGTGTGTTCTGCAATGGTTTGACAGTAGGCTGTATATTCGTCAGAATTGCATGTAGTTTAACACTTCGGCAAGGCAAAAAATCCCGGAAAAAAGTTGGTATGTGCGGTGGAATAAAAATGTTGAAAAGCCTACTGCACATGGTATTCCCAGCCGGTTTCCTGTGAAAGTACTAACCACGCCCGATGCAGCTTAACTTCAGTGATCGGACGAGAACTGTTGTATTCTGCAATTGTTTGGCAGTAGGCTGAATATTCGTCCGAATTGTACGTCATTTAATGCTTCGTCTACGCAAAAAATCATGGAAAAAAGTTTGTATGTAATGTGGAATAAAAATGTTGATGAGCCTACTGCACGTGGTATTCCCAGCCGGTCTCTCGTGCAAGAACTAACCACGCCCGATGCGGCTTAACTTCAGTGATCGGACGAGAACTGGTGTATTCTGCAATAAAAATGTTCATCATCCTACTGCACGTGGTATTCCCAGCCGGTCTCCCAGGCAAGTACTAAAAACGCCCGATGCAGCTTAACTTCAGTGATCGGACGAGAACTGGTGTATTCTGCAATGGTTTGGCAGTAGGCTGAATATTCGTCAGAATTGGATGTCATTTAATGTTACGGCTAGGCAAAAAATCATGGGTAAATGTTAGTATGTAATGTGGAATAAAAATGTTGATGAGCCTACTGCACGTGGTATTCTCAGCCGGTCTCCCATGCAAGTATTAACCACGCCGATGCAGCATAAATTCAGTGATCAAACGAGAACTGGTGTGTTCTGCAATGGTTTGACAGTAGGCTGAATATTCGTCGGAATTGCATGTCGTTTAACGCATCGGTAAGGTAAAAATCCCGGGAAAAAGTTGGTATGTACGGTGGAATAAAAATGTTGAGAAGCCTACTGCACATGGTATTCCCAGCCGGTCTCCCATGCAAGTACTAACCACGCCCGATGCAACTTAACTTCAGTGATCGGACAAGAACTGGTGTATTCTGCGTTGGTTTTGCAGTAGGCTGAATATTCGTCGGAATTGGATGTCATTTAATGCTACGGCTAGGCAAAAAATCATGGGTAAAAGTTAGTATGTAATGTGGAATAAAAATGTTGATGAGCCTACTGCACGTCGTATTCCCAGCCGGTCTCCCATGCAAGTACTAACCACACCTGATGCAGCTTAACTTCAGTGATCAGACAAGAACTGGTGTGTTCTGCAATGGTTTGACAGTAGGCTGAATATTCGTCGGAATTGCATGTCGTTTAACGCTTCGGTAAGGCAAAACATACCGGGAAAAAGTAGCTGTAGCATTAAATGACATCCAATTCCGACGAATATTCAGCTTACTGCCAAACCATTGCAGAATACACCAGTCCGATCGCTGAAGATAAGCTGCATCGGGCGTGGTTAGTACTTGCATGGGAGACCTGTTGGGAATACCACGTGCAGTAGGCTGATGAACATTTTTATTGCAGAATACACCAGTTCTCGTCCGATCACTGAAGTTAAGCTGCATCGGGCGTGGTTAGTACTTGCATGGGATACTAGCTGGGAATACCACGTGCATTAGGCTCATCAACATTTTTATTCCACCGTACATACTAAATTTTTCCCGGGATTTTTTGCCTAGCCGAAGTATTAAATTACATCCAATTCCGACGAATATCCAGCCTACTGCCAAACCATTGCAGAATTCACCAGTTCTCGTACGACCACTGAAGTTAAGCTGCATCGGGCGCGTTTAGTACTTGCATGGGAGATCGGCTGGGAATACCACGTGCAGTAGGCTCATCAACATTTTTATTCCACATTACATACTAACTTTTTCCTATAATTTTTGCCTAGCCGTAGCATTAAATGACATCCAATTGCGACGAATATTCAGCATACTGCCAAACCAATGCAGAATACACCAGTTCTCGTCTGATCACTGAAGTTAAGCTGCATCAGGCGTTTTTAGTACTTGCCTGGGAGACCGGCTGGGAATACCACGTGCAGTAGGCTGATGAACATTTTTATTGCAGAATACACCAGTTCTCGTCCGATTACTGAAGTTAAGCCGCATCGGGCGTGGTTAGTACTTGCATGGGAGACTAGCTGGGAATACCACATGCATTAGGCTCATCAACATTTTTATTCCACCGTACATACTAACTTTTTCCCGGGATTTTTTGCCTAGCCGAAGTATTAAATTACATCCAATTCCGACGAATATCCAGCCTACTGCCAAACCATTGCAGAATTCACCAGTTCTCGTCCGACTACTGAAGTTAAGCTGCATCGGGCGCGTTTAGTACTTGCATGGGAGATCGGCTGGGAATACTACGTGCAGTAGGCTCATCAACATTTTTATTCCACATTACATACTAACTTTTTACTATAATTTTTTGCCTAGCCGTAGCATTAAATGACATCCAATTGCGACGAATATTCAGCCTACTGCCAAACCAATGCAGAATACACCAGTTCTCGTCCGATCACTGAAGTTATTCTGCATCAGGCATGTTAGTACTTGCATGGGAGACCGGCTGGGAATACCACGAGCAGTATGCTTATCAACATTTTTATTCCACCGTACATACAAACTTTTCCCCGGGATTTGTTGCCTAGCCGAAGTATTAAATTACATCCAATTCCGAAGAATATTCAGCCTACTGCCAAACCATTGCAGAATACACCAGTTCTCCTCCGATCTCTGAAGTTAAGCTGCATCAGGCGTGGTTAATACTTGCATGGGAGACCGGCTGGAAATACCACGTGTAGTAGGCTTATCAACATTTTTATTCCACCGTACATGCCAAATTTTTCCTGGGATTTGTTGCCTAGTGGAAACATTAATTGAAATCCAATTCCGACAAAAATTTAGACTACTGCCAAACCATTGCAGAATACACCAGTTCTCGTCTGATCACTGAATTTAAGCTGCATCGGGCGTGGTTAGTACTTGCATGGGAGACCGGCTGAGAATACCACGTGCAGTAGGCCCATCAACATTTTTATTCCACATTACATTCTAACATTTTCCCATACTTTTTTGGCCAGACGAAGCGTTTAATGACATACAATTCCGACGAATTATCAGCCTACTGCCAAACCTTTGCAGAATACACCAGTTGTCGTCCGATCACTGAAGTTAAGCTGCATCGGGCGTGGTTAGTACTTGCATGGGAGACAGGCTGGGAATACCACGTGCATTTGGCTCATCAACATTTTTATTCCACCATACATACTAACGTTTTCCCGGGATTTTTTGCCTAGCCGAAGTATTAAATTACATCCAATTCCGACGAATATTCAACCTACTGCCAAACCATTGCAGAATACACCAGTTCTCGTCCGATCTCTGAAGTTAAGCTGCATCGGGCGTGGTTAGTACTTGCTTGGGAGACAGGCTGAGAATACCAAGTGCAGTAGGCTCATCAACATTTTTATTCCACATTACATACTAACTTTTACTCATGATTTTTTGCCTAGCCGTAGCATTACATGACATCCAGTTCCGTCGAATATTCAGCCTACTGCCAAACCATAGCAGAATACACCAGTTCTCGTCTGATCACTGAAGTTAAGCTGCATCAGGCGTTTTTAGTACTTGCCTGGGAGACCGGCTGGGAATACAACGTGCAGTAGGCTGATGAACATTTTTATTGCAGAATACACCAGTTCTCGTCCGATTACTGAAGTTAAGCCGCATCGGGCGTGGTTAGTTCTTGCACGGGAGACCGGCTGGGAATACCACGTGCAGTAGGCTCATCAACATTTTTATTCCACATTACATACTCACTTTTTCTCATGATTTTTTGCCTAGACGAAGCATTAAATGACATACAATTCGAACGAATATTCAGCCTACTGCCAAACCATTGCAGAATACACCTGTTCTCGTCCGATCACTGAAGATAAGCTGCATCGGGCGTGGTTAGTACTTGCATGGGAGACTGGCTGGGAATACCATGTGCATTAGGCTCATCAACATTTTTATTCCACCGTACATTCTAACTTTTTCCCGGGATTTTTTGCCTAGCCGAAGTATTAAATTACATCAAATTCCGACGAATATTCAGCCTACTGACAAACCATTGCAGAATACACCAGTTCTCCTCCGATCACTGATGTTAAGCCCACTGGACGTGGTTAGTATTTGCAAAGGAGACGGGCTGAGAATACCACACGAAGTTGGATCATCAACATTTTTATTCCACCGTACATACTAACTTTTTCGCGGGATTTTTTGCCTAGCCGAAGCGTTAAACGACATCCAATTCTGACGAATACTCAGCCTACTGCCAAACCATTGCAGAATACACCAGTTCTCGTACGATCACTGAAGTTAAGCTGCATCAGGCTTGGTTAGTACTTGCATGGGAGACTGGCTGGGAATACCACGTGCAGTAGGCTGATGAACATTTTTATTGCAGAATACACCAGTCTCGTCCGATCACTGAAGTTAAGCCGCATAGGGCGTGGTTAGTTCTTGCACGGGAGACCGGCTGCGAATGCCACGTGCAGTAGGCTCATCAACATTTTTAGTCCACATTACATACTAAATTTTTCCCATGATTTTTTGCCTAGACGAAGCATTAAATAACATACAAATACGAATATTCAGCCTACTGTCAAACCATTGCAGAACACACCAGTTCTTGTCCGATCACTGACGTTAAGATGCATCGGGCGTGGTTAGTACTTGCATGGGAGACCGGCTGGGAATACCACGTGCAGTAGGCTCATCAACATTTTTATTCCACATTACATACTAACTTTTACCCAAAATTTGTTTTGCCTAGCCGTAGCATTAAATGACATCCAATTCCGACGAATGTTCAGCCTACTGCCAAACCATTGAAGAATACACCAGTTCTCGTCGGATCACTGAAGTTAAGCTGCATCAGGCGTGGTTACTACTTGCATGGGAGACTGGCTGTGAATACCACGTGCAGTAGGCTCATCAACATTTTTATTCCACATTACATACACAATTTTTCCTATGATTTTTTGCCTAGCCGTAGCATTAAATGACATCCAATTCCGACGAATATTCAGCCTACTGCCAAACCATTGCAGAATATATCAGTTCTCGTCCTATCACTGAAGTTAAGCTGCATCGGGCGTGGTTAGTTCTTGCACGGGAGACTGGCTGGGTATACTACGTGCAGTAGGCTCATCAACATTTTTATTCCACATTACATACAAACTTTTTCCCATGATTTTTTGCCTAGACGAAGCATTAAATGACATACAATTCGGACGAATATTCTGCCTCCTGCCAAACCATTGCAGAATACACCAGTTCTCGTCCGATCATTGAAGTTAAGCTGCATTGGGCGTGGCTAGCACTTGCATGGGAGACCGGCTGGGAATACAACGTGCATTAGGCTCATCAACATTTTTATTCCACCGTACATACCAACATTTTACCGGGATTTTTTGCCTAGCCGAAGTATTAAATTACATCCAATTCCGACGAATATCGATCCTACTGCCAAACCATTGCAGAATACACCAGTTTTTGTCCGACCACTGAATTTAAGCTGCATCGGGCGTGTTTAGTACTTGCATGGGAGACCGGCTGGGAATACCATGTGCAGTAGGCTTATCAACATTTTTATTCCACCGTACATACCAACTTTTTCCCGGGATTTTTTGCCTTGCCGAAGCGTTAAACGATATGCAATTCTGACAAATATTCAGCCTGCTGTTAAACCATTGCAGAACACACCAGTTCTTGTCCGACCACTGAAGTTAAGCTGCATCTGGTGTGGTTAGTATTTGCATGGGAGACCGGCTGGGAATACCACGTGCAGTAGGCTCATCATCATTTTTATTCCAAATTACATACTAACTTTTACCCATGATTTGTTGCCTAGCCGTAGCAATAAATGACATCCAACACTGCATGAAAATTCGAATTTCCGTCGTAGCCGCTTGCCGAATTAGCAACGTGTTTTGCAGTAAATCCGTTGTTTTTATTTGGGTGCGTAAACGTTCGAATTTCCCTCGCGTAACCGTCGAAACTTAAACGACGTAAATTTAGAAATTGCGCGTTTGATACGCCCTATGTAAACCACGGAAATTCCCAAATTTGCTGTCGTTTTACGCTGAACTTAAATAACTGATATACTACGTTGCCCGTTGTATATTTTCAACGTAAATTGACGGGCAACTCTGAGTTTGTCGTTGTTTTACGTTCAACTTATTAAGCGGAAATCACGCAGCTTGAACTGCTGCACTACTGGCTTGACATGGTAGAAATCATTCACTTTTCATATAAACATGCTTAGGTGGCCAGGTCTAAAGACTATAGAAATATATTTCTAACTAATCCGTTTATAATTTACTAATTTATCGTCAACTATATATTTTTTGTTTTACAATGGTATTGTTTGAACTAATACTCAATGATTCGATTGTGGCGAAGTGCTTAACTAGCGACTGTAACTGAACATTACATAAATATACTATTATAGCGACATATAATAATGTATTACATACGAATCCGTAGTGACCAATAATAATATTACTTCTGTTATTGCGCCCTCGCCGATCTCAAATCAAGTGGAACTTTACAATTCATGCGAAGCAAAATAGCTCCTTGTCATGGCTTATGCGATGGTTGTACGCCCTCTGTAAATTGTGTATGTTTATCTATGGAATTAACACTTTAGCGACTATTGACATTTTTTGAAGTGGCCTTGGACCTTACATGGATAATGTATGGGTTTAACCCGCACCATCGCTAATCCTACGAGCACGAAATGTGTTTTGAGGTTAACCTGAATTTGAGATTCACTGGATTCCGGCAGAGCAAGATCCCGGCGGACATAATCTCAGAAAACATGTGTTTAGATAATGTAATTTTTAAGTTACTGCCAACACATTACAATAGAACAGGGTCGACGATGAACGTTGATGTACTGTGAAATACTCTATTTTAGCTGGAATTATTGTTTGCTGAAAAGTGTTTTTGAGTGTTTTGCATGGATTTTTTTTACTGATTTCTGACGAGTTGAATGTGACATATAGGAAAAAGGTATATTCGCGAAAATAAAGTATTTCACAGTAGATCTAAAAGGTCACCAATTTCAATCTTTATTTTAAAATACAAATAGTCCTATTGTTGCTTTATAAATCATAATATATAATATACAGCTAAAAAAATCGGTGGTTTAACAATTAACGGATTATGGTACGCTCACATTAAATGCCATTGTCTCCATGTGATGTACTGTCTGGGAGTTTGTTCTACCCTGATTGTGTCTACAGGGAATGTTTTCTATATCATCACTTATATTACAATTTTTAAACAAAATGCTATATTACTATGTCGTGTATTGCAATATTTGATGACCATGTAATTTTCAGGGAAAATTTTATGATCTTTTTTTATGAAGATGATGTCTACTCATGAGTTACTGTAGCACACGAATCTACAGTAAGTAGTGAGTGTTGTGAGTGTTTTTTGTGAACGGCATGTCGGCCCTTTGATTCTGGCCCGGATTCACGCGACTAATTGACGTAATTTTAAAACATACGACAATTCGTTCCACGCAACCCACTCTGTAAAATAGGTTATTTCAAACAACACCACTTAGCATTAAGTAGTAATTAACGAGGCGTTATATTCGGACAACTTGAAGCCGGTGAGCCAACAACCAACAGCCAACACAGCGACAGGCGTATTTATAACTGTTGTGACGTTGCTTCTCTTTCAAGGGCTAAAAATCGTTCTACGATTGCATCACTTCCGCTTTAGGATCTTGTAATCATGACAAGCACTACGGTTGGCGCTGTGACATCACGTCTATTCAGTCTTCCTACTTAGAATGCATAATTGAGATTGTTCTAGCATTTACTAATATTGTTGACGTTTATTATTTGGGCTTAAATGTAATATTCAAGATAATAAATGTTGCTGGATATCGATAATAAGGTGGTTTCACATTGTAAAATAATGGAGGCTTTTGAGGAGGGGCTGTGGCTTAACTCAATTTCGAATCAAAATATTCGGGCGGTATAAATAAATCATAGCTTAGAAGAAGCCTTTGATGAAAGGCGGTGGTCTTTGCTCAGTGCGTGTTTGAATTTTATGTAAGTAAACAACGTGTTGTATACGTCGCTATGAGTCCATATCAAACACGACGCGGCGCGACAACCATTGCATTTTAATCCCAAGGTTAGGTAGCCCATGGAGGTAAAAAGAGCCTCCATGGGTGGCCTAACTACAGCATGATCAAGCGCTAAATTGCGTAACCGCAACTATCATTGACCATGGAGGTATAAACAGATACCTCCATGCATTGACTAAATTAGGTTCGTGAAATGTGTTTTTCCAATTGCAACCAGGATGGCTGTGAGAGATGTCAATTAGCTTGCCGGGGAAACAAAACTGATGGTTGGTATATATTAAAGGAAAACTAATTTCTCAATCGTTATTCCATAGACAGCATTATAGAAACAAAAAGCAGAGACTTCATTTTAAAACACTATTCCGATAATGTAGACTACCTTTCCGTCGAAATGTGCTACGTACATAAAGGAAAACACCGAGAAACAACACGCTGGGGTCCGGCGTGTTGGACACTTCTGACGTAACCAAACTGCGGCCTAAATAATAATGTGTGAAAGCGAAAAAAATAACTGACGTCGAGACACCGTGTCCACTTCCTGTTATACTGTTATCTGCATTTTCTGAATTTGCTTTGGCATCGATTTATAACTATAAATCGAACATGTATACCTTCCTTGTTACTTTACTGAGTAATTATATTTAAAATGACAGAAAATTGGGTTTGGGCGTTCCGGTGGACGGACGTTTCGGCCAAGGGTTTCAATATTTGAAATTAGCACCTACCGTTATATGTATAGGTATCAGTTACTAGTATTTCAAACAATAAGTATGATTTTTGGGCCATTGAAAAAATGGTATATGCTTGTATTTTATGCATGTATTTATGACCAATTTCAAGAATAAGAATCGTAACTTTCGTAGGTACAAGTATCGTGACTCTTCCATACATTTCACTTACGTTCATTAAACTTGAATGAAGTTATCGCTTGAAAAGGATGCTATTTACGAAGTTTAAAATAGCCAAGCCTTCCGGATTCGACAACGGTAGCTATCATTTATTCAAAAATGTTGAAGATCGGTAAACATAAAACTAATCTAAAATATCTCCTGCTTTTCACGTGTTAAGCGAATTTAATTAGATATTAATGTGTGAACTCTGGAGGTCATTGCCCATTGCTGCACATAATTCAAACACGTTGTAATAGAGTTCATATTCATATTCACTCCATTTCAAATAAACTAATTCACCATTGAAACATCGCCCAACAAAGATGTCGCTGATCACGCAGTTGTCGCAGCGTGTGTTGTACCATGATACACCCTGTTTCGACTTTTGTAAAATGCGATAGTAAAAATATACGTTTCACTTGGTATCACCATGGAGGTAAAAAAGACTTTTACCTCCATGGTATCACATTAGGATAAAGCTGTGAATGGGACGCTAAACGGCGGGATATTCGGTACCCTTGAACATGCAATAGAAATTACGTGTATACAGTACATTCTAATTAATCTTCGCAAATAAAACAACAATACAAATAAGAACTTTTCATTATCTAATTTACATAATACTGATCATAATAATGACCGAGAAGACTGGTTGTTACAGTTGTTGTCTATTACACGATATAAGTGATCAGTTGTTCACAGAAATATTTAATACATAGTCAATTACGTGATATCGGTGATCAGTTGTTCACAGAAATGATGTCGTCATTCAGTTTACAAAAATATTAAAACATACTAGTAGTCTATTCCGTTATTTCGGCGTACATGTTTAGTTGTTTACATAAATATTTAGTGTATAACCACTTTTTTGAAAAGTAATTTTCCAAACTAAAAAATTTCAACGTCCTTTAAAATAGTATGATACAGGTACAAATTTGAAGGGCGCTGGTCGTTGCGCAGCGCGTTTTCGTACTTCATGTAATGAAGCAATGTTTACACGTGTTGTATACGTCACTATGAGTCCCCTATCCAACAGGACGCGATGACCACCGCCCTTTGAACAAAAGATTTTTTATTTTATATGCTGACCAAAAAATATCAGAATAACAATGTTTTAAACCACAGTCCCTATAGAGGGACTGTGTTTAAATGTCTGTAAAATTAACATCGCAAATTTGAGAATGTGTTTAAGAGATGCCGCAGTGTAAATAAACATTGCAAACAGGGTCTGTTTCGTTCGTAGAATTTTTGTTTTGTTTATTTTGGCTCATAAAAAAAAAACGTGCGGCATTTGTTTCTGTCTTTGGCATATTTCAGAATGATAGATATTGTCCGGTCGTATTTTTACGTATTTAAAGATCTGTTTATACCAACCGAGTGCACAGTATTAATTTCACCCAACCTGTCTAATTTCCGCTTTATTTTGAAAATATCGCCCGCTGCGCGCATTTTAATTCGTGGTTTTGGCATCGTTATTTTTGGGAAAACACATCAATATTTTCTTCGTTTCTTTTCCCAAGGAAGTTAGCGTTGGCTTTATCAAGTAACTGTCTCGATAATCATTGATGAAAGGAGAGAGCAGTCCTGGATTCAAACGGAACACAGTTCGGCTCCTTCAGCATGTTAAACAAAAGGTCGTAGTTCAAGTTGCGTGCGCGAATGATACAAGGGGGCAAGGAGGGTTATTTTCGTTCAACGTAATTGCAATATTTTTTTTGTTCGTACAACGGAAATTGGAAAAATAAATTCCGTAATTGTGTAATCACAGGCTAGACGTACGACATAATCAATCAAATATTTTTATCGTACACTGTAAAAATGTGTCATTTTTCTCGGTACATACAAGAATTTACATCCAAATTGAAAAAGTCGTAAAGAATAATCCAGCGAAATTACATTTTCGAAACTGTGAAATGACTAGATGACACAATTCACTGCAAAATTCAATTATTACTGTAAATTGTAAAAACGTCTTTTTTTCCTTGTAAATTGTAAAAGGCCCTTTTTATTTCCCGTAAACTGTACCAGCTACCCCCTCCCCCCCTCCATACAAAGTATCATAGATTGTTGTTCGTCCGTATCGTGTCGTTCGGATTTTAATACTAATTAATACTCTATTACTCGTTGTTTCCGTAAACTTTACCATTGAAACAACAAATTCAACCACTCGTGTACCAGTGATCAGTGTTTGAGCCAGCAATTGGTGTTTTAAATAAGCGAACGAGAAAAGAAAGTGATATAAATATGGTAGTTTTTTCGGTCGGAAAAGATCCCGTGGTCGGATATTATGTGATAATTGGTTGCTTAAAACCGATAAAAGCGGGTGATTGGGCGAAATTAGTAGCGTGGCAAGTTTATAAATTGAGAAACGTCACCAAGTAAGGACACGGTAGAAAGAGTTGATAGTAAACGCAGGGGTTTACAGCGGGGGAGCAGCCACCACCCCTTTACCATGAAAGCGTGAAATCGCGACAGATTTGTTTCGTTCTTATATTTAATATTAGGTTTTGAGAGCTGCTGAGTCAAAAAAAAGACTAAATGATCCCAAAAGAACGCGTTGGAGACATATGCCTATGCAGAATTTGGTTTGCCAGTACATAATCCATTTTTAACACCTTGGCTACTCTATTGACAATGGCTTTTTATCCTGATTTGGCTATAAACCCCAGGAAGAACAACGAAACTAAGAGGATTAAAAAAACCTTTGTCTTAATTTATCTTACAGTGCTTTCGCTTTTGTTTCCACAACATTAGTCATACGCCATATTAGTTGCCGCCGATACGCCCTTATCAACCGCTTTGCTGGAAACGGAAAACTTTAAAAAAAAAATTCTTATCTGCACAGTAAAATATTTCGTTCACTACGCATGCGCAAACAAGTCGGTCTGCAGGGTGACCTTCAGTGTACCGGAAATCATGCAACGGATCGAAGTTTTAGCGAGTTTTCATAATTTTCAATGTCGTTTTTAGATTACTTCTTGGTTTTTTTTTTCAACCCTCGAAAAACTAAGGTTGCGAAAGTTTGTGAAACATGGGGTTTCATATGCTGTTTGTTGTCAAGATATCCCGACTTATTTCGTGTTTCCCTTCGATCGCCAGAAGTGGCAATGTGTTTTTTTTCACGTTGAATGTCGCTCATTTATCAGTATTTTTGTCTTGGCACCATTGTTTTTTATGCTATAACCGAAACAACTCGATCATGTGATCTCCCGAAGTCGCCCGATTGACTCCGAAAATGACCGATAGATTTGCATAAATCGGCTTATTTTTAATGCGACGAAATACACAGTCAAAATAAACATTCGACATCACGGCAACTATCATAGTTCAAAGGAAACGAAGTGGTTGTTCTTCCTGGGGTTTATAGTTCCATGGTATACTGTATATAGTTTTGACTTATTCTCTCAACTGTGATGTGGTATTTAATCTGATAGTACTACAACTCTTAATTTAGAAAATCTTTGGAATGTTATTTTTATTGTGATAATCAAGAATATAAATTTGCCCGAAGTCGGGAGTTGTGAACAAATAAACTGTTAATAAAGAGCTTTGGTTATGTAAGATCCATGGTAAGATCTCCGTGATAAGGGGTGGATAGAAACGCATTCTCTCAACCTCCAGTTGGGAAACGATAATACTTCTTTTGTCTCAATGCGCGTTACACGTTCGTCAAATTGTTTATTTGTTAACCCATGGAGGTCTCTTTTTACCTCCATGGTTAACCCAAGTGAACGCAAGCCTACATTTCTATTACCATAAAATTAGCATATGGTATGACATATGACAACAGAAGCCATCTTGAATCACATCTACGCATGCGTATACACTTCGTTTCGATTTTTGGCACAACGCGAGAGACGGAACATTATTTACCGAAATGTGGGAAAACTACGAGGATTTTGTCGATTTCGATATCGATTGGAATGATATATTGCAAGAAGGCCCACGAAAGAAGGCTACGGAAACAGAGACATCGACGCAGCCATCCATTCTGTCAGGGCCGCAAAAAACGTATCGAACGTACGTAGTTTACGCGTTAAAACACGATCTAAGTTTGATCGAAACAAACAGAACAGCCATTAAAACAGCATTGGGCACTATTTTTAACTTCCACCTCAATATTAATAAAATAATAGCTCAAGTCGGAAAAGTGTGTTTGTGAGGTTTGTTAAAATCAGATACTGTCACTATAACATCGAATTTGGTCATTCGAATCGCCATCTTGATATAACCATAGCTCCATGATATAACCATGGAGAGAAATGATATAACATGAACAATTTTTGTACACTCTAAATCAGGGAGCTGTTTAATTCAGTGATTTTATGAGAAGAATATCGGAATCTGACTACACCAACATGATTCGGATATTTCTGAGATATAAATCAACGGTTCTTCAAAATTGTAGGCATCAAAATAAAATAAAAAACTTCGAACAGTCGTTTTCTTTGAACGATACTCGACGACCATCCTGGTTCGTGGGCGGATACAAATATCTACGGGGGCAAAACTAACGGTAAAATGATCGACTGAAATGAACCCTTTAATACTGATTCTACACAAAATAATCTATGTTGGGGAATAATTAAAATATTAAACAAAAATATGACGACTGTGATCGTTTTAGATGTAGGGACGCATTTTCATAGGGTCAACACGTTTTTGTACAGCGTCACCGTAACAAGGCACCCTGCAATGAACAGTGCTGGCTGTGATGGTCTGAAATTCTGGATTTTTGTTATGTCAATTAAATGAACATACCTTTTCAATTACACGTGCCTTATCAGGAAGCTTTTACGGACACAAATTACATACGCAGCTCGGAATAATTTCGAAATAAGCTGTAAAAAATGACAAAGATTCACAGGCGCAGAGTGGAAGACAGTGTAAATCTAGTCACCGGTTTCACTCCACAAGCATAACGCACACTGTTACCAGCGATCGGGGGGATTAACATCTTAGAACAAAGGCGTTTCCCAACCGGGTGTTGAGGGACTGTGGTAGAAATAAGTACAGTCTCTTTAGAGTGGGACTATGTAGAGAGAAAAAGGAGTGCATTTTTTAAATAATTTCACTCGAGCGACGTCACAATTTTTTTTCAGTTTTTATCGCTCATTGTCGCAGTGCCAGGGGTTGTTTTAGAGTTCTGATCTGTTTATAAGTATTCATGAAGCAATCGCAGCTGTTCTGATAATTATTTGGACAGTCATTTAACAATATATCTTGGAACTTTGCAAAACACTTGAGTCTTTTCCAGTCTAGTCTTGATGGCGCCGTTGTGTTGGCACGCCCACAATTGGGACCATTTCATAATCTTGCTAGATGCGGGTAAAACGTTGTTTTCATAACGTCACGCCTTGTTACAATGAAATAAAAGGTTATATGCGTTCAAGTGTTATATTTTAAATTGTTATAACTATATGAGTCCACTTGACATAACACAATTTACAAATCAACTCCCTAGTGTTGAGTAACCCCAGGAATAATTAATGAACTCATTGGCACCGCTGTAAAATTAGGTGCGTTCGGACGTTTAAACTCGTACATTCACAAGATAATAACGGTGTGAAATATGTCTGCTTTTTTTTGAAAATGCTTTGTCACAGAATAATGGTCTGTGGAATAGTATGAAATAGTTATGGGACAAAAACAACAAACCTGCTTTGAAATCGAAAAAAAATGAGTCTTTTGACCGGGGACGCATTTCAATGAACTTGATCACGGGAAATGCATGGCGCAAATTTCAAGCGGAAATTCCGCTGTGAGCTCTCGCAATTGCGTCATTTTTACAAGGTTCGCCATTTTTTTGTCACGTGATAAAAATGACTGTCCGGTTAGTGCGAACTTGTCCCTCTATATTTAGGCTTTTGAATCATAAATTCTAAAGTATGGTTCTGAATGAAACAACAGGCAGAGAACACTTTATTTAAAAACGTCGTCAAACCCTTCTCACTACCCTAACGTGACCATGGAAGGTACTCCTTCCATGTCGTGTCAATAGCATAACCCCAGACTAGTAATATTACGAGTCTGATGCATAACGGTCCAGTGGCCGACATCATGTGTGTATTGCAAACAAATAGCATAGCGCCGGTCGGCATTTCTTTATTCTGGTCGGAATTTCTGAATGGCGGTTTATAGCAGCGAGCGTGGGCAGAATTTTGAGAAAATAACGAACGAAGAAATCGATAGGTAAAAAGGTGTTTGAGTAATATTCTCAACCATAAAACGCAACTAGATGAGTTTTCTGTAGACCAATACACTCACGTGACACTACTTTCCCGAATTAGGTTCGTGCAGGGAGCTGGTTCGTGTAAACTACTTCCTTGGGGAAGCCCCTTTCGTTTTCGCACCCCAGGCCACGACACCAGATCTATTCACACTACCTGCATAGACTTCGTACTTGATATGGTTGCACATTTGTCGTTATTTTGCGCAAAGTAATGACAAACGAAACAGCGTTAATTTTTGACATAGAACAAAGGGAGATAGAACAGTGGTGGACGGTGGACTAATCAGAATATCGGAATCAATCCTCGGTACTGGCATTTTGTGGTTATAATTATATATATATTGTACGTGGACGTTTTTGGACGAGGTGAAACTTTACATTCTCCTGATTGAATAGTGTAACGAAAGAGACGCTGGAAGCAATGTCAGAGTTGCTTCGTCGAAATGAGTTTGAGAACCTTCAAACCGTTTGGGTCCGCTTCTTGGCATATGCCAAGTTATGCCCGTCTAATCGTTTAACGGGGTTAAGAATTTACAAAAAAAGAATAGCAGACTGCATATAAAGTTGAAAAAAAAACGATTTTTTTCTCGATGTCAAACCGGTTGCTATGTTGTAACTGTATGGAACAATGCATTCTGGTTGTCCAACTATGGAATGCGGTAAACTTAACGCTAGCTACTGTACACTATTGTCCGAGACTCATTCTCGTCGCCAGAGTTTATTTCCGCTTCGAGACTCGACGGAGTAAATATATGTAGGCTTGGCGTAAAAGAGGCCGGGCCATGGAGTACGATGATGTTGCGACTTGGATTCAGTAATACTCCATTATTTGGCTCAAGCAGGCCTGTAAGGCTGTATGTTAAACCATGGAGCTCCATGGTTAAACGTACGATGTATAAAACGCGTCAACGTGCTCACAATACTAACTATTATCAGCTCATTACCGACTGTCACCGAACCAATTCTGTCTTCGTATCGCTTATTTGGAATAAAAGACTTGTTTTAAGAGCAGGTCAAAACTTCCACCAGTATTCGACTGAAGTCTGTCACATTGTATTGCTTAACTGAAGAATGACACCTCTTTGTGTGTGAATTGAGTCTTATCCATTTAACATCAACAAACCACCAACTTATTAATTGCAGCAAATTTCTTAATTTGTATTATTGCAATAAATGCGGAGCAAAAAATGATATTATTATGGGGAGGGTGCTCAGCACTGCCAATTCACATCATACTTTTGACGAAATGGTCTCTCGACGAAATATGCATCGGGATAAAGCATTCTGTATGTAGTTTCTACCAACGAACATTTTAATTACAATTTTTCTATTCGTTTTTATCCTCAGACGGAAGTGGAATAGTCTCTCTCTTTCGGTTATAATTTGATATAGTATACTGTTCTAGGCCAATCAGATCTTGGTTAGACCACACATATTTCATAGCAACAAACGTAGTTGACACTTGCATGTAGATCCACATCCTCTAATGGACCATTATAGTTTTTATCAAGGTATCGGATGATTTTGAGCAGGCACATTACATTGACATTACAACAAATACACATTTTAAATTTAAATATTATATTATTAAGAGTTCCATAATGTCTCTCACACAGGCATAGCTGTGCCAAGGCAAGTATACAAACCAGTGCCGCTACACATTCATTGTGCATTTAATCAAAGTCCCTCTTCACTAGAGTAGTGCACTAGTGAACTTCGAATATAATTTATTCCAGGGACGTAACGACCAACGTATTTTATTTACGAATTGTACAGCTACCAGTCTACAGCCTTTTCAACATCAGCATCCGTTACGTGCACATATTGGGATCTCGGCATGTGCCGATATTTTAAGCCTTCATGTTTGGAGAGAATTACAGCACTGGGTTTACATTTGTCCGGACCCACATCGGGACCCACTCGGCTCGTGCAGAAATCACGCTATCATTCGTCGATCTGTTAGTTGACCCAAACATGGAAAGCGATACACATATGATGAAAACAATAATTGACATATTGAAATTAATTCCTTTTGTTATTATAGTATTTATTACTAGTCATCATGCAATGAACGGCTTAGAAGATTCGATTTTTTTGTTTACGTCAATGTAGCATTGCAAGAAAATACCGGTTGCAGCACATGAATATTCGTCACCGACGACAGTTTGCATTCATTTCATTTCATTCATTACTACTGTATCCGATCATATATATAGTTATGTGTTCTCTGAAAATTCACCACTGATTTTGATTCGTGCCGAGCGTTCAAGTAGATCTCTAACGTGAACACCACTAATGTGTACTCGAAAGTGACTTGGCTGAGAAATGATTACGTACTACAATATACTAACACTGACACTTTTTCTGATTTTCAATTTGGAATTAAAATGTTGATAAGCCTACTGCACGTGGTATTCCCAGCCGGTCTCCCATGCAAGTACTAACCACGCCCAATGCAGCTTAACTTCAGTGATCGGATGAGAACTGGTGTCTTCTAAAATGGTTTGGCAGTAGGCTGAATATTCGTCGGAATTGGATGTCATTTACAGCTACGGCTAGGCAAAAAAATCATGGGTAAAAGTTAGTATGTAATGTGGAATAAAAATGTTGATGAGCCTACTGCACGTGGTATTCTCAGCCGGTCTTCCAAGCAAGTACTTCCCACGCCCGATGCAGCTTAACTTCAGAGATCGGACGAGAACTGGTGTATTCTGCAATGGTTTGGCAGTAGGCTGAATATTCGTCGGAATTGGATGTAATTTAATATTTTGGCTAGGCAAAAAATCCCGGGAAAACGTTAGTATGTACGGTGGAATAAAAATGTTGATGAGCTAAATGCACGTATTATTACCAGCCTGTCTCCCATGCAAGTACTAACCACGCCCGATGCAGCTTAACTTCAGTGATCGGACGAGAGCTGGTGTATTCTGCAAAGGTTTGGCAGTAGGCTGAATATTCGTTCGAATTGTATGTCATTTAATGCTTCGTCTGGGCAAAAAATCATGGGAAAAAGTTAGAATGTAATGTGGAATAAAATTGTTGATGGGTCTAGTGCACGTGGTATTCCCAGCCGGTCTCCCGTGCAAGTCCTAACCATGCCCGATGTGGCTTAACTTCAGTGATCGGACGAGAACTGGTGTATTCTGCAAAGGTTTGGCAGTAGGCTGAATATTCGTCGGAATTGGATGTAATTTAATTTAATACTTCGGCCAGGCAAAAAATCCCGGGAAAAAGTTAGTATGTACGGTGGAATAAAAATGATGATGAGCCTACTGCACGTGGTATTCCCTGTCGGTCTCACATGCAAGTACTAACCACGCCCGATGCAGCTTAAATTCAGCGATTGGACGAGAACTGGTGTGTTCTGCTATGGATTGACAGTAGACTGAATATTCGTCAGAATTGCCTGTGGTTTAACGCTTTGGCTAGGCAACAAATCCCGGGAAAAATTTGGTATGTACGGTGGAATTAAAATGTTGATAAGCCTACTGCACGTGGTATTCCCAGCCGGTCTCCCATGCAAGTACTAACCACGCCCAATGCAGCTTAACTTCAGTGATCGGATGAGAACTGGTGTATTCTAAAATGGTTTGGCAGTAGGCTGAATATTCGTCGGAATTGGATGTCATTTACAGCTACGGCTAGGCAAAAAATCATGGGTAAAAGTTAGTATGTAATGTTGAATAAAAATGTTGATGAGCCTACTGCACGTGGTATTCTCAGCCGGTCTTCCAAGCAAGTACTTCCCACGCCCGATGCAGCTTAACTTCAGAGATCGGACGAGAACTGGTGTATTCTGCAATGGTTTGGCAGTAGGCTGAATATTCGTCGGAAAAGGATGTAATTTAATACTTTGGCTAGGCAAAAAATCCAGGGAAAACGTTAGTATGTACGGTGGAATAAAAATGTTGATGAGCTAAATGCACGTATTATTACCAGCCTGTCTCCCATGCAAGTACTAACCACGCCCGATGCAGCTTAACTTCAGTGATCGGACGAGAGCTGGTGTATTCTGCAAAGGTTTGGCAGTAGGCTGAATATTCTTTTGAATTGTATGTCATTTAATGCTTCGTCTGGGCAAAAAATCATGGGAAAAAGTTAGAATGTAATGTGGAATAAAAATGTTGATGGGTCTAGTGCACGTGGTATTCCCAGCCGGTCTCCCGTGCAAGTCCTAACCATGCCCGATGTGGCTTAACTTCAGTGATCGGACGAGAACTGGTGTATTCTGTAAAGGTTTGGCAGTAGGCTGAATATTCGTCGGAATTGGATGTAATTTAATTTAATACTTCGGCCAGGCAAAAAATCCCGGGAAAAAGTTAGTATATACGGTGGAATAAAAATGATGATGAGCCTACTGCACGTGGTATTCCCTGCCGGTCTCACATGCAAGTACTAACCACGCCCGATGCAGCTTAAATTCAGCGATTGGACGAGAACTGGTGTGTTCTGCTATGGTTTGACAGTAGACTGAATGTTCGTCAGAATTGCCTGTGGTTTAACGCTTTGGCTAGGCAACAAATCCCGGGAAAAATTTGGTATGTACGGTGGAATAAAAATGTTGATAAGCCTACTGCACGTGGTATTCCCAGCCGGTCTCCCATGCAAGTACTAACCACGCCCAATGCAGCTTAACTTCAGTGATCGGATGAGAACTGGTGTATTCTGCAATGGTTTGGCAGTATGCTGAATATTCGTCGGAATTGGATGTCATTTACAGCTACGGCTAGGCAAAAAATCATGGGTAAAAGTTAGTATGTAATGTGGAATAAAAATGTTGATGAGCCTATTGCACGTGGTATTCTCAGCCGGACTCCCAAGCAAGTACTAACCACGCCCGATGCAGCTTAACTTCAGAGATCGGACGAGAACTGGTGTATTCTGCAATGGTTTGGCAGTAGGCTGAATATTCGTCGGAATTGGATGTAATTTAATACTTTGATTAAGATGCAGCTTAACTTCAGAGATCGGACGAGAACTGGTGTATTCTGCAATGGTTTGGCAGTAGGCTGAATATTCGTCGGAATTGGATGTAATTTAATACTTTGGCTAGGCAAAAAATCCCGGGAAAACGTTAGTATGTACGGTGGAATAAAAATGTTGATGAGCCAAATGCACGTGTAATTCACAGCCTGTCTCCCATGCAAGTACTAACCACGCCCGATGCAGCTTAACTTCAGTGATCGGACGAGAACTGGTGTATTCTGCAAAGGTTTGGCAGTAGGCTGAATATTCGTCCGAATTGTATGTCATTTAATGCTTCGTCTGGGCAAAAAATCATGGGAAAAGTTAGAATGTAATCTGGAATAAAAATGTTGATGGGTCTAGTGCACGTGGTATTCCCAGCCGGTCTCCCGTGCAAGTCCTAACCATGCCCGATGTGGTTTAACTTCAGTGATCGGACGAGAACTGGTGTATTCTGCATTGGTTTGGCAGTAGGCTGAATATTCGTAGCATTTCAATGTCATTTAATGCTTCGGTTAGGCAAAAAATCATGGAAAAAAGTTAGTAAGTACAGTGGAATAAAAATGTTCATCAGCCTACTGTACGTGGTATTCCCAGCCGGTCTCCCATGCAAGTACTAACCACGCCCGATGCAGCTTAACTTCAGTGATCGGACGAGAGCTGGTGTATTGTGCAATGGTTTAGCAGTAGGCTGAATACTCGTCGGAATTGGATGTCATTTAATGCTACGGCTAGACAAATAATCATGGGAAAAAGGTAGTATGCAATGTGGAATCATAATGTTGATAAGCCTACTGCACGTGGTATTCCCAGCCGGTCTCCCATGCAAGTACTAACCACGCCCAATGCAGCTTAACTTCAGTGATCGGACGAGAACTGGTGTATTCTGCAATGGTTTGGCAGTAGGCTGAATATTCGTCGGAATTGGATGTCATTTACAGCTACGGCTAGGCAAAAAATCATGGGTAAAAGTTAGTATGTAATGTGGAATAAAAATGTTGATAAGCCTACTGCACGTGGTATTCTCAGCCGGTCTCCCAAGCAAGTACTAACCACGCCCGATGCAGCTTAACTTCAGAGATCGGACGAGAACTGGTGTATTCTGCTATGGTTTGGCAGTAGGCTGAATATTCGTCGGAATTGGAAGTAATTTAATACTTCGGCTAGGCAAAAAATCCCGGGAAAACGTTAGTATGTACGGTGGAATAAAAATGTTGATGAGCCAAATGCACGTGTTATTCCCAGCCTGTCTCCCATGCAAGTACTAACCACGCCCGATGCAGCTTAACTTCAGTGATCGGACGAGAACTGGTGTATTCTGCAAAGGTTTGGCAGTAGGCTGAATATTCGTCGGAATTGGATGTAATTTAATACTTCGGCCAGGCAAAAAATCCCGGGAAAAAGTTAGTATGTACGGTGGAATAAAAATGTCGATGAGCCTACTGCACGTGGTATTCCCAGCCGGTCTCACATGCAAGTAATAACCACGCCCGATGCAGCTTAAATTCAGTGATTGGACGAGAACTGGTGTGTTCTGCTATGGTTTGACAGTAGACTGAATATTCGTCAGAATTGCCTGTGGTTTAACGCTTTGGCTAGGCAACAAATCCCGGGAAAAATTTGGTATGTGCGGTGGAATAAAAATGTTGATAAGCCTACTGCACGTGGTATTCCCAGCCGGTCTCCCATGCAAGTACTAACCACGCCCAATGCAGCTTAACTTCAGTGATGGGATGAGAACTGTTTTTTTTCTTTTATTAAAAGACGAGCCCACTAGCTCGCCTTGTTAAAAATATTTACATGAACAAAATTACATTGAGTAAATGCTTAACAAAGTTTATAACACAATGTTGAATTCATACTATAAATATATGAATGCAGATATAGTTATACAGATTTGGAAATCGTACTTAATCTCTCAAAAGTTTGTTTGGAAAGTATCACCGTCAACCCTTACAAGATTCATGAATCTTTGTTTGAAGGCGGTGATGTGAAATCTGTATTTACAAATTTTGAAATATGTATTCATTTTAAATTTTAGTTTGTATTTATATGTTTCCAAAAGGTTCACGTGATGTTTTGATTGTTTGAATTGACGTCGACGATATACTATTACATAACGTGCAAGAGATAAGAGATAGTTGATTAACTCTTTTTTCTGCTTACTTGTAGGTTCGAAATATCCAAAAATGGTATACGAACGTTTGAGTTCTGTTTGTATAATTGAACGATTCTCTATTATGTATATTAATTCGAACACAAACTCCCAAAGTTGTTTAACAGAATAACACAAGGCTATCATATGGTATACATTTTCTACATTAAAATTACAGAAGTCGCATAAGGCACTTTCAGTAAACTTCATCTTCAACAGTCTATCGTTTGTGAAAATTGCATTATGGGATATTTTATAGTCTATGTCGCCCAGAAAATTTTCTTTAAAACCACTGTATATTCCTTCCCACATGTCGGAATAATAGAAATCAGGAAAAATACGATTCCAGTGTGTAACGCTGGGTGGCTCTACTTGTTTTATAGTTTGAACAATCTCTGTTAGTTGTTTCGTACTTAGACTGGTGAAGAGACAATCAGTCTTATCCAATAATACTCTAATACAGGAGGTTGTGTCGCTCCTATGAGGGATTCCTTTCATTATTGATTTCACCCAACCAAATGGAATACAGCTTATCAAGGTCTTTAATTGCCTGCTTACACAACCGGGTCTATGGGTTTCTAATAATTCAGTGACTGCGCCCTCAGTTAGAAACCCTGGCACAACTTCGTATAGAATATCCTTAATGCGTGTCATACCAGCGTTAATATAATTGCGGTAAAATAGCGTACTTTCATTTTTAATGATGAATTTATTGCAGAAAAGTGGCTGTTGATGTATGTCAATCAGAGAACGTGGACGTGTGTCAATGAAACTAGATATTTTGTTCCAGGCTACGAAGAGTTCCTGATAAAAAAGAGGAAGGTTCGTTAATTTCCTAATTTCAATTTCACATTTGAAAGTGTCGAAGCCGAGATTAAGATTTTGGTATTTGTTAATAAAATAAGTCATGATGTACTTAAATTTGTGTACATAATCAGGATTTATTAATTTTTTGATCCATTTTAATCGAAAGGCGTCTCTTTTTGTTTTAAGATCAATCAGATTGAGACCGCCATTCCTCACTGTGCTGGTAATAACGTCGTACTTAACAAGGTGACTGTTATTGTCCCAAATGAATGAAGTGATAATGTTCTTAAACCTGCTTAACAAATTATCTGAGATTGGCGTAACGAATAGTAGGTAATAAAATGACGACGCAACTAGACTGTTAATAACAATCAGTTTACCTCGCAGAGACAGACGTCTACGTTTCCATTGATTTAACACATTTTCTGCTTTGTCAATTTTTCTCTTCCAGTTTGACTCTAAAATAATGTCGTTACTATTACCGATGTTGACACCGAGTATGCTAATTTTGTCTTGACTGTAAATTGCAGGTATCGGAGTATCAGTGCGCCCTCTGTTGCTGCCAATCCACAGTATTTCAGTTTTGTTGGTGTTGATTTTTGCACCTGAAATTTTACCGTAACTCTCAAAAGCTGTTAGACATTCTAAAATTGAGTCATCACCCGCCAATGTGAGCGTCGTATCATCAGCATGCTGATACATAAGAGATGACGTGTTTGTGTTTGGTATTGAAATGCCTTTTATAAGGTGATTAGAATTGATTAAAATATTGAGAGGCTCAATCGATAAAACATAGAGCATCGCCGACAGAGGGCAGCCTTGGCGGACACTACGAGATACTGGAAAGGGTTCGGATGAGAACTGGTGTATTCTGCAATGATTTGGCAGTAGGCTGAATATTCGTCGGAATTGGATGTCATTTACAGCTACGGCTAGTCTAAAAATCATGGGTAAAAGTTAGTATGTAATATGGAATAAAAATGTTGATGAGCCTACTGCACGTGGTATTCTCAGCCGGTCTCCCAAGCAAGTATTAACCATGCCCGATGCAGCTTAACTTCAGAGATCGGACGAAAACTGGTGTATTCTGCAATGGTTTGGCAGTAGGCTGAATATTCGTCGGAATTGGATGTAATTTAATACTTCGGCTAGGCAAAAAATCCCGGGAAAACGTTAGTATGTACGGTGGAATAAAAATGTTGATGAGCCAAATGCACGTGTTATTCCCAGCCTGTCTCCCATGCAAGTACTAACCACGCCCGATGCAGCTTAACTTCAGTGATCGGACGAGAACTGGTGTATTCTGAAAAGGTTTGGCAGTAGGCTGAATATTCGTCCGAATTGTATGTCATTTAATGCTTCGTCTGGGCAAAAAATCATGGGAAAAATTTAGAATGTAATGTGGAATAAAAATGTTGATGGGACTAGTGCACGTGGTATTCCCAGCCGGTCTCCCGTGCAAGTCCTATCCATGCCCGATGTGGCTTAACTTCAGTGATCGGACGAGAACTGATGTATTCTGCATAGTTTTGGCAGTAGGCTGAATATTCGTCGCGATTGGATGTCATTTAATGCTTCGGTTAGGCAAAAAATCATGGAAAAAAGTTAGTAAGTACGGTGGAATAAAAATGTTCATCAGCCTACTGCATGTGATATTCCCAGCCAGTCTCCCATGCAAGTACTAACCACGCCCGATGCAGCTTAACTTCAGTGATCGGACGAGAGCTGGTGTATTCTGCAATGGTTTAGCAGTAGGCTGAATACTCGTCGGAATTGGATGTCATTTAATGCTACGGCTAGACAAATAATCATGGGAAAAAGTTAGTATGTAATGTGGAATAAAAATGTTGATGAGCCTACTGCACGTGGTATTCCCAGCCTGTCTCCCGTGCAAGTACTAACCACGCCCGATGGAGCTTAATTTCAGTGATCGGACGAGAACTGGTGTATTCTGCAAAGGTTTGGCAGTAGGCTGAATATTCGTCCGAATTGTATGTCATTTAATGCTTCGTCTGGGCAAAAAATCATGGGAAAAGTTAGAATGTAATCTGGAATAAAAATGTTGATGGGTCTAGTGCACGTGGTATTCCCAGCCGGTCTCCCGTGCAAGTCCTAACCATGCCCGATGTGGTTTAACTTCAGTGATCGGACGAGAACTGGTGTATTCTGCATTGGTTTGGCAGTAGGCTGAATATTCGTAGCATTTCAATGTCATTTAATGCTTCGGTTAGGCAAAAAATCATGGAAAAAAGTTAGTAAGTACAGTGGAATAAAAATGTTCATCAGCCTACTGCACGTGGTATTCCCAGCCGGTCTCCCATGCAAGTACTAACCACGCCCGATGCAGCTTAACTTCAGTGATCGGACGAGAGCTGGTGTATTGTGCAATGGTTTAGCAGTAGGCTGAATACTCGTCGGAATTGGATGTCATTTAATGCTACGGCTAGACAAATAATCATGGGAAAAAGGTAGTATGCAATGTGGAATCATAATGTTGATAAGCCTACTGCACGTGGTATTCCCAGCCGGTCTCCCATGCAAGTACTAACCACGCCCAATGCAGCTTAACTTCAGTGATCGGACGAGAACTGGTGTATTCTGCAATGGTTTGGCAGTAGGCTGAATATTCTTCGGAATTGGATGTCATTTACAGCTACGGCTAGGCAAAAAATCATGGGTAAAAGTTAGTATGTAATGTGGAATAAAAATGTTGATAAGCCTACTGCACGTGGTATTCTCAGCCGGTCTCCCAAGCAAGTACTAACCACGCCCGATGCAGCTTAACTTCAGAGATCGGACGAGAACTGGTGTATTCTGCTATGGTTTGGCAGTAGGCTGAATATTCGTCGGAATTGGAAGTAATTTAATACTTCGGCTAGGCAAAAAATCCCGGGAAAACATTAGTATGTACGGTGGAATAAAAATGTTGATGAGCCAAATGCACGTGTTATTCCCAGCCTGTCTCCCATGCAAGTACTAACCACGCCCGATGCAGCTTAACTTCAGTGATCGGACGAGAACTGGTGTATTCTGCAAAGGTTTGGCAGTAGGCTGAATATTCGTCGGAATTGGATGTAATTTAATACTTCGGCCAGGCAAAAAATCCCGGGAAAAAGTTAGTATGTACGGTGGAATAAAAATGTCGATGAGCCTACTGCACGTGGTATTCCCAGCCGGTCTCACATGCAAGTAATAACCACGCCCGATGCAGCTTAAATTCTGTGATTGGACGAGAACTGGTGTGTTCTGCTATGGTTTGACAGTAGACTGAATATTCGTCAGAATTGCCTGTGGTTAACGCTTTGGCTAGGCAACAAATCCCGGGAAAAATTTGGTATGTGCGGTGGAATAAAAATGTTGATAAGCCTACTGCACGTGGTATTCCCAGCCGGTCTCCCATGCAAGTACTAACCACGCCCAATGCAGCTTAACTTCAGTGATGGGATGAGAACTGTTTTTTTTCTTTTATTAAAAGACGAGCCCACTAGCTCGCCTTGTTAAAAATATTTACATGAACAAAATTACATTGAGTAAATGCTTAACAAAGTTTATAACACAATGTTGAATTCATACTATAAATATATGAATGCAGATATAGTTATACAGATTTGGAAATCGTACTTAATCTCTCAAAAGTTTGTTTGGAAAGTATCACCGTCAACCCTTACAAGATTCATGAATCTTTGTTTGAAGGCGGTGATGTGAAATCTGTATTTACAAATTTTGAAATATGTATTCATTTTAAATTTTAGTTTGTATTTATATGTTTCCAAAAGGTTCACGTGATGTTTTGATTGTTTGAATTGACGTCGACGATATACTATTACATAACGTGCAAGAGATAAGAGATAGTTGATTAACTCTTTTTTCTGCTTACTTGTAGGTTCGAAATATCCAAAAATGGTATACGAACGTTTCAGTTCTGTTTGTATAATTGAACGATTCTCTATTATGTATATTAATTCGAACACAAACTCCCAAAGTTGTTTAACAGAATAACACAAGGCTATCATATGGTATACATTTTCTACATTAAAATTACAGAAGTCGCATAAGGCACTTTCAGTAAACTTCATCTTCAACAGTCTATCGTTTGTGAAAATTGCATTATGGGATATTTTATAGTCTATGTCGCCCAGAAAATTTTCTTTAAAACCACTGTATATTCCTTCCCACATGTCGGAATAATAGAAATCAGGAAAAATACGATTCCAGTGTGTAACGCTGGGTGGCTCTACTTGTTTTATAGTTTGAACAATCTCTGTTAGTTGTTTCGTACTTAGACTGGTGAAGAGACAATCAGTCTTATCCAATAATACTCTAATACAGGAGGTTGTGTCGCTCCTATGAGGGATTCCTTTCATTATTGATTTCACCCAACCAAATGGAATACAGCTTATCAAGGTCTTTAATTGCCTGCTTACACAACCGGGTCTATGGGTTTCTAATAATTCAGTGACTGCGCCCTCAGTTAGAAACCCTGGCACAACTTCGTATAGAATATCCTTAATGCGTGTCATACCAGCGTTAATATAATTGCGGTAAAATAGCGTACTTTCATTTTTAATGATGAATTTATTGCAGAAAAGTGGCTGTTGATGTATGTCAATCAGAGAACGTGGACGTGTGTCAATGAAACTAGATATTTTGTTCCAGGCTACGAAGAGTTCCTGATAAAAAAGAGGAAGGTTCGTTAATTTCCTAATTTCAATTTCACATTTGAAAGTGTCGAAGCCGAGATTAAGATTTTGGTATTTGTTAATAAAATAAGTCATGATGTACTTAAATTTGTGTACATAATCAGGATTTATTAATTTTTTGATCCATTTTAATCGAAAGGCGTCTCTTTTTGTTTTAAGATCAATCAGATTGAGACCGCCATTCCTCACTGTGCTGGTAATAACGTCGTACTTAACAAGGTGACTGTTATTGTCCCAAATGAATGAAGTGATAATGTTCTTAAACCTGCTTAACAAATTATCTGAGATTGGCGTAACGAATAGTAGGTAATAAAATGACGACGCAACTAGACTGTTAATAACAATCAGTTTACCTCGCAGAGACAGACGTCTACGTTTCCATTGATTTAACACATTTTCTGCTTTGTCAATTTTTCTCTTCCAGTTTGACTCTAAAATAATGTCGTTACTATTACCGATGTTGACACCGAGTATGCTAATTTTGTCTTGACTGTAAATTGCAGGTATCGGAGTATCAGTGCGCCCTCTGTTGCTGCCAATCCACAGTATTTCAGTTTTGTTGGTGTTGATTTTTGCACCTGAAATTTTACCGTAACTCTCAAAAGCTGTTAGACATTCTAAAATTGAGTCATCACCCGCCAATGTGAGCGTCGTATCATCAGCATGCTGATACATAAGAGATGACGTGTTTGTGTTTGGTATTGAAATGCCTTTTATAAGGTGATTAGAATTGATTAAAATATTGAGAGGCTCAATCGATAAAACATAGAGCATCGCCGACAGAGGGCAGCCTTGGCGGACACTACGAGATACTGGAAAGGGTTCGGATGAGAACTGGTGTATTCTGCAATGATTTGGCAGTAGGCTGAATATTCGTCGGAATTGGATGTCATTTACAGCTACGGCTAGTCTAAAAATCATGGGTAAAAGTTAGTATGTAATATGGAATAAAAATGTTGATGAGCCTACTGCACGTGGTATTCTCAGCCGGTCTCCCAAGCAAGTATTAACCATGCCCGATGCAGCTTAACTTCAGAGATCGGACGAAAACTGGTGTATTCTGCAATGGTTTGGCAGTAGGCTGAATATTCGTCGGAATTGGATGTAATTTAATACTTCGGCTAGGCAAAAAATCCCGGGAAAACGTTAGTATGTACGGTGGAATAAAAATGTTGATGAGCCAAATGCACGTGTTATTCCCAGCCTGTCTCCCATGCAAGTACTAACCACGCCCGATGCAGCTTAACTTCAGTGATCGGACGAGAACTGGTGTATTCTGAAAAGGTTTGGCAGTAGGCTGAATATTCGTCCGAATTGTATGTCATTTAATGCTTCGTCTGGGCAAAAAATCATGGGAAAAATTTAGAATGTAATGTGGAATAAAAATGTTGATGGGACTAGTGCACGTGGTATTCCCAGCCGGTCTCCCGTGCAAGTCCTATCCATGCCCGATGTGGCTTAACTTCAGTGATCGGACGAGAACTGATGTATTCTGCATAGTTTTGGCAGTAGGCTGAATATTCGTCGCGATTGGATGTCATTTAATGCTTCGGTTAGGCAAAAAATCATGGAAAAAAGTTAGTAAGTACGGTGGAATAAAAATGTTCATCAGCCTACTGCATGTGATATTTCCAGCCAGTCTCCCATGCAAGTACTAACCACGCCCGATGCAGCTTAACTTCAGTGATCGGACGAGAGCTGGTGTATTCTGCAATGGTTTAGCAGTAGGCTGAATACTCGTCGGAATTGGATGTCATTTAATGCTACGGCTAGACAAATAATCATGGGAAAAAGTTAGTATGTAATGTGGAATAAAAATGTTGATGAGCCTACTGCACGTGGTATTCCCAGCCTGTCTCCCGTGCAAGTACTAACCACGCCCGATGGAGCTTAATTTCAGTGATCGGACGAGAACTGGTGTATTCTGCAATGGTTTGGCAGTAGGCTGAATATTTGTCAGAATTGGATGTAATTTAATACTTGGGCTAGGCAAAAAATCCCGGGAAAACGTTAGTATGTACGGTGGAATAAAAATGTTGATAAGCCTACTGCACGTGGTATTCCCAGCAGGCCTCCCATGCAAGTAATAACCACGCCCGATGCAGCTTAACTTCAGTGATCGGACGAGAACTGGTGTACTCTGCAATGGTTTGGAAGGAGGCTGAATATTCGTCTGAATTGGATGTAATTTAATACATCGGCTAAACAAAAAATCACGGGAAAACGTTAGTATGTACGTTGGAATAAAAATGTTGATAAGCCTACTGCACGTGGTATTCCCAGCAGGCCTCCCAAGCAAGTAATAACCACGCCCGATGCAGCTTAACTTCAGTGATCGGACGAGAACTGGTGTATTCTGCAATGGTTTGGCAGTAGGCTGAATATTCGTCCGAATTGTATGTCATTTAATGCTTCGTCTATTCAAAAAATCATGGGAAAAAGTTAGTATGTAATGTGGAATAAAAATGTTGATGAGCCTACTGCACGTGGTATTCCCAGCCGGTCTCCCATGCAAGAACTAACCACGCCCGATACAGCTTAACTTCAGTGATTGGACGAGAACTGGTGTATTCTGCAATGGTTTGGCAGTAGCCTGAATATTCGTCGGAATTGGATGTCATTTAATGCTACGGCTAGGCAAAAAAATCATGGGTAAAAGTTAGTATGTAATGTGGAATAAAAATGTTGATGAGCCTACTGCACGTGGTATTCTCAGCCGGTCTCCCATGCAAGTACTAACCACGCCCGATGCAGCTTAAATTCAGTGATCGAACGAGAACTGGTGTGTTCCGCAATGGTTTGACAGTAGGCTGAATATTCGTCAGAATTGCATGTCGTTTAACGCTTCGGCTAGGCAAAAAATCCCGGGGAAAATGTTGCATGTACGGTGGAATAAAAATGTTGATAAGCCTACTACACGTGGTATTCCCAGCCGGTCTCCCATGCAAGTATTAACCACGCCCGATGCAGATTAACTTCAGAGATCGGACGAGAACTGGTGTATTCTGCAATGGTTTGGCAGTAGGCTGAATATTCGTCGGAATTGGATGTAATTTAATACTTCGGCTAGGCAAAAAATCCCGGGAAAACGTCAGTATGTACGGTGGAATAAAAATGTTGATGAGCCTAATGCACGTGGTATTCCCAGCCGGTCTCCCATGCAAGTACTAACCACGCCCAATGCAGCTTAACTTCAGTGATCGGATGAGAACTGGTGTATTCTGCAATGGTTTGGCTGTAGGCTGAATATTCGTCCGAATTGTATGTCATTTAATGCTTCGTCTAGGCAAAAAATCATGTGAAAAAGTTAGTATGTAATGTGGAATAGAAATGTTGATGAGCCGACTGAACGTGGTATTCCCAGACGGTCTCCCGTGCAAGAACTAATCACGCGCGATGCGCCTTAACTTCAGTGATCGGACGAGAACTGGTGTATTCTGCAATAGTTTGGCCGTAGGCTGAATATTCGTCCGAATTGTATGTAATTTAATGCTTCGTCTAGGCAAAAAATCATGGGAAAAAGTTGTAATGTGGAATAAAAATGTTGATGAGCCTACTGCACGTGGTATTCCCAGCCTGTCTCCCGTGCAAGTACTAACCACGCCCGATGGAGCTTAACTTCAGTGATCGGACGAGAACTGGTGTATTCTGCAATGGTTTGGCAGTAGGCTGAATATTTGTCAGAATTGGATGTAATTTAATACTTGGGCTAGGCAACAAATCCCGGGAAAAAGTTAGTGTGTATGGTGGAATAAAAATGTTCATCAGCCTACTGCACGTGGTATTCCCAGCCGGTCTCCCTTGCAAGTACTAACCACGCCCGATGCAGCTTAACTTCAGTGACCGAACGAGAACGAGTGTATTCTGCAATGGTTTGGCAGTAGGCTGAATAAGTGTCGGAATTGGATTTCAATTAATGCTTCGGCTAGGCAAAGAATCACGGGAAAATGATAGTATGTATGGTGAAATAAAATTGTTGATAAGCCTACTGCACGTGGTATTCCCAGCAGGTCTCCCATGCAAGTACTAAACACGCCCGATGCAGCTTAACTTCAGTGATCTGACAAGAACTGCTGTATTCTGCAATGGTTTGGCAGTAGGCTAAATATTTGTCGGAATAGGATGTAATTTAATACTTCGGCTAGGCAAAAAATCCCGGAAAAAAGTTAGTATGTATGGTGGAATAAAAATGTTGATGAGCCTAATGCACATGGTATTCCAGGCCGGTCTCCCATGCAACCACGACCGATGCAGCTTAACTTCATTGATCGGACGAGAACTGGTGTATTCTGCAATGGATTGGCAGTAGGCTGAATATTCGTCCGAATTGTATGTCATTTAATGCTTCGTCTGGGCAAAACATCATGGGAAAAAGTTAGAATGTAATGTGGAATAAAAATGTTGATGGGCCTACTGCACGTGGTATTCTCAGCCGGTCTCCCGTGCAAGTCCTAACCATGCCTGATGCGGCTTAACTTCAGTGATCGGACGAGAACTGGTGTATTCTGCAATGGTTTGGCAGTAGGCTGAATATTTGTCAGAATTGGATGTAATTTAATACTTCGGCTAAACAAAAAATCCCGGGAAAACGTTAGTATGTACGGTGGAATAAAAATGTTGATAAGCCTACTGCACGTGGTTTTCCCAGCAGGCCTCCCATGCAAGTAATAACCACCCCCGATGCAGCTTAACTTCAGTGATCGGACGAGAACTGGTGAATATTTGTTGGTCTCCCGTGCAAGAACTAAGCACGCGCGATGCGCCTTAACTTCAGTGATCGGACGAGAACTGGTGTATTCTGCAATGGTTTGGCAGTAGGCTGAATATTTGTTGGAATTGGATTTCAATTAATGCTTCGGCTAGGAAAAAAATCACGGGGGGAAAAAGATAGTATGTACGGTGGAATAAAAATGTTGATAAGCCTACTGCATGTGGTATTCCCAGCAGGTCTCCCATGCAAGTACTAACCACGCCCGATGCAGCTTAACTTCTGTGATCGGACGAGAACTGGTGTATTCTACAATGGTTTGGCAGTAGGATGAATATTCGTCGGAATTGGATGTAATTTAATACTTCGGCTAAGCAACAAATCCCGGGAAAAAGTTTGTATGTACGGTGGAATAAAAATGTTGATAAGCCTACTGCTCGTGGTATTCCCAGCCGGTCTCCCATGTAAGTACTAACCACGCCCGATACAGCTTAACTTCAGTGATCGGATGAGAACTGGTGTATTCTGCAATGGATTGGCTGTAGGCTGAATATTCGTCCGAATTGTATGTCATTTAATGCTTCGTCTAGGCAAAAAATCATGTGAAAAAGTTAGTATGTAATGTGGAATAAAAATGTTGATGAGCCGACTGAACGTGGTATTCCCAGACGGTCTCCCGTGCAAGAACTAATCACGCGCGATGCGCCTTAACTTCAGTGATCGGACGAGAACTGGTGTATTCTGCAATGGTTTGGCAGTAGGCTGAATATTTGTTGGAATTGGATTTCAATTAATGCTTCGGCTAGGAAAAATATCACGGGGGGAAAAAAGATAGTATGTACGGTGGAATAAAAATGTTGATAAGCCTACTGCATGTGGTATTCCCAGCAGGTCTCCCATGCAAGTACTAACCACGCCCGATGCAGCTTAACTTCTGTGATCGGACGAGAACTGGTGTATTCTACAATGGTTTGGCAGTAGGATGAATATTCGTCGGAATTGGATGTAATTTAATACTTCGGCTAAGCAACAAATCCCGGGAAAAAGTTTGTATGTACGGTGGAATAAAAATGTTGATAAGCCTACTGCTCGTGGTATTCCCAGCCGGTCTCCCATGTAAGTACTAACCATGCCCGATGCAGATTAACTTCAGTGATCGGACGAGAACTGGTGTATTCTACAATGGTTTGGCAGTAGGATGAATATTTGTCGGAATTGGATGTAATTTAATACTTCGGCTAGGCAACAAATCCCGGGAAAAAGTTCGTATGTACGGTGGAATAAAAATGTTGATAAGCCTACTGATCGTGGTATTCCCAGCCGGTCTCCCATGCAAGTACTAACCACGCCCGATACAGCTTAACTTCAGTGATTGGACGAGACCTGGTGTATTCTGCAATGGTTTGGCAGTAGTCTGAATATTCGTCGGAATTGGATGTAATTTAATACTTCGGCTAGGCAAAAAATCCCGGGAAAACGTTAGTATATACGGTGGAATAAAAATGTTGATGAGTCGACTGCACGTGGTATTCCCAGCCAGTCTCCCATGCAAGTACTAACCACACCAGATGCAGCTTAACTTCAGTGATCGGATGAGAACTGGTGTATTCTGCAATGGTTTGACAGGAGGCTGAATATTCGTCCGAATTGTATGTCATTTAATGTTTCGTCTAGGCAAAAAATCCCGGGAAAAATTTGGTATGTACGGTGGAATAAAAATGTTGATAAGCCTACTGCACATGGTATTCCCAGCCAGTCTCCCATGCAAGTACTAAACACGCCCAATGCAGCTTAACTTCAGTGGTCGGACGAGAACTGGTGTATTCTGCAATGGTTTGGCAGTAGGCTGAATATTCGTCCGAATTGTATGTCATTTAATGCTTCGTCTGGGCAAAAAATCATGGGAAAAAATTAGAATGTAATGTGGAATAAAAATGTTGATGGGCCTACTGCACGTGGTATTCCCAGCCGGTCTCCCGTGCAAGTCCTAACCATGCCCGATGCGGCTTAACTTCAGTGATCGGACGAGAACTGGTGTATTCTGCAATGGTTTGGCAGTAGGCTGAATATTCGTCGGAATTGGATTTCAATTAATGTTTCGGCTAGGCAAATAATCAAGGGAAAAAGATAGTATGTACGGTGGAAAAAAAATGTTGATAAGCCTATTGCACGTGGCATTCCCAGCAGGTCTCCCGTGCAAGTACTAACCACGCCCGATGCAGCTTAACTTCAGTGATCGGACGCGAACTGGTGTACTCTGCAATGGTTTGGCAGTAGGCTGAATATTCCTCGGAATTGGATGTAATTTAATACTGCATTGGTTTGGCAGTAGGCTGAATAATCGTCGGAGTTGGATGTAATTTAATACTTCGGCTAGGCAAAAAAACCCGGGAAAACGTTAGTATATACGGTGGAATAAAAATGTTGATGAGTCGACTGCACGTGGTATTCCCAGCCAGTCTCCCATGCAAGTACTAACCACACCAGATGCAGCTTAACTTCAGTGATCGGATGAGAACTGGTGTATTCTGCAATGGTTTGACAGGAGGCTGAATATTCGTCCGAATTGTATGTCATTTAATGTTTCGTCTAGGCAAAAAATCCGGGGAAAAATTTGGTATGTACGGTGGAATAAAAATGTTGATAAGCCTACTGCACATGGTATTCCCAGCCGGTCTCCCATGCAAGTACTAAACACGCCCAATGCAGCTTAACTTCAGTGATTGGACGAGAACTGGTGTATTCTGCAATGGTTTGGCAGTAGGCTGAATATTCGTCGGAATTGGATGTAATTTAATACTTCGGCTAGGCAAAAAATCCCGGGAAAACGTTAGTATATACGGTGGAATAAAAATGTTGATGAGTCGACTGCACGTGGTATTCCCAGCCGGTCTCCCGTGCAAGTCCTAACCATGCCCGATGCGGCTTAACTTCAGTGATCGGACGAGAACTGGTGTATTCTGCAATGGTTTGGCAGTAGGCTGAATATTCGTCGGAATTGGATTTCAATTAATGTTTCGGCTAGGCAAATAATCAAGGGAAAAAGATAGTATGTACGGTGGAATAAAAATGTTGATAAGCCTATTGCATGTGGCATTCCCAGCAGGTCTCCCATGCAAGTACTAACCACGCCCGATGCAGCTTAACTTCAGTGATCGAACGCGAACTGGTGTACTCTGCAATGGTTTGGCAGTAGGCTGAATATTCCTCGGAATTGGATGTAATTTAATACTGCATTGGTTTGGCAGTAGGCTGAATAATCGTCGGAGTTGGATGTAATTTAATACTTCGGCTAGGCAACAAATCCCGGGTAAAAGTTAGTATGTAATGTGGAATAAAAATGTTGATGAGACTACTGCACTTGGTATTCTCAGCCGGTCTCCCAAGCAAGTACTAACCACGCCCGATGCAGCTTAACTTCAGAGATCGGACGAGAACTGGTGTATTCTGCTATGGTTTGGCAGTAGGCTGAATATTCGTCGGAATTGGATGTAATTTATTACTTCGGCTAGGCAAAAAATCCCGGGAAAACGTTAGTATGTACGGTGGAATAAAAATGTTGATGAGCCAAATGCACGTGTTATTCCCAGCCAGTCTCCCATGCAAGTACTAACCACGCCCGATGCAGCTTATCTTCAGTGATCGGACGAGAACTGGTGTATTCTGCAAAGGTTTGGCAGTAGGCTGAATATTCGTCGGAATTGGATGTAATTTAATACTTCGGCCAGGCAAAAAATCCCGGGAAAAAGTTAGTATGTACGGTGGAATAAAAATGTCGATGAGCCTACTGCACGTGGTATTCCCAGCCGGTCTCACATGCAAGTAATAACCACGCCCAATGCAGCTTAAATTCAGTGATTGGACGAGAACTGGTGTGTTCTGCTATGGTTTGACAGTAGACTGAATATTCGTCAGAATTGCCTGTGGTTTAATGCTTTGGCTAGGCAACAAATCCCGGGAAAAATTTGGTATGTGCGGTGGAATAAAAATGTTGATAAGCCTACTGCACGTGGTATTCCCAGCCAGTCTCCCATGCAAGTACTAACCACGCCCAATGCAGCTTAACTTCAGTGATGGGATGAGAACTGTTTTTTTTTTTTTTTATTAAAAGACGAGCCCACTAGCTCGCCTTGTTAAAAATATTTACATGAACAAAATTACATTGAGTAAATGCTTAACAAAGTTTATACCACAATGTTGAATTCATACTATAAATATATGAATGCAGATATAGTTATACAGATTTGGAAATCGTACTTAATCTCTCAAAAGTTTGTTTGGAAAGTATCACCGTCAACCCTTACAAGATTCATGAATCTTTGTTTGAAGGCGGTGATGTGAAATCTGTATTTACAAATTTTGAAATATGTATTCATTTTAAATTTTAGTTTGTATTTATATGTTTCCAAAAGGTTCACGTGATGTTTTGATTGTTTGAATTGACGTCGACGATATACTATTACATAACGTGCAAGAGATAAGAGATAGTTGATTAACTCTTTTTTCTGCTCACTTGTAGGTTCGAAATATCCAAAAATGGTATACGAACGTTTCAGTTCTGTTTGTATAATTGAACGATTCTCTATTATGTATATTAATTCGAACACAAACTCCCAAAGTTGTTTAACAGAATAACACAAGGCTATCATATGGTATACATTTTCTACATTAAAATTACAGAAGTCGCATAAGGCACTTTCAGTAAACTTCATCTTCAACAGTCTATCGTTTGTGAAAATTGCATTATGGGATATTTTATAGTCTATGTCGCCCAGAAAATTTTCTTTAAAACCACTGTATATTCCTTCCCACATGTCGGAATAATAGAAATCAGGAAAAATACGATTCCAGTGTGTAACGCTGGGTGGCTCTACTTGTTTTATAGTTTGAACAATCTCTGTTAGTTGTTTCGTACTTAGACTGGTGAAGAGACAATCAGTCTTATCCAATAATACTCTAATACAGGAGGTTGTGTCGCTCTTATGAGGGATTCCTTTCATTATTGATTTCACCCAACCAAATGGAATACAGCTTATCAAGGTCTTTAATTGCCTGCTTACACAACCGGGTCTATGGGCTTCTAATAATTCAGTGACTGCGCCCTCAGTTAGAAACCCTGGCACAACTTCGTATAGAATATCCTTAATGCGTGTTATACCAGCGTTAATATAATTGCGGTAAAATAGCGTACTTTCATTTTTAATGATGAATTTATTGCAGAAAAGTGGCTGTTGATGTATGTCAATCAGAGAACGTGGACGTGTGTCAATGAAACTAGATATTTTGTTCCAGGCTACGAAGAGTTCCTGATAAAAAAGAGGAAGGTTCGTTAATTTCCTAATTTCAATTTCACATTTGAAAGTGTCGAAGCCGAGATTAAGATTTTGGTATTTGTTAATAAAATAAGTCATGATGTACTTAAATTTGTGTACATAATCAGGATTTATTAATTTTTTGATCCATTTTAATCGAAAGGCGTCTCTTTTTGTTTTAAGATCAATCAGATTGAGACCGCCATTCCTCACTGTGCTGGTAATAACGTCGTACTTAACAAGGTGACTGTTATTGTCCCAAATGAATGAAGTGATAATGTTCTTAAACCTGCTTAACAAATTATCTGAGATTGGCGTAACGAATAGTAGGTAATAAAATGACGACGCAACTAGACTGTTAATAACAATCAGTTTACCTCGCAGAGACAGACGTCTACGTTTCCATTGATTTAACACATTTTCTGCTTTGTCAATTTTTCTCTTCCAGTTTGACTCTAAAATAATGTCGTTACTATTACCGATGTTGACACCGAGTATGCTAATTTTGTCTTGACTGTAAATTGCAGGTATCGGAGTATCAGTGCGCCCTCTGTTGCTGCCAATCCACAGTATTTCAGTTTTGTTGGTGTTGATTTTTGCACCTGAAATTTTACCGTAACTCTCAAAAGCTGTTAGACATTCTAAAATTGAGTCATCACCCGCCAATGTGAGCGTCGTATCATCAGCATGCTGATACATAAGAGATGACGTGTTTGTGTTTGGTATTGAAATGCCTTTTATAAGGTGATTAGAATTGATTAAAATATTGAGAGGCTCAATCGATAAAACATAGAGCATCGCCGACAGAGGGCAGCCTTGGCGGACACTACGAGATACTGGAAAGGGTTCGGATGAGAACTGGTGTATTCTGCAATGATTTGGCAGTAGGCTGAATATTCGTCGGAATTGGATGTCATTTACAGCTACGGCTAGTCTAAAAATCATGGGTAAAAGTTAGTATGTAATGTGGAATAAAAATGTTGATGAGCCTACTGCACGTGGTATTCTCAGCCGGTCTCCCAAGCAAGTACTAACCATGCCCGATGCAGCTTAACTTCAGAGATCGGACGAAAACTGGTGTATTCTGCAATGGTTTGGCAGTAGGCTGAATATTCGTCGGAATTGGATGTAATTTAATACTTCGGCTAGGCAAAAAATCCCGGGAAAACGTTAGTATGTACGGTGGAATAAAAATGTTGATGAGCCAAATGCACGTGTTATTCCCAGCCTGTCTCCCATGCAAGTACTAACCACGCCCGATGCAGCTTAACTTCAGTGATCGGACGAGAACTGGTGTATTCTGAAAAGGTTTGGCAGTAGGCTGAATATTCGTCCGAATTGTATGTCATTTAATGCTTCGTCTAGGCAAAAAATCATGGGAAAAATTTAGAATGTAATGTGGAATAAAAATGTTGATGGGACTAGTGCACGTGGTATTCCCAGCCGGTCTCCCGTGCAAGTCCTAACCATGCCCGATGTGGCTTAACTTCAGTGATCGGACGAGAACTGATGTATTCTGCATAGTTTTGGCAGTAGGCTGAATATTCGTCGCGATTGGATGTCATTTAATGCTTCGGTTAGGCAAAAAATCATGGAAAAAAGTTAGTAAGTACGGTGGAATAAAAATGTTCATCAGCCTACTGCATGTGATATTTCCAGCCAGTCTCCCATGCAAGTACTAACAACGCCCGATGCAGCTTAACTTCAGTGATCGGACGAGAGCTGGTGTATTCTGCAATGGTTTAGCAGTAGGCTGAATACTCGTCGGAATTGGATGTCATTTAATGCTACGGCTAGACAAATAATCATGGGAAAAAGTTAGTATGTAATGTGGAATAAAAATGTTGATGAGCCTACTGCACGTGGTATTCCCAGCCTGTCTCCCGTGCAAGTACTAACCACGCCCGATGGAGCTTAACTATAGTGATCGGACGAGAACTGGTGTATTCTGCAATGGTTTGGCAGTAGGCTGAATATTTGTCAGAAATGGATGTAATTTAATACTTGGGCTAGGCAAAAAATCCCGGGAAAACGTTAGTATGTACGGTGGAATAAAAATGTTGATAAGCCTACTGCACGTGGTATTCCCAGCAGGCCTCCCATGCAAGTAATAACCACGCCCGATGCAGCTTAACTTCAGTGATCGGACGAGAACTGGTGTACTCTGCAATGGTTTGGAAGGAGGCTGAATATTCGTCTGAATTGGATGTAATTTAATACTTCGGCTAAACAAAAAATCACGGGAAAACGTTAGTATGTACGTTGGAATAAAAATGTTGATAAGCCTACTGCACGTGGTATTCCCAGCAGGCCTCCCAAGCAAGAACTAACCACGCCCGATACAGCTTAACTTCAGTGATTGGACGAGAACTGGTGTATTCTGCAATGGTTTGGCAGTAGCCTGAATATTCGTCGGAATTGGATGTCATTTAATGCTACGGCTAGGCAAAAAAATCATGGGTAAAAGTTAGTATGTAATGTGGAATAAAAATGTTGATGAGCCTACTGCACGTGGTATTCTCAGCCGGTCTCCCATGCATGTACTAACCACGCCCGATGCAGCTTAAATTCAGTGATCGAACGAGAACTGGTGTGTTCCGCAATGGTTTGACAGTAGGCTGAATATTCGTCAGAATTGCATGTCGTTTAACGATTCGGCTAGGCAAAAAATCCCGGGGAAAATGTTGCATGTACGGTGGAATAAAAATGTTGATAAGCCTACTACACGTGGTATTCCCAGCAGGTCTCCCATGCAAGTATTAACCACGCCCGATGCAGATTAACTTCAGAGATCGGACGAGAACTGGTGTATTCTGCAATGGTTTGGCAGTAGGCTGAATATTCGTCGGAATTGGATGTAATTTAATACTTCGGCTAGGCAAAAAATCCCGAGAAAACGTCAGTATGTACGGTGGAATAAAAATGTTGATGAGCCTAATGCACGTGGTATTCCCAGCCGGTCTCCCATGCAAGTACTAACCACGTCCAATGCAGCTTAACTTCAGTGATCGGATGAGAACTGGTGTATTCTGCAATAGTTTGGCTGTAGGCTGAATATTCGTCCGAATTGTATGTCATTTAATGCTTCGTCTAGGCAAAAAATCATGTGAAAAAGTTAGTATGTAATGTGGAATAGAAATGTTGATGAGCCGACTGAACGTGGTATTCCCAGACGGTCTCCCGTGCAAGAACTAATCACGCGCGATGCGCCTTAACTTCAGTGATCGGACGAGAACTGGTGTATTCTGCAATGGTTTGGCCGTAGGCTGAATATTCGTCCGAATTGTATGTAATTGAATGCTTCGTCTAGGCAAAAAATCATGGGAAAAAGTTAGTATGTAATGTGGAATAAAAATGTTGATGAGCCTACTGCACGTGGTATTCCCAGCCTGTCTCCCGTGCAAGTACTAACCACGCCCGATGGAGCTTAACTTCAGTGATCGGACGAGAACTGGTGTATTCTGCAATGGTTTGGCAGTAGGCTGAATATTTGTCAGAATTGGATGTAATTTAATACTTGGGCTAGGCAACAAATCCCGGGAAAAAGTTAGTGTGTATGGTGGAATAAAAATGTTCATCAGCCTACTGCACGTGGTATTCCCAGCCGGTCTCCCTTGCAAGTACTAACCACGCCCGATGCAGCTTAACTTCAGTGACCGAACGAGAACTGGTGTATTCTGCAATGGTTTGGCAGTAGGCTGAATAAGTGTCGGAATTGGATTTCAATTAATGCTTCGGCTAGGCAAAAAATCACGGGAAAATGATAGTATGTATGGTGAAATAAAATTGTTGATAAGCCTACTGCACGTGGTATTCCCAGCAGGTCTCCCATGCAAGTACTAAACACGCCTGATGCAGCTTAACTTCAGTGATCTGACAAGAACTGCTGTATTCTGCAATGGTTTTGCAGTAGGCTAAATATTCGTCGGAATTGGATGTAATTTAATACTTCGGCTAGGCAAAAAATCCCGGAAAAAAGTTAGTATGTATGGTGGAATAAAAATGTTGATGAGCCTAATGCACATGGTATTCCAGGCCGGTCTCCCATGCAACCACGACCGATGCAGCTTAACTTCATTGATCGGACGAGAACTGGTGTATTCTGAAAAGGTTTGGCAGTAGGCTGAATATTCGTCCGAATTGTATGTCATTTAATGCTTCGTCTGGGCAAAAAATCATGGGAAAAATTTAGAATGTAATGTGGAATAAAAATGTTGATGGGACTAGTGCACGTGGTATTCCCAGCCGGTCTCCCGTGCAAGTCCTAACCATGCCCGATGTGGCTTAACTTCAGTGATCGGACGAGAACTGATGTATTCTGCATAGTTTTGGCAGTAGGCTGAATATTCGTCGCGATTGGATGTCATTTAATGCATCGGTTAGGCAAAAAATCATGGAAAAAAGTTAGTAAGTACGGTGGAATAAAAATGTTCATCAGCCTACTGCATGTGATATTTCCAGCCAGTCTCCCATGCAAGTACTAACCACGCCCGATGCAGCTTAACTTCAGTGATCGGACGAGAGCTGGTGTATTCTGCAATGGTTTAGCAGTAGGCTGAATACTCGTCGGAATTGGAGGTCATTTAATGCTACGGCTAGACAAATAATCATGGGAAAAAGTTAGTATGTAATGTGGAATAAAAATGTTGATGAGCCTACTGCACGTGGTATTCCCAGCCTGTCTCCCGTGCAAGTACTAACCACGCCCGATGGAGCTTAACTTCAGTGATCGGACGAGAACTGGTGTATTCTGCAATGGTTTGGCAGTAGGCTGAATATTTGTCAGAATTGGATGTAATTTAATACTTGGGCTAGGCAAAAAATCATGGGAAAAAGTTAGTATGTAATGTGGAATAAAAATGTTGATGAGCCTACTGCACGTGGTATTCCCAGCCGGTCTCCCATGCAAGAACTAACCACGCCCGATACAGCTTAACTTCAGTGATTGGACGAGAACTGGTGTATTCTGCAATGGTTTGGCAGTAGCCTGAAAATTCGTCGGAATTGGATGTCATTTAATGCTACGGCTAGGCAAAAAAATCATGGGTAAATGTTAGTATGTAATGTGGAATAAAAATGTTGATGAGCCTACTGCACGTGGTATTCTCAGCCGGTCTCCCATGCAAGTACTAACCACGCCCGATGCAGCTTAAATTCAGTGATCGAACGAGAACTGGTGTGTTCCGCAATGGTTTGACAGTAGGCTGAATATTCGTCAGAATTGCATGTCGTTTAACGCTTCGGCTAGGCATAAAATCCCGGGGAAAATGTTGCATGTACGGTGGAATAAAAATGTTGATAAGCCTACTACACGTGGTATTCCCAGCCGGTCTCCCATGCAAGTATTAACCACGCCCGATGCAGATTAACTTCAGAGATCGGACGAGAACTGGTGTATTCTGCAATGGTTTGGCAGTAGGCTGAATATTCGTCGGAATTGGATGTAATTTAATACTTCGGCTAGGCAAAAAATCCCGGGAAAACGTCAGTATGTACGGTGGAATAAAAGTGTTGATGAGCCTAATGCACGTGGTATTCCCAGCCGGTCTCCCATGCAAGTACTAACCACGCCCAATGCAGCTTAACTTCAGTGATCGGATGAGAACTGGTGTATTCTGCAATGGTTTGGCTGTAGGCTGAATATTCGTCCGAATTGTATGTCATTTAATGCTTCGTCTAGGCAAAAAATCATGTGATAAAGTTAGTATGTAATGTGGAATAGAAATGTTGATGAGCCGACTGAACGTGGTATTCCCAGACGGTCTCCCGTGCAAGAACTAATCACGCGCGATGCGCCTTAACTTCAGTGATCGGACGAGAACTGGTGTATTCTGCAATGGTTTGGCCGTAGGCTGAATATTCGTCCGAATTGTATGTAATTGAATGCTTCGTCTAGGCAAAAAATCATGGGAAAAAGTTAGTATGTAATGTGGAATAAAAATGTTGATGAGCCTACTGCACGTGGTATTCCCAGCCTGTCTCCCGTGCAAGTACTAACCACGCCCGATGGAGCTTAACTTCAGTGATCGGACGAGAACTGGTGTATTCTGCAATGGTTTAGCAGTAGGCTGAATATTTGTTAGAATTGGATGTAATTTAATACTTGGGCTAGGCAAAAAATCATGGGAAAAAGTTAGTATGTAATGTGGAATAAAAATGTTGATGAGCCTACTGCACGTGGTATTCCCAGCCAGTCTCCCATGCAAGAACTAACCACGCCCAATACAGCTTAACTTCAGTGATTGGACGAGAACTGGTGTATTCTGCAATGGTTTGGCAGTAGCCTGAATATTCGTCGGAATTGGATGTCATTTAATGCTACGGCTAGGCAAAAAAATCATGGGTAAAAGTTAGTATGTAATGTGGAATAAAAATGTTGATGAGCCTACTGCACGTGGTATTCTCAGCCGGTCTCCCATGCAAGTACTAACCACGCCCGATGCAGCTTAAATTCAGTGATCGAACGAGAACTGGTGTGTTCCGCAATGGTTTGACAGTAGGCTGAATATTCGTCAGAATTGCATGTCGTTTAACGCTTCGGCTAGGCAAAAAATCCCGGGGAAAATGTTGCATGTACGGTGGAATAAAAATGTTGATAAGCCTACTACACGTGGTATTCCCAGCCGGTATCCCATGCAAGTATTAACCACGCCCGATGCAGATTAACTTCAGAGATCGGACGAGAACTGGTGTATTCTGCAATGGTTTGGCAGTAGGCTGAATATTCGTCGGAGTTGGATGTAATTTAATACTTCGGCTAGGCAAAAAATCCCGGGAAAACGTCAGTATGTACTGTGGAATAAAAATGTTGATGAGTCTAATGCACGTGGTATTCCCAGCCGGTCTCCCATGCAAGTACTAACCACGCCCAATGCAGCATAACTTCAGTGATCGGATGAGAACTGGTGTATTCTGCAATGGTTTGGCTGTAGGCTGAATATTCGTCCGAATTGTATGTCATTTAATGCTTCGTCTAGGCAAAAAATCATGTGAAAAAGTTAGTATGTAATGTGGAATAGAAATGTTGATGAGCCGACTGAACGTGGTATTCCCAGACGGTCTCCCGTGCAAGAACTAATCACGCGCGATGCGCCTTAACTTCAGTGATCGGACGAGAACTGGTGTATTCTGCAATGGTTTGGCCGTAGGCTGAATATTCGTCCGAATTGTATGTAATTGAATGCTTCGTCTAGGCAAAAAATCATGGGAAAAAGTTAGTATGTAATGTGGAATAAAAATGTTGATGAGCCTACTGCACGTGGTATTCCCAGCCTGTCTCCCGTGCAAGTACTAACCACGCCCGATGGAGCTTAACTTCAGTGATCGGACGAGAACTGGTGTATTCTGCAATGGTTTGGCAGTAGGCTGAATATTTGTCAGAATTGGATGTAATTTAATACTTGGGCTAGGCAACATATACCGGGAAAAAGTTAGTGTGTATGGTGGAATAAAAATGTTCATCAGCCTACTGCACGTGGTATTGCCAGCCGGTCTCCCTTGCAAGTACTAACCACGCCCGATGCAGCTTAACTTCAGTGACCGAACGAGAACTGGTGTATTCTGCAATGGTTTGGCAGTAGGCTGAATAAGTGTCGGAATTGTATTTCAATTAATGCTTCGGCTAGGCAAAAAATCACGGGAAAATGATAGTATGTATGGTGAAATAAAATTGTTGATAAGCCTACTGCACGTGGTATTCCCAGCAGGTCTCCCATGCAAGTACTAAACACGCCCGATGCAGCTTAACTTCAGTGATCTGACAAGAACTGCTGTATTCTGCAATGGTTTGGCAGTAGGCTAAATATTTGTCGGAATTGGATGTAATTTAATACTTCGGCTAGGCAAAAAATCCCGGAAAAAAGTTAGTATGTATGGTGGAATAAAAATGTTGATGAGCCTAATGCACATGGTATTCCAGGCCGGTCTCCCATGCAACCACGACCGATGCAGCTTAACTTCATTGATCGGACGAGAACTGGTGTATTCTGAAAAGGTTTGGCAGTAGGCTGAATATTCGTCCGAATTGTATGTCATTTAATGCTTCGTCTGGGCAAAAAATCATGGGAAAAATTTAGAATGTAATGTGGAATAAAAATGTTGATGGGACTAGTGCACGTGGTATTCCCAGCCGGTCTCCCGTGCAAGTCCTAACCATGCCCGATGTGGCTTAACTTCAGTGATCGGACGAGAACTGATGTATTCTGCATAGTTTTGGCAGTAGGCTGAATATTCGTCGCGATTGGATGTCATTTAATGCTTCGGTTAGGCAAAAAATCATGGAAAAATGTTAGTAAGTACGGTGGAATAAAAATGTTCATCAGCCTACTGCATGTGATATTTCCAGCCAGTCTCCCATGCAAGTACTAACCACGCCCGATGCAGCTTAACTTCAGTGATCGGACGAGAGCTGGTGTATTCTGCAATGGTTTAGCAGTAGGCTGAATACTCGTCGGAATTGGATGTCATTTAATGCTACGGCTAGACAAATAATCATGGGAAAATGTTAGTATGTAATGTGGAATAAAAATGTTGATGAGCCTACTGCACGTGGTATTCCTAGCCTGTCTCCCGTGCAAGTACTAACCACGCCCGATGGAGCTTAACTTCAGTGATCGGATGAGAACTGGTGTATTCTGCAATGGTTTGGCAGTAGGCTGAATATTTGTCAGAATTGGATGTAATTTAATACTTGGGCTAGGCAAAAAATCCCGGGAAAACGTTAGTATGTACGGTGGAATAAAAATGTTGATAAGCCTACTGCACGTGGTATTCCCAGCAGGCCTCCCATGCAAGTAATAACCACGCCCGATGCAGCTTAACTTCAGTGATCGGACAAGAACTGGTGTACTCTGCAATGGTTTGGAAGGAGGCTGAATATTCTTCTGAATTGGATGTAATTTAATACTTCGGCTAAACAAAAAATCACGGGAAAACGTTAGTATGTACGTTGGAATAAAAATGTTGATAAGCCTACTGCACGTGGTATTCCCAGCAGGCCTCCCAAGCAAGTAATAACCACGCCCGATGCAGCTTAACTTCAGTGATCGGACGAGAACTGGTGTATTCTGCAATGGTTTGGCAGTAGGCTGAATATTCGTCCGAATTGTATGTCATTTAATGCTTCGTCTATTCAAAAAATCATGGGAAAAAGTTAGTATGTAATGTGGAATAAAAATGTTGATGAGCCTACTGCACGTGGTATTCCCAGCCGGTCTCCCATGCAAGAACTAACCACGCCCGATACAGCTTAACTTCAGTTATTGGACGAGAACTGGTGTATTCTGCAATGGTTTGGCAGTAGCCTGAATATTCGTCGGAATTGGATGTCATTTAATGCTACGGCTAGGCAAAAAAATCATGGGTAAAAGTTAGTATGTAATGTGGAATAAAAATGTTGATGAGCCTACTGCACGTGGTATTCTCAGCCGGTCTCCCATGCAAGTACTAACCACGCCCGATGCAGCTTAAATTCAGTGATCGAACGAGAACTGGTGGGTTCCGCAATGGTTTGACAGAAGGCTGAATATTCGTCAGAATTGCATGTCGTTTAACGCTTCGGCTAGGCAAAAAATCCCTGGGAAAATGTTGCATGTACGGTGGAATAAAAATGTTGATGAGCCTACTGCACGTGGTATTCCCAGCCGGTCTCCCTTGCAAGTACTAACCACGCCCGATGCAGCTTAACTTCAGTGACCGAACGAGAACTGGTGTATTCTGCAATGGTTTGGCAGTAGGCTGAATAAGTGTCGGAATTGGATTTCAATTAATGCTTCGGCTAGGCAAAAAATCACGGGAAAATGATAGTATGTATGGTGAAATAAAATTGTTGATAAGCCTACTGCACGTGGTATTCCCAGCAGGTCTCCCATGCAAGTACTAAACACGCCCGATGCAGCTTAACTTCAGTGATCTGACAAGAACTGCTGTATTCTGCAATGGTTTGGCAGTAGGCTAAATATTCGTCGGAATTGGATGTAATTTAATACTTCGGCTAGGCAAAAAATCCCGGAAAAAAGTTAGTATGTATGGTGGAATAAAAATGTTGATGAGCCTAATGCACATGGCATTCCAGGCCGGTCTCCCATGCAACCACGACCGATGCAGCTTAACTTCATTGATCGGACGAGAACTGGTGTATTCTGAAAAGGTTTGGCAGTAGGCTGAATATTCGTCCGAATTGTATGTCATTTAATGCTTCGTCTGGGCAAAAAATCATGGGAAAAATTTAGAATGTAATGTGGAATAAAAATGTTGATGGGTCTAGTGCACGTGGTATTCCCAGCCGGTCTCCCGTGCAAGTCCTAACCATGCCGGATGTGGCTTAACTTCAGTGATCGGACGAGAACTGATGTATTCTGCATAGTTTTGGCAGTAGGCTGAATATTCGTCGCGATTGGATGTCATTTAATGCTTCGGTTAGGCAAAAAATCATGGAAAAAAGTTAGTAAGTACGGTGGAATAAAAATGTTCATCAGCCTACTGCATGTGATATTTCCAGCCAGTCTCCCATGCAAGTACTAACCACGCCTGATGCAGCTTAACTTCAGTGATCGGACGAGAGCTGGTGTATTCTGCAATGGTTTAGCAGTAGGCTGAATACTCGTTGGAATTGGATGTCATTTAATGCTACGGCTAGACAAATAATCATGGGAAAAAGTTAGTATGTAATGTGGAATAAAAATGTTGATGAGCCTACTGCACGTGGTATTCCCAGCCTGTCTCCCGTGCAAGTACTAACCACGCCCGATGGAGCTTAACTTCAGTGATCGGACGAGAACTGGTGTATTCTGCAATGGTTTGGCAGTAGGCTGAATATTTGTCAGAATTGGATGTAATTTAATACTTGGGCTAGGCAAATAATCCCGGGAAAACGTTAGTATGTACGGTGGAATAAAAATGTTGATAAGCCTACTGCACGTGGTATTCCCAGCAGGCCTCCCATGCAAGTAATAACCACGCCCGATGCAGCTTAACTTCAGTGATCAGACGAGAACTGGTGTACTCGGCTATGGTTTGGAAGGAGGCTGAATATTCGTCGGAATTGGATGTCATTTAATGCTACGGCTAGGCAAAAAAATCATGGGTAAAAGTTAGTATGTAATGTGGAATAAAAATGTTGATGAGCCTACTGCACGTGGTATTCTCAGCCGGTCTCCCATGCAAGTACTAACCACGCCCGATGCAGCTTAAATTCAGTGATCGAACGAGAACTGGTGTGTTCTGCAATGGTATGACAGTAGGCTGAATATTCGTCAGAATTGCATGTCGTTTAACGCTTCGGCTAGGCAAAAAATCCCGGGGAAAATGTTTCATGTACGGTGGAATAAAAATGTTGATAAGCCTACTACACGTGGTATTCCAAGCCGGTCTCCCATGCAAGTATTAACCACGCCCGATGCAGATTAACTTCAGAGATCGGACGAGAACTGGTGTATTCTGCAATGGTTTGGCAGTAGGCTGAATATTCGTCGGAATTGGATGTAATTTAATACTTCGGCTAGGCAAATAATCCCGGGAAAACGTCAGTATGTACGGTGGAATAAAAATGTTGATGAGCCTAATGCACGTGGTATTCCCAGCCGGTCTCCCATGCAAGTACTAACCACGCCCAATGCATCTTAACTTCAGTGATCGGATGAGAACTGGTGTATTCTGCAATGGTTTGGCTGTAGGCTGAATATTCGTCCGAATTGTATGTCATTTAATGCTTCGTCTAGGCAAAAAATCATGTGAAAAAGTTAGTATGTAATGTGGAATAGAAATGTTGATGAGCCGACTGAACGTGGTATTCCCAGACGGTCTCCCGTGAAAGAACTAATCACGCGCGATGCGCCTTAACTTCAGTTATCGGACGAGAACTGGTGTATTCTGCAATGGTTTGGCCGTAGGCTGAATATTCGTCCGAATTGTATGTAATTTAATGCTTCGTCTAGGCAAAAAATCATGGGAAAATGTTAGTATGTAATGTGGAATAAAAATGTTGATGAGCCTACTGCACGTGGTATTCCCAGCCTGTCTCCCGTGCAAGTACTAACCACGCCCGATGGAGCTTAACTTCAGTGATCGGACGAGAACTGGTGTATTCTGCAATGGTTTGGCAGTAGGCTGAATATTTGTCAGAATTGGATGTAATTTAATACTTGGGCTAGGCAACAAATCCCGGGAAAAAGTTAGTGTGTATGGTGGAATAAAAATGTTCATCAGCCTACTGCACGTGGTATTCCCAGCCGGTCTCCCTTGCAAGTACTAACCACGCCCGATGCAGCTTAACTTCAGTGATCGAACGAGAACTGGTGTATTCTGCAATGGTTTGGCAGTAGGCTGAATAAGTGTCGGAATTGGATTTCAATTAATGCTTCGGCTAGGCAAAAAATCACGGGAAAAAGATAGTATGTATGGTGAAGTAAAATTGTTGATAAGCCTACTGCACGTGGTATTCCCAGCAGGTCTCCCATGCAAGTACTAAACACGCCCGATGCAGCTTAACTTCAGTGATCTGACAAGAACTGCTGAATTCTGCAATGGTTTGGCAGTAGGCTAAATATTCGTCGGAATTGGATGTAATTTAATACTTCGGCTAGGCAAAAAATCCCGGAAAAAAGTTAGTATGTATGGTGGAATAAAAATGTTGATGAGCCTAATGCACATGGTATTCCAGGCCGGTCTCCCATGCAACCACGACCGATGCAGCTTAACTTCATTGATCGGACGAGAACTGGTGTATTCTGCAATGGTTTGGCAGTAGGCTGAATATTCGTCCGAATTGTATGTCATTTAATGCTTCGTCTAGGCAAAAAATCATGGGAAAATGTTAGTATGTAATGTGGAATAAAAATGTTGATGAGCCTACTGCACGTGGTATTCCCAGCCTGTCTCCCGTGCAAGTACTAACCACGCCCGATGGAGCTTAACTTCAGTGATCGGACGAGAACTGGTGTATTCTGCAATGGTTTGGCAGTAGGCTGAATATTTGTCAGAATTGGATGTAATTTAATACTTGGGCTAGGCAACAAATCCCGGGAAAAAGTTAGTGTGTATGGTGGAATAAAAATGTTCATCAGCCTACTGCACGTGGTATTCCCAGCCGGTCTCCCTTGCAAGTACTAACCACGCCCGATGCAGCTTAACTTCAGTGATCGAACGAGAACTGGTGTATTCTGCAATGGTTTGGCAGTAGGCTGAATAAGTGTCGGAATTGGATTTCAATTAATGCTTCGGCTAGGCAAAAAATCACGGGAAAAAGATAGTATGTATGGTGAAGTAAAATTGTTGATAAGCCTACTGCACGTGGTATTCCCAGCAGGTCTCCCATGCAAGTACTAAACACGCCCGATGCAGCTTAACTTCAGTGATCTGACAAGAACTGCTGTATTCTGCAATGGTTTGGCAGTAGGCTAAATATTCGTCGGAATTGGATGTAATTTAATACTTCGGCTAGGCAAAAAATCCCGGAAAAAAGTTAGTATGTATGGTGGAATAAAAATGTTGATGAGCCTAATGCACATGGTATTCCAGGCCGGTCTCCCATGCAAACACGACCGATGCAGCTTAACTTCATTGATCGGACGAGAACTGGTGTATTCTGCAATGGTTTGGCAGTAGGCTGAATATTCGTCCGAATTGTATGTCATTTAATGCTTCGTCTGGGCAAAAAATCATGGGAAAAAGTTAAAATGTAATGTGGAATAAAAATGTTGATGGGCCTACTGCACGTGGTATTCTCAGCCGGTCTCCCGTGCAAGTCCTAACCATGCCTGATGCGGCTTAACTTCAGTGATTGGACGAGAACTGGTGTATTCTGCAATGGTTTGGCAGTAGGCTGAATATTTGTCAGAATTGGATGTAATTTAATACTTCGGCTAAACAAAAAATCCCGGGAAAACGTTAGTATGTACGGTGGAATAAAAATGTTGATAAGCCTACTGCACGTGGTATTCCCAGCAGGCCTCCCATGCAAGTAATAACCACGCCCGATGCAGCTTAACTTCAGTGATCGGACGAGAACTGGTGAATATTTGTTGGTCTCCCGTGCAAGAACTAATCACGCGCGATGCGCCTTAACTTCAGTGATCGGACGAGAACTGGTGTATTCTGCAATGGTTTGGCAGTAGGCTGAATATTTGTTGGAATTGGATTTCAATTAATGCTTCGGCTAGGAAAAAAATCACGGGGGGAAAAAGATAGTATGTACGGTGGAATAAAAATGTTGATAAGCCTACTGCATGTGGTATTCCCAGCAGGTCTCCCATGCAAGTACTAACCACGCCCGATGCAGCTTAACTTCTGTGATCGGACGAGAACTGGTGTATTCTACAATGGTTTGGCAGTAGGATGAATATTCGTCGGAATTGGATGTAATTTAATACTTCGGCTAAGCAACAAATCCCGGGAAAAAGTTTGTATGTACGGTGGAATAAAAATGTTGATAAGCCTACTGCTCGTGGTATTCCCAGCCGGTCTCCCATGTAAGTACTAACCACGCCCGATACAGCTTAACTTCAGTGATTGGACGAGAACTGGTGTATTCTGCAATGGTTTGGCAGTAGGCTGAATATTCGTCGGAATTGAATGTAATTTAATACTTCGGCTAGGCAAAAAATTCTGGGAAAACGTTAGTATGTACGGTGGAATAAAAATGTTGATGAGCCTAATGCACGTGGTATTCCCAGCCGGTCTCCCATGCAAGTACTAACCACGCCCAATGCAGCTTAACTTCAGTGATCGGATGAGAACTGGTGTATTCTGCAATGGTTGGGCTGTAGGCTGAATATTCGTCCGAATTGTATGTCATTTAATGCTTCGTCTAGGCAAAAAATCATGTGAAAAAGTTAGTATGTAATGTGGAATAAAAATGTTGATGAGCCGACTGAACGTGGTATTCCCAGCAGGTCTCCCATGCAAGTACTAAACACGCCCGATGCAGCTTAACTTCAGTGATCTGACAAGAACTGCTGTATTCTGCAATGGTTTGGCAGTAGGCTAAATATTCGTCGGAATTGGATGTAATTTAATACTTCGGCTAGGCAAAAAATCCCGGAAAAAAGTTAGTATGTATGGTGGAATAAAAATGTTGATGAGCCTAATGCACATGGTATTCCAGGCCGGTCTCCCATGCAACCACGACCGATGCAGCTTAACTTCATTGATCGGACGAGAACTGGTGTATTCTGCAATGGTTTGGCAGTAGGCTGAATATTCGTCCGAATTGTATGTCATTTAATGCTTCGTCTGGGCAAAAAATCATGGGAAAAAGTTAGAATGTAATGTGGAATAAAAATGTTGATGGGCCTACTGCACGTGGTATTCTCAGCCGGTCTCCCGTGCAAGTCCTAACCATACCTGCTGCAGCTTAACTTCAGTGATCGGACGAGAACTGGTGTATTCTGCAATGGTTTGGCAGTAGGCTGAATATTTGTCAGAATTGGATGTAATTTAATACTTGGGCTAGGCAACAAATCCCGGGAAAAAGTTAGTGTGTATGGTGGAATAAAAATGTTCATCAGCCTACTGCACGTGGTATTCCCAGCCGGTCTCCCTTGCAAGTACTAACCACGCCCGATGCAGCTTAACTTCAGTGATCGAACGAGATCTGGTGTATTCTGCAATGGTTTGGCAGTAGGCTGAATAAGTGTCGGAATTGGATTTCAATTAATGCTTCGGCTAGGCAAAAAATCACGGGAAAAAGATAGTATGTATGGTGAAGTAAAATTGTTGATAAGCCTACTGCACGTGGTATTCCCAGCAGGTCTCCCATGCAAGTACTAAACACGCCCGATGCAGCTTAACTTCAGTGATCTGACAAGAACTGCTGTATTCTGCAATGGTTTGGCAGTAGGCTAAATATTCGTCGGAATTGGATGTAATTTAATACTTCGGCTAGGCAAAAAATCATATAAAAATGTTCATCAGCCTACTGCATGTGATATTTCGAGCCAGTCTCCCATGCAAGTACTAACCACGCCTGATGCAGCTTAACTTCAGTGATCGGACGAGAGCTGGTGTATTCTGCAATGGTTTAGCAGTAGGCTGAATACTCGTTGGAATTGGATGTCATTTAATGCTACGGCTAGACAAATAATCATGGGAAAAAGTTAGTATGTAATGTGGAATAAAAATGTTGATGAGCCTACTGCACGTGGTATTCCCAGCCTGTCTCCCGTGCAAGTACTAACCACGCCCGATGGAGCTTAACTTCAGTGATCGGACGAGAACTGGTGTATTCTGCAATGGTTTGGCAGTAGGCTGAATATTTGTCAGAATTGGATGTAATTTAATACTTGGGCTAGGCAAATAATCCCGGGAAAACGTTAGTATGTACGGTGGAATAAAAATGTTGATAAGCCTACTGCACGTGGTATTCCCAGCAGGCCTCCCATGCAAGTAATAACCACGCCCGATGCAGCTTAACTTCAGTGATCGGACGAGAACTGGTGTACTCGGCTATGGTTTGGAAGGAGGCTGAATATTCGTCGGAATTGGATGTCATTTAATGCTACGGCTAGGCAAAAAAATCATGGGTAAAAGTTAGTATGTAATGTGGAATAAAAATGTTGATGAGCCTACTGCACGTGGTATTCTCAGCCGGTCTCCCATGCAAGTACTAACCACGCCCGATGCAGCTTAAATTCAGTGATCGAACGAGAACTGGTGTGTTCTGCAATGGTATGACAGTAGGCTGAATATTCGTCAGAATTGCATGTCGTTTAACGCTTCGGCTAGGCAAAAAATCCCGGGGAAAATGTTGCATGTACGGTGGAATAAAAATGTTGATAAGCCTACTACACGTGGTATTCCCAGCCGGTCTCCCATGCAAGTATTAACCACGCCCGATGCAGATTAACTTCAGAGATCGGACGAGAACTGGTGTATTCTGCAATGGTTTGGCAGTAGGCTGAATATTCGTCGGAATTGGATGTAATTTAATACTTCGGCTAGGCAAATAATCCCGGGAAAACGTCAGTATGTACGGTGGAATAAAAATGTTGATGAGCCTAATGCACGTGGTATTCCCAGCCGGTCTCCCATGCAAGTACTAACCACGCCCAATGCATCTTAACTTCAGTGATCGGATGAGAACTGGTGTATTCTGCAATGGTTTGGCTGTAGGCTGAATATTCGTCCGAATTGTATGTCATTTAATGCTTCGTCTAGGCAAAAAATCATGTGAAAAAGTTAGTATGTAATGTGGAATAGAAATGTTGATGAGCCGACTGAACGTGGTATTCCCAGACGGTCTCCCGTGAAAGAACTAATCACGCGCGATGCGCCTTAACTTCAGTTATCAGACGAGAACTGGTGTATTCTGCAATGGTTTGGCCGTAGGCTGAATATTCGTCCGAATTGTATGTAATTTAATGCTTCGTCTAGGCAAAAAATCATGGGAAAATGTTAGTATGTAATGTGGAATAAAAATGTTGATGAGCCTACTGCACGTGGTATTCCCAGCCTGTCTCCCGTGCAAGTACTAACCACGCCCGATGGAGCTTAACTTCAGTGATCGGACGAGAACTGGTGTATTCTGCAATGGTTTGGCAGTAGGCTGAATATTTGTCAGAATTGGATGTAATTTAATACTTGGGCTAGGCAACAAATCCCGGGAAAAAGTTAGTGTGTATGGTGGAATAAAAATGTTCATCAGCCTACTGCACGTGGTATTCCCAGCCGGTCTCCCTTGCAAGTACTAACCACGCCCGATGCAGCTTAACTTCAGTGATCGAACGAGAACTGGTGTATTCTGCAATGGTTTGGCAGTAGGCTGAATAAGTGTCGGAATTGGATTTCAATTAATGCTTCGGCTAGGCAAAAAATCACGGGAAAAAGATAGTATGTATGGTGAAGTAAAATTGTTGATAAGCCTACTGCACGTGGTATTCCCAGCAGGTCTCCCATGCAAGTACTAAACACGCCCGATGCAGCTTAACTTCAGTGATCTGACAAGAACTGCTGTATTCTGCAATGGTTTGGCAGTAGGCTAAATATTCGTCGGAATTGGATGTAATTTAATACTTCGGCTAGGCAAAAAATCCCGGAAAAAAGTTAGTATGTATGGTGGAATAAAAATGTTGATGAGCCTAATGCACATGGTATTCCAGGCCGGTCTCCGATGCAACCACGACCGATGCAGCTTAACTTCATTGATCGGACGAGAACTGGTGTATTCTGCAATGGTTTGGCAGTAGGCTGAATATTCGTCCGAATTGTATGTCATTTAATGCTTCGTCTGGGCAAAAAATCATGGGAAAAAGTTAGAATGTAATGTGGAATAAAAATGTTGATGGGCCTACTGCACGTGGTATTCCCAGCAGGTCTCCCATGCAAGTACTAACCACGCCCGATGCAGCTTAACTTCTGTGATCGGACGAGAACTGGTGTATTCTGCAATGGTTTGGCCGTAGGCTGAATATTCGTCCGAATTGTATGTAATTTAATGCTTCGTCTAGGCAAAAAATCATGGGAAAATGTTAGTATGTAATGTGGAATAAAAATGTTGATGAGCCTACTGCACGTGGTATTCCCAGCCTGTCTCCCGTGCAAGTACTAACCACGCCCGATGGAGCTTAACTTCAGTGATCGGACGAGAACTGGTGTATTCTGCAATGGTTTGGCAGTAGGCTGAATAAGTGTCGGAATTGGATTTCAATTAATGCTTCGGCTAGGCAAAAAATCACGGGAAAAAGATAGTATGTATGGTGAAGTAAAATTGTTGATAAGCCTACTGCACGTGGTATTCCCAGCAGGTCTCCCATGCAAGTACTAAACACGCCCGATGCAGCTTAACTTCAGTGATCTGACAAGAACTGCTGTATTCTGCAATGGTTTGGCAGTAGGCTAAATATTCGTCGGAATTGGATGTAATTTAATACTTCGGCTAGGCAAAAAATCCCGGAAAAAAGTTAGTATGTATGGTGGAATAAAAATGTTGATGAGCCTAATGCACATGGTATTCCAGGCCGGTCTCCCATGCAACCACGACCGATGCAGCTTAACTTCATTGATCGGACGAGAACTGGTGTATTCTGCAATGGTTTGGCAGTAGGCTGAATATTCGTCCGAATTGTATGTCATTTAATGCTTCGTCTGGGCAAAAAATCATGGGAAAAAGTTAGAATGTAATGTGGAATAAAAATGTTGATGGGCCTACTGCACGTGGTATTCTCAGCCGGTCTCCCGTGCAAGTCCTAACCATGCCTGATGCGGCTTAACTTCAGTGATCGGACGAGAACTGGTGTATTCTGCAATGGTTTGGCAGTAGGCTGAATATTTGTCAGAATTGGATGTAATTTAATACTTCGGCTAAACAAAAAATCCCGGGAAAACGTTAGTATGTACGGTGGAATAAAAATGTTGATAAGCCTACTGCACGTGGTATTCCCAGCAGGCCTCCCATGCAAGTAATAACCACGCCCGATGCAGCTTAACTTCAGTGATCGGACGAGAACTGGTGAATATTTGTTGGTCTCCCGTGCAAGAACTAATCACGCGCGATGCGCCTTAACTTCAGTGATCGGACGAGAACTGGTGTATTCTGCAATGGTTTGGCAGTAGGCTGAATATTTGTTGGAATTGGATTTCAATTAATGCTTCGGCTAGGAAAAAAATCACGGGGGGAAAAAGATAGTATGTACGGTGGAATAAAAATGTTGATAAGCCTACTGCATGTGGTATTCCCAGCAGGTCTCCCATGCAAGTACTAACCACGCCCGATGCAGCTTAACTTCTGTGATCGGACGAGAACTGGTGTATTCTACAATGGTTTGGCAGTAGGATGAATATTCGTCGGAATTGGATGTAATTTAATACTTCGGCTAAGCAACAAATCCCGGGAAAAAGTTTGTATGTACGGTGGAATAAAAATGTTGATAAGCCTACTGCTCGTGGTATTCCCAGCCGGTCTCCCATGTAAGTACTAACCACGCCCGATACAGCTTAACTTCAGTGATTGGACGAGAACTGGTGTATTCTGCAATGGTTTGGCAGTAGGCTGAATATTCGTCGGAATTGAATGTAATTTAATACTTCGGCTAGGCAAAAAATTCCGGGAAAACGTTAGTATGTACGGTGGAATAAAAATGTTGATGAGCCTAATGCACGTGGTATTCCCAGCCGGTCTCCCATGCAAGTACTAACCACACCCAATGCAGCTTAACTTCAGTGATCGGATGAGAACTGGTGTATTCTGCAATGGTTTGGCTGTAGGCTGAATATTCGTCCGAATTGTATGTCATTTAATGCTTCGTCTAGGCAAAAAATCATGTGAAAAAGTTAGTATGTAATGTGGAATACAAATGTTGATGAGCCGACTGAACGTGGTATTCCCAGCAGGTCTCCCATGCAAGTACTAAACACGCCCGATGCAGCTTAACTTCAGTGATCTGACAAGAACTGCTGTATTCTGCAATGGTTTGGCAGTAGGCTAAATATTCGTCGGAATTGGATGCAATTTAATACTTCGGCTAGGCAAAAAATCCCGGAAAAAAGTTAGTATGTATGGTGGAATAAAAATGTTGATGAGCCTAATGCACATGGTATTCCAGGCCGGTCTCCCATGCAACCACGACCGATGCAGCTTAACTTCATTGATCGGACGAGAACTGGTGTATTCTGCAATGGTTTGGCAGTAGGCTGAATATTCGTCCGAATTGTATGTCATTTAATGCTTCGTCTGGGCAAAAAATCATGGGAAAAAGTTAGAATGTAATGTGGAATAAAAATGTTGATGGGCCTACTGCACGTGGTATTCTCAGCCGGTCTCCCGTGCAAGTCCTAACCATACCTGATGCAGCTTAACTTCAGTGATCGGACGAGAACTGGTGTATTCTGCAATGGTTTGGCAGTAGGCTGAATATTTGTCAGAATTGGATGTAATTTAATACTTGGGCTAGGCAACAAATCCCGGGAAAAAGTTAGTGTGTATGGTGGAATAAAAATGTTCATCAGCCTACTGCACGTGGTATTCCCAGCCGGTCTCCCTTGCAAGTACTAACCACGCCCGATGCAGCTTAACTTCAGTGATCGAACGAGATCTGGTGTATTCTGCAATGGTTTGGCAGTAGGCTGAATAAGTGTCGGAATTGGATTTCAATTAATGCTTCGGCTAGGCAAAAAATCACGGGAAAAAGATAGTATGTATGGTGAAGTAAAATTGTTGATAAGCCTACTGCACGTGGTATTCCCAGCAGGTCTCCCATGCAAGTACTAAACACGCCCGATGCAGCTTAACTTCAGTGATCTGACAAGAACTGCTGTATTCTGCAATGGTTTGGCAGTAGGCTAAATATTCGTCGGAATTGGATGTAATTTAATACTTCGGCTAGGCAAAAAATCCCGGAAAAAAGTTAGTATGTATGGTGGAATAAAAATGTTGATGAGCCTAATGCACATGGTATTCCAGGCCGGTCTCCCATGCAACCACGACCGATGCAGCTTAACTTCATTGATCGGACAAGAACTGGTGTATTCTGCAATGGTTTGGTAGTAGGCTGAATATTCGTCCGAATTGTATGTCATTTAATGCTTCGTCTGGGCAAAAAATCATGGGAAAAAGTTAGAATGTAATGTGGAATAAAAATGTTGATGGGCCTACTGCACGTGGTATTCTCAGCCGGTCTCCCGTGCAAGTCCTAACCATGCCTGATGCGGCTTAACTTCAGTGATCGGACGAGAACTGGTGTATTCTGCAATGGTTTGGCAGTAGGCTGAATATTTGTCAGAATTGGATGTAATTTAATACTTCGGCTAAACAAAAAATCCCGGGAAAACGTTAGTATGTACGGTGGAATAAAAATGTTGATAAGCCTACTGCACGTGGTATTCCCAGCAGGCCTCCCATGCAAGTAATAACCACGCCCGATGCAGCTTAACTTCAGTGATCGGACGAGAACTGGTGAATATTTGTTGGTCTCCCGTGCAAGAACTAATCACGCGCGATGCGCCTTAACTTCAGTGATCGGACGAGAACTGGTGTATTCTGCAATGGTTTGGCAGTAGGCTGAATATTTGTTGGAATTGGATTTCAATTAATGCTTCGGCTAGGAAAAAAATCACGGGGGGAAAAAGATAGTATGTACGGTGGAATAAAAATGTTGATAAGCCTACTGCATGTGGTATTCCCAGCAGGTCTCCCATGCAAGTACTAACCACGCCCGATGCAGCTTAACTTCTGTGATCGGACGAGAACTGGTGTATTCTACAATGGTTTGGCAGTAGGATGAATATTCGTCGGAATTGGATGTAATTTAATACTTCGGCTAAGCAACAAATCCCGGGAAAAAGTTTGTATGTACGGTGGAATAAAAATGTTGATAAGCCTACTGCTCGTGGTATTCCCAGCCGGTCTCCCATGTAAGTACTAACCACGCCCGATACAGCTTAACTTCAGTGATTGGACGAGAACTGGTGTATTCTGCAATGGTTTGGCAGTAGGCTGAATATTCGTCGGAATTGAATGTAATTTAATACTTCGGCTAGGCAAAAAATTCCGGGAAAACGTTAGTATGTACGGTGGAATAAAAATGTTGATGAGCCTAATGCACGTGGTATTCCCAGCCGGTCTCCCATGCAAGTACTAACCACACCCAATGCAGCTTAACTTCAGTGATCGGATGAGAACTGGTGTATTCTGCAATGGTTTGGCTGTAGGCTGAATATTCGTCCGAATTGTATGTCATTTAATGCTTCGTCTAGGCAAAAAATCATGTGAAAAAGTTAGTATGTAATGTGGAATACAAATGTTGATGAGCCGACTGAACGTGGTATTCCCAGCAGGTCTCCCATGCAAGTACTAAACACGCCCGATGCAGCTTAACTTCAGTGATCTGACAAGAACTGCTGTATTCTGCAATGGTTTGGCAGTAGGCTAAATATTCGTCGGAATTGGATGTAATTTAATACTTCGGCTAGGCAAAAAATCCCGGAAAAAAGTTAGTATGTATGGTGGAATAAAAATGTTGATGAGCCTAATGCACATGGTATTCCAGGCCGGTCTCCCATGCAACCACGACCGATGCAGCTTAACTTCATTGATCGGACGAGAACTGGTGTATTCTGCAATGGTTTGGCAGTAGGCTGAATATTCGTCCGAATTGTATGTCATTTAATGCTTCGTCTGGGCAAAAAATCATGGGAAAAAGTTAGAATGTAATGTGGAATAAAAATGTTGATGGGCCTACTGCACGTGGTATTCTCAGCCAGTCTCCCGTGCAAGTCCTAACCATACCTGATGCAGCTTAACTTCAGTGATCGGACGAGAACTGGTGTATTCTGCAATGGTTTGGCAGTAGGCTGAATATTTGTCAGAATTGGATGTAATTTAATACTTGGGCTAGGCAACAAATCCCGGGAAAAAGTTAGTGTGTATGGTGGAATAAAAATGTTCATCAGCCTACTGCACGTGGTATTCCCAGCCGGTCTCCCTTGCAAGTACTAACCACGCCCGATGCAGCTTAACTTCAGTGATCGAACGAGATCTGGTGTATTCTGCAATGGTTTGGCAGTAGGCTGAATAAGTGTCGGAATTGGATTTCAATTAATGCTTCGGCTAGGCAAAAAATCACGGGAAAAAGATAGTATGTATGGTGAAGTAAAATTGTTGATAAGCCTACTGCACGTGGTATTCCCAGCAGGTCTCCCATGCAAGTACTAAACACGCCCGATGCAGCTTAACTTCAGTGATCTGACAAGAACTGCTGTATTCTGCAATGGTTTGGCAGTAGGCTAAATATTCGTCGGAATTGGATGTAATTTAATACTTCGTCTAGGCAAAAAATCCCGGAAAAAAGTTAGTATGTATGGTGGAATAAAAATGTTGATGAGCCTAATGCACATGGTATTCCAGGCCGGTCTCCCATGCAACCACGACCGATGCAGCTTAACTTCATTGATCGGACAAGAACTGGTGTATTCTGCAATGGTTTGGTAGTAGGCTGAATATTCGTCCGAATTGTATGTCATTTAATGCTTCGTCTGGGCAAAAAATCATGGGAAAAAGTTAGAATGTAATGTGGAATAAAAATGTTGATGGGCCTACTGCACGTGGTATTCTCAGCCGGTCTCCCGTGCAAGTCCTAACCATGCCTGATGCGGCTTAACTTCAGTGATCGGACGAGAACTGGTGTATTCTGCAATGGTTTGGCAGTAGGCTGAATATTTGTCAGAATTGGATGTAATTTAATACTTCGGCTAAACAAAAAATCCCGGGAAAACGTTAGTATGTACGGTGGAATAAAAATGTTGATAAGCCTACTGCACGTGGTATTCCCAGCAGGCCTCCCATGCAAGTAATAACCACGCCCGATGCAGCTTAACTTCAGTGATCGGACGAGAACTGGTGAATATTTGTTGGTCTCCCGTGCAAGAACTAATCACGCGCGATGCGCCTTAACTTCAGTGATCGGACGAGAACTGGTGTATTCTGCAATGGTTTGGCAGTAGGCTGAATATTTGTTGGAATTGGATTTCAATTAATGCTTCGGCTAGGAAAAAAATCACGGGGGGAAAAAGATAGTATGTACGGTGGAATAAAAATGTTGATAAGCCTACTGCATGTGGTATTCCCAGCAGGTCTCCCATGCAAGTACTAACCACGCCCGATGCAGCTTAACTTCTGTGATCGGACGAGAACTGGTGTATTCTACAATGGTTTGGCAGTAGGATGAATATTCGTCGGAATTGGATGTAATTTAATACTTCGGCTAAGCAACAAATCCCGGGAAAAAGTTTGTATGTACGGTGGAATAAAAATGTTGATAAGCCTACTGCTCGTGGTATTCCCAGCCGGTCTCCCATGTAAGTACTAACCACGCCCGATACAGCTTAACTTCAGTGATTGGACGAGAACTGGTGTATTCTGCAATGGTTTGGCAGTAGGCTGAATATTCGTCGGAATTGAATGTAATTTAATACTTCGGCTAGGCAAAAAATCCCGGGAAAACGTTAGTATGTACGGTGGAATAAAAATGTTGATGAGCCTAATGCACGTGGTATTCCCAGCCGGTCTCCCATGCAAGTACTAACCACGCCCAATGCAGCTTAACTTCAGTGATCGGATGAGAACTGGTGTATTCTGCAATGGTTTGGCTGTAGGCTGAATATTCGTCCGAATTGTATGTCATTTAATGCTTCGTCTAGGCAAAAAATCATGTGAAAAAGTTAGTATGTAATGTGGAATAAAAATGTTGATGAGCCGACTGAACGTGGTATTCCCAGCAGGTCTCCCATGCAAGTACTAAACACGCCTGATGCAGCTTAACTTCAGTGATCTGACAAGAACTGCTGTATTCTGCAATGGTTTGGCAGTAGGCTAAATATTCGTCGGAATTGGATGTAATTTAATACTTCGGCTAGGCAAAAAATCCCGGAAAAAAGTTAGTATGTATGGTGGAATAAAAATGTTGATGAGCCTAATGCACATGGTATTCCAGGCCGGTCTCCCATGCAACCACGACCGATGCAGCTTAACTTCATTGATCGGACGAGAACTGGTGTATTCTGCAATGGTTTGGCAGTAGGCTGAATATTCGTCCGAATTGTATGTCATTTAATGCTTCGTCTGGGCAAAAAATCATGGGAAAAAGTTAGAATGTAATGTGGAATAAAAATGTTGATGGGCCTACTGCACGTGGTATTCTCAGCCGGTCTCCCGTGCAAGTCCTAACCATGCCTGATGCAGCTTAACTTCAGTGATCGGACGAGAACTGGTGTATTCTGCAATGGTTTGGCAGTAGGCTGAATATTTGTCAGAATTGGATGTAATTTAATACTTGGGCTAGGCAACAAATCCCGGGAAAAAGTTAGTGTGTATGGTGGAATAAAAATGTTCATCAGCCTACTGCACGTGGTATTCCCAGCCGGTCTCCCTTGCAAGTACTAACCACGCCCGATGCAGCTTAACTTCAGTGATCGAACGAGAACTGGTGTATTCTGCAATGGTTTGGCAGTAGGCTGAATAAGTGTCGGAATTGGATTTCAATTAATGCTTCGGCTAGGCAAAAAATCACGGGAAAAAGATAGTATGTATGGTGAAGTAAAATTGTTGATAAGCCTACTGCACGTGGTATTCCCAGCAGGTCTCCCATGCAAGTACTAAACACGCCCGATGCAGCTTAACTTCAGTGATCTGACAAGAACTGCTGTATTCTGCAATGGTTTGGCAGTAGGCTAAATATTCGTCGGAATTGGATGTAATGTAATACTTCGGCTAGGCAAAAAATCCCGGAAAAAAGTTAGTATGTATGGTGGAATAAAAATGTTGATGAGCCTAATGCACATGGTATTCCAGGCCGGTCTCCCATGCAACCACGACCGATGCAGCTTAACTTCATTGATCGGACGAGAACTGGTGTATTCTGCAATGGTTTGGTAGTAGGCTGAATATTCGTCCGAATTGTATGTCATTTAATGCTTCGTCTGGTCAAAAAATCATGGGAAAAAGTTAGAATGTAATGTGGAATAAAAATGTTGATGGGCGTACTGCACGTGGTATTCTCAGCCGGTCTCCCGTGCAAGTCCTAACCATGCCTGATGCGGCTTAACTTCAGTGATCGGACGAGAACTGGTGTATTCTGCAATGGTTTGGCAGTAGGCTGAATATTTGTCAGAATTGGATGTAATTTAATACTTCGGCTAAACAAAAAATCCCGGGAAAACGTTAGTATGTACGGTGGAATAAAAATGTTGATAAGCCTACTGCACGTGGTATTCCCAGCAGGCCTCCCATGCAAGTAATAACCACGCCCGATGCAGCTTAACTTCAGTGATCGGACGAGAACTGGTGAATATTTGTTGGTCTCCCGTGCAAGAACTAATCACGCGCGATGCGCCTTAACTTCAGTGATCGGACGAGAACTGGTGTATTCTGCAATGGTTTGGCAGTAGGCTGAATATTTGTTGGAATTGGATTTCAATTAATGCTTCGGCTAGGAAAAAAATCACGGGGGGAAAAAGATAGTATGTACGGTGGAATAAAAATGTTGATAAGCCTACTGCATGTGGTATTCCCAGCAGGTCTCCCATGCAAGTACTAACCACGCCCGATGCAGCTTAACTTCTGTGATCGGACGAGAACTGGTGTATTCTACAATGGTTTGGCAGTAGGATGAATATTCGTCGGAATTGGATGTAATTTAATACTTCGGCTAAGCAACAAATCACGGGAAAAAGTTTGTATGTACGGTGGAATAAAAATGTTGATAAGCCTACTGCTCGTGGTATTCCCAGCCGGTCTCCCATGTAAGTACTAACCACGCCCAATACAGCTTAACTTCAGTGATTGGACGAGAACTGGTGTATTCTACAATGGTTTGGCAGTAGGCTGAATATTCGTCGGAATTGAATGTAATTTAATACTTCGGCTAGGCAAAAAATCCCGGGAAAACGTTAGTATGTACGGTGGAATAAAAATGTTGATGAGCCTAATGCACGTGGTATTCCCAGCCGGTCTCCCATGCAAGTACTAACCACGCCCAATGCAGCTTAACTTCAGTGATCGGATGAGAACTGGTGTATTCTGCAATGCTTTGGCTGTAGGCTGAATATTCGTCCGAATTGTATGTCATTTAATGCTTCGTCTAGGCAAAAAATCATGTGAAAAAGTTAGTATGTAATGTGGAATAAAAATGTTGATGAGCCGACTGAACGTGGTATTCCCAGACGGTCTCCCGTGCAAGAACTAATCACGCGCGATGCGCCTTAACTTCAGTGATCGGACGAGAACTGGTGTATTCTGCAATGGTTTGGCAGTAGGCTGAATATTTGTTGGAATTGGATTTCAATTAATGCTTCGGCTAGGAAAAATAACACGGGGGGAAAAAAGATAGTATGTACGGTGGAATAAAAATGTTGATAAGCCTACTGCATGTGGTATTCCCAGCAGGTCTCCCATGCAGTACTAACCACGCCCGATGCAGCTTAACTTCTGTGATCGGACGAGAACTGGTGTATTCTACAATGGTTTGGCAGTAGGATGAATATTCGTCGGAATTGGATGTAATTTAATACTTCGGCTAAGCAACAAATCCCGGGAAAAAGTTTGTATGTACGGTGGAATAAAAATGTTGATAAGCCTACTGCTCGTGGTATTCCCAGCCGGTCTCCCATGTAAGTACTAACCATGCCCGATGCAGATTAACTTCAGTGATCGGACGAGAACTGGTGTATTCTACAATGGTTTGGCAGTAGGATGAATATTTGTCGGAATTGGATGTAATTTAATACTTCGGCTAGGCAACAAATCCCGGGAAAAAGTTCGTATGTACGGTGGAATAAAAATGTTGATAAGCCTACTGATCGTGGTATTCCCAGCCGGTCTCCCATGCAAGTACTAACCACGCCCGATACAGCTTAACTTCAGTGATTGGACGAGAACTGGTGTATTCTGCAATGGTTTGGCAGTAGGCTGAATATTCGTCGGAATTGGATGTAATTTAATACTTCGGCTAGGCAAAAAATCCCGGGAAAACGTTAGTATGTACGGTGGAATAAAAATGTTGATGAGTCGACTGCACGTGGTATTCCCAGCCAGTCTCCCATGCAAGTACTAAACACGCCCAATGCAGCTTAACTTCAGTGGTCGGACGAGAACTGGTGTATTCTGCAATGGTTTGGCAGTAGGCTGAATATTCCTCCGAATTGTATGTCATTTAATTCTTCGTCTGGGCAAAAAATCATGTGAAAAAGTTAGTATGTAATGTGGAATAAAAATGTTGATGAGCCGACTGAACGTGGTATTCCCAGACGGTCTCCCGTGCAAGAACTAATCACGCGCGATGCGCCTTAACTTCAGTGATCGGACGAGAACTGGTGTATTCTGCAATGGTTTGGCAGTAGGCTGAATATTTGTTGGAATTGGATTTCAATTAATGCTTCGGCTAGGAAAAATATCACGGGGGGAAAAAAGATAGTATGTACGGTGGAATAAAAATGTTGATAAGCCTACTGCATGTGGTATTCCCAGCAGGTCTCCCATGCAGTACTAACCACGCCCGATGCAGCTTAACTTCTGTGATCGGACGAGAACTGGTGTATTCTACAATGGTTTGGCAGTAGGATGAATATTCGTCGGAATTGGATGTAATTTAATACTTCGGCTAAGCAACAAATCCCGGGAAAAAGTTTGTATGTACGGTGGAATAAAAATGTTGATAAGCCTACTGCTCGTGGTATTCCCAGCCGGTCTCCCATGTAAGTACTAACCATGCCCGATGCAGATTAACTTCAGTGATCGGACGAGAACTGGTGTATTCTACAATGGTTTGGCAGTAGGATGAATATTTGTCGGAATTGGATGTAATTTAATACTTCGGCTAGGCAACAAATCCCGGGAAAAAGTTCGTATGTACGGTGGAATAAAAATGTTGATAAGCCTACTGATCGTGGTATTCCCAGCCGGTCTCCCATGCAAGTACTAACCACGCCCGATACAGCTTAACTTCAGTGATTGGACGAGAACTGGTGTATTCTGCAATGGTTTGGCAGTAGGCTGAATATTCGTCGGAATTGGATGTAATTTAATACTTCGGCTAGGCAAAAAATCCCGGGAAAACGTTAGTATGTACGGTGGAATAAAAATGTTGATGAGTCGACTGCACGTGGTATTCCCAGCCAGTCTCCCATGCAAGTACTAAACACGCCCAATGCAGCTTAACTTCAGTGGTCGGACGAGAACAGGTGTATTCTGCAATGGTTTGGCAGTAGGCTGAATATTCCTCCGAATTGTATGTCATTTAATTCTTCGTCTGGGCAAAAAATCAAGGGAAAAAGATAGTATGTACGGTGGAATAAAAATGTTGATGGGCTTACTGCACGTGGTATTCCCAGCCGGTCTCCCGTGCAAGTCCTAACCATGCCCGATGCGGCTTAACTTCAGTGATCGGACGAAAACTGGTGTATTCTGCAATGGTTTGGCAGTAGGCTGAATATTCGTCGGAATTGGATTTCAATTAATGTTTCGGCTAGGCAAATAATCAAGGGAAAAAGATAGTATGTACGGTGGAATAAAAATGTTGATAAGCCTATTGCACGTGGCATTCCCAGCAGGTCTCCCATGCAAGTACTAACCACGCCCGATGCAGCTTAACTTCAGTGATCGGACGCGAACTGGTGTACTCTGCAATGGTTTGGCAGTAGGCTGAATATTCCTCGGAATTGGATGTAATTTAATACTGCATTGGTTTGGCAGTAGGCTGAATAATCGTCGGAGTTGGATGTAATTAAATACTTCGGCTAGGCAACAAATCCCGGGTAAAAGTTAGTATGTACGGTGGAATAAAAATGTTGATAAGCCTACTACAGGTGGTATTCCCAGCCTGTCTCCCATGCAAGTACTAACCATGCCCGATGCAGATTAACTTCAGTGATCGGACGAGAACTGGTGTATTCTGCATTGGTTTGGCAGTATGCTGAATATTCGTCGCAATAGGATGCCATTTAATGCTACGGTTAGGCAAAAAATCTTAGGAAAAAATTAGTATGTAATGTGGAATAAAAATGTTGATGAGTCGACTGCACGTGGTATTCCCAGCCAGTCTCCCATGCAACACTAACTACACCAGATGCAGCTTAACTTCAGTGATCGGACAAGAACTGGTGTGTTCTGCAATGGTTTGACAGGAGGCTGAATATTCGTCAGAATTGCATGTCGTTTAACGCTTCGGCAAGGCAAAAAATCCCGGGAAAATGTTGGTATGTACGGTGGAATAAAAATGTTGATAAGCCTACTGCACATGGTATTCCCAGCCGGTCTCCCATGCAAGTACTAAACACGCCCGATGCAGCTTAACTTCAGTGGTCGGACGAGAACTGGTGTATTCTGCAATGGTTTGGCAGTAGGCTGAATATTCGTCCGAATTGTATGTCATTTAATGCTTCGTCTAGGCAAAAAATCATGTGAAAAAGTAAGTATGTAATGTGGAATAAAAATGTTGATGAGCCGACTGAACGTGGTATTCCAAGACGGTCTCCCGTGCAAGAACTAATCACGCGCGATGCGCCTTAACTTCAGTGATCGGACGAGAACTGGTTTATTCTGCAATGGTTTGGCAGTAGGCTGAATATTTGTTGGAATTGGATTTCAATTAATGCTTCGGCTAGGAAAAAAATCACGGGGGGAAAAAAGATAGTATGTACGGTGGAATAAAAATGTTGATAAGCCTACTGCATGTGGTATTCCCAGCAGGTCTCCCATGCAAGTACTAAACACGCCCAATGCAGCTTAACTTCAGTGGTCGGACGAGAACTGGTGTATTCTGCAATGGTTTGGCAGTAGGCTGAATATTCCTCCGAATTGTATGTCATTTAATTCTTCGTCTGGGCAAAAAATCAAGGGAAAAAGATAGTATGTACGGTGGAATAAAAATGTTGATGGGCTTACTGCACGTGGTATTCCCAGCCGGTCTCCCGTGCAAGTCCTAACCATGCCCGATGCGGCTTAACTTCAGTGATCGGACGAAAACTGGTGTATTCTGCAATGGTTTGGCAGTAGGCTGAATATTCGTCGGAATTGGATTTCAATTAATGTTTCGGCTAGGCAAATAATCAAGGGAAAAAGATAGTATGTACGGTGGAATAAAAATGTTGATAAGCCTATTGCACGTGGCATTCCCAGCAGGTCTCCCATGCAAGTACTAACCACGCCCGATGCAGCTTAACTTCAGTGATCGGACGCGAACTGGTGTACTCTGCAATGGTTTGGCAGTAGGCTGAATATTCCTCGGAATTGGATGTAATTTAATACTGCATTGGTTTGGCAGTAGGCTGAATAATCGTCGGAGTTGGATGTAATTAAATACTTCGGCTAGGCAACAAATCCCGGGTAAAAGTTAGTATGTACGGTGGAATAAAAATGTTGATAAGCCTACTACAGGTGGTATTCCCAGCCTGTCTCCCATGCAAGTACTAACCATGCCCGATGCAGATTAACTTCAGTGATCGGACGAGAACTGGTGTATTCTGCATTGGTTTGGCAGTATGCTGAATATTCGTCGCAATAGGATGCCATTTAATGCTACGGTTAGGCAAAAAATCTTAGGAAAAAATTAGTATGTAATGTGGAATAAAAATGTTGATGAGTCGACTGCACGTGGTATTCCCAGCCAGTCTCCCATGCAACACTAACTACACCAGATGCAGCTTAACTTCAGTGATCGGACAAGAACTGGTGTGTTCTGCAATGGTTTGACAGGAGGCTGAATATTCGTCAGAATTGCATGTCGTTTAACGCTTCGGCAAGGCAAAAAATCCCGGGAAAATGTTGGTATGTACGGTGGAATAAAAATGTTGATAAGCCTACTGCACATGGTATTCCCAGCCGGTCTCCCATGCAAGTACTAAACACGCCCGATGCAGCTTAACTTCAGTGGTCGGACGAGAACTGGTGTATTCTGCAATGGTTTGGCAGTAGGCTGAATATTCGTCCGAATTGTATGTCATTTAATGCTTCGTCTAGGCAAAAAATCATGTGAAAAAGTTAGTATGTAATGTGGAATAAAAATGTTGATGAGCCGACTGAACGTGGTATTCCAAGACGGTCTCCCGTGCAAGAACTAATCACGCGCGATGCGCCTTAACTTCAGTGATCGGACGAGAACTGGTTTATTCTGCAATGGTTTGGCAGTAGGCTGAATATTTGTTGGAATTGGATTTCAATTAATGCTTCGGCTAGGAAAAAAATCACGGGGGGAAAAAAGATAGTATGTACGGTGGAATAAAAATGTTGATAAGCCTACTGCATGTGGTATTCCCAGCAGGTCTCCCATGCAAGTACTAACCACGCCCGATGCAGCTTATCTTCTGTGATCGGACAAGAACTGGTGTATTCTACAATGGTTTGGCAGTAGGCTGAATATTCGTCGGAATTGGATGTAATTTAATACTTCGGCTAGGCAACAAATCCCGGAAAAAGTTTGTATGTACGGTGGAATAAAAATGTTGATGAGTCGACTGCACGTGGTATTCCCAGCCAGTCTCCCATGCAAGTACTAACCACACCAGATGCAGCTTAACTTCAGTGATCGGACAAGAACTGGTGTGTTCTGCAATGGTTTGACAGGAGGCTGAATATTCGTCAGAATTGCATGTCGTATAACGCTTCGGCAAGGCAAAAAATCCCGGGAAAAAGTTGGTATGTTCGGTGGAATAAAAATGCTGATAAGCCAACAGCACATGGTTATCGCAGCCGGTCTCCCATGCAAGTACTAAACACGCCCGATGCAGCTTAACTTCAGTGGTCGGACGAGAACTGGTGTATTCTGCACTGGTTTCACAGTAGGCTGAATATTCATTAGTATTGCATGTCGTTTAACGCTTCAGCAATGCAAAAAATTCCGGTAAAAAGTTGGTATGTGCGGTGGAATAAAAACGTTGATAAGCCTACTGCACATGGTATTTCCAGCCGGTTTCCCGTGCAAGTACTAACCACGCCCGATGCAGCTTAACTTCAGTGATCGGACGAGAACTGGTGTATTCTGCAATGGTTTGGCAGTAGGCTGAATATTCGTCCGAATTGTACGTCATTTAATGCTTCGTCTAGGCAAAAAATCATGGAAAAAAGTTAGTATGTAATGTGGAATAAAAATGTTGATTAGCCTACTGCACGTGGTATTCCCAGCCGGTCTCCCGTGCAAGAACTAACCACGCCCGAGGCGGCTTAACTTCAGTGATCGGACGAGAACTGGTGTATTCTGCACTAAAAAAGTTCATCAGCCTACTGCACGTGGTATTCCCAGCCAGTCTCCCATGCAAGTACTAACCACACCAGATGCAGCTTAACTTCAGTGATCGGACAAGAACTGGTGTGTTCTGCAATGGTTTGACAGGAGGCTGAATATTCGTCAGAATTGCATGTCGTTTAACGCTTCGGCAAGGCAAAAAATCCCAGGAAAATGTTGGTATGTACGGTGGAATAAAAATGTTGATAAGCCTACTGCACATGGTATTCCCAGCCGGTCTCCCATGCAAGTACTAAACACGCCCAATGCAGCTTAACTTCAGTGGTCGGACGAGAACTGGTGTATTCTGCAATGGTTTGGCAGTAGGCTGAATATTCGTCCGAATTGTATGTCATTTAATGCTTCGTCTGGGCAAAAAATCATGGGAAAAAATTAGAATGTAATGTGGAATAAAAATGTTGATGGGCCTACTGCACGTGGTATTCCCAGCCGGTCTCCCGTGCAAGTCCTAACCATGCCCGATGCGGCTTAACTTCAGTGATCGGACGAGAACTGGTGTATTCTGCAATGGTTTGGCAGTAGGCTGAATATTCGTCGGAATTGGATTTCAATTAATGTTTCGGCTAGGCAAATAATCAAGGGAAAAAGATAGTATGTACGGTGGAATAAAAATGTTGATAAGCCTACTGCACGTGGTATTCCCAGCCGGTCTCCCATCCAAGTACTAACCACGCCCGATGCAGCTTAACTTCAGTGATCGGACGAGAACTGGTGTATTCTGCAATAAAAATATTCATCAGCCTACTGCACGTGGTATTCCCAGCCGGTCTCCCAGGCAAGTACTGAAAACGCCCGATGCAGCTTAAATTCAGTGATCGAACGAGAACTGGTGTGTTCTGCAATGGTTTGACAGTAGGCTGAATATTCGTCAGAATTGCATGTCGTTTAACGCTTCGGCAAGGCAAACAATCCCGGGAATAATTTGGCATGTACGGTGGAATAAAAATGTTGATAAGCCTACTACAAGTGGTATTCCCAGCCGGTCTCCCATGCAAGTATTAACCACGCCCGATGCAGATTAACTTCAGAGATCGGACGAGAACTGGTGTATTCTGCAATGGTTTGGCAGTAGGCTGAATATTCGTCGGAATTGGATGTAATTTAATACTTCGGCTAGGCAAAAAATCCCAGGAAAACGTTAGTATGTAAGGTGGAATAAAAATGTTGATCAGCCTAATACACGTGGTATTCCCAGCCAGTCTCCCATGCAAGTACTAACCACGCCCGATGCAGCTTAACTTCAGTGATCCGACGAGAACTGGTGTATTCTGCAATGGTTTGGCTGTAGGCTGAATATTCGTCTGAATTGTATGTCATTTAATGCTTCGTCTAGGCAAAAAATCCCGGGAAAAAGTTAGTATGTAATGTGGAATAAAAATGTTGATGAGCATACTGCACGTGGTCTTCTCAGCCAGTCTCCCATGCAAGTACTAACCACGCCCGATTCAGCTTAACTTCAGAGATCGGACGAAAACTGGCGTATTCTGCAATGGATTGGCAGTAGGCTGAATATTCGTCGGAATTGGATGTAATTTAATACTTCGGATAGGCAAAAAATCCCGGGAAAACGTTAGTATGTACGGTGGAATAAAAATGTTGATGAGCCTAATGCACGTGTTATTCCCAGCCTGTCTCCCATGCAAGTACTAACCACGCCCGATGCAGCTTAACTTCAGTGATCGGACAAGAACTGGTGTATTCTGCAATGGTTTGGCAGTAGGCTGAATATTCGTCCGAATTGTATGTCATTTAATGCTTCGTCTAGGCAAAAAATCATGGGAAAAAGTTAGTATGTAATGTGGAATAAAAATGTTGATGAGCCTACTGCACGTGGTATTCCCAGCCGGTCTCCCATCCAAGTACTAACCACGCCCGATGCAGCTTAACTTCAGTGATCGGACGAGAACTGGTGTATTCTGCAATAAAAATGTTCATCAGCCTACTGCACGTGGTATTCCCAGCCGGTCTCCCAGGCAAGTACTAAAAACGCCCGATGCAGCTTAAATTCAGTGATCGAACGAGAACTGGTGTGTTCTGCAATGGTTTGACAGTAGGCTGAATATTCGTCAGAATTGCATGTCGTTTAACGCTTCGGCTAGGCTAAAAATCCCGGGAATAATTTGGCATGTACGGTGGAATAAAAATGTTGATAAGCCTACTACAAGTGGTATTCCCAGCCGGTCTCCCATGCAAGTATTAACCACGCCCGATGCAGATTAACTTCAGAGATCGGACGAGAACTGGTGTATTCTGCAATGGTTTGGCAGTAGGCTGAATATTCGTCGGAATTGGATGTAATTTAATACTTCGGCTAGGCAAAAAATCCCGGGAAAACGTTAGTATGTAAGGTGGAATAAAAATGTTGATTAGCCTAATACACGTGGTATTCCCAGCCAGTCTCCCATGCAAGTACTAACCACGCCCGATGCAGCTTAACTTCAGTGATCGGACGAGAACTGGTGTATTCTGCAATTGTTTGGCAGTAGGCTGAATATTCGTCGGAATTGGATTTCAATTAATGTTTCGGCTAGGCAAATAATCAAGGGAAAAAGATAGTATGTACGGTAGAATAAAAATGTTGATAAGCCTATTGCACGTGGCATTCCCAGCAGGTCTCCCATGCAAGTACTAACCACGCCCGATGCAGCTTAACTTCAGTGATCGGACGCGAACTGGTGTACTCTGCAATGGTTTGGCAGTAGGCTGAATATTCCTCGGAATTGGATGTAATTTAATACTTCGGCTAGGCAAAAAATCCCGGGACAAACTTAGTATGTACGGTGGAATAAAAATGTTGATGAGCCTACTGCACGTGGTATTCCCAGCCGGTCTCCCATTCAAGTACTAACCACACACGATGCAGCTTAAATTCAGTGATTGGACGAGAACTGGTGTGTTCTGCAATGGTTTGACAGTAGGCTGAATATTTGTCAGAATTGCCTGTGGTTTAACGCTTTGGTTAGGCAAAAAATCCCGGGAAAAATTTGGTATGTACGGTGGAATAAAAATGTTCATCAGCCTACTGCACGTGGTATTCCCAGCCGGTCTCCCATGCAAGTACTAACCACGCCCGATTCAGCTTAACTTCAGTGATCGGACGAGAACTGGTGTATTCTGCAATGGTTTGGCCGTAGGCTGAATATTCGTCGGAATTGGATGTCGTTTACTGCTACGGCTAGGCAAAAAATCATAGGTAAAAGTTAGTATGTAATGTGGAATAAAAATGTTGATAAGCCTATTGCACGTGGCATTCCCAGCAGGTCTCCCATGCAAGTACTAACCGCGCCCGATGCAGCTTAACTTCAGTGATCGGACGCGAACTGGTGTACTCTGCAATGGTTTGGCAGTAGGCCGAATATTCTTCGGAATTGGATGTAATTTAATACTTCGGCAAGGCAAAAAATCCAGGGAAAAACTTAGTATGTACGGTGGAATAAAAATGTTGATGAGCCTACTGCACGTGGTCTTCTCAGCCGGTCTCCCATGCAAGTACTAACCATGCCCGATGCAGCTTAACTTCAGAGATCGGACGAGAACAGGTGTGTTCTGCAATGGTTTGGCTGTAGGCTGAATATTCGTCCGAATTGTATGTCATTTAATGCTTCGTCTAGGCAAAAAATCATGGGAAAAAGTTAGTATGTAATGTGGAATAAAAATGTTGATGAGCCGACTGAACGTGGTTTTCCCAGCCGGTGTCCCATGCAAGAACTAACCACGCCCGATGCGCCTTAACTTCAATGATTGGACGAGAACTGGTGTATTCTGCAATGGTTTGGCAGTAGGCTGAATATTCGTCGGAATTGGATGTCATTTAATTCTACGGCTAGGCAAAAAATCATGTGTAAAAGTTAGTATGTAATGTGGAATAAAAATGTTGATGAGCCTACTGCACATGGTATTCTCAGCCGGTCTCCCATGCAAGTACTAACCACGGCCGATGCAGCTTAAATTCAGTGATCGAACGAGAACTGGTGTGTTCTGCAATGGTTTGACAGTAGGCTGAATATTCGTCAGAATTGCATGTCGTTTAACGCTTCGGCTAGGCAAAAATCCTGGGAAAAATGTTGCATGTATGGTGGAATAAAAATGTTGATAAGCCTACTACACGTGGTATTCCCAGCCGGTCTCCCATGCAAGTATTAACCACGCCCGATGCAGATTAACTTCAGAGATCGGACGAGAACTGGTGTATTCTGCAATGGTTTGGCAGTAGGCTGAATATTCGTCGGAATTGGATGTAATTTAATACTTCGGCTAGGCAAAAAATCCCGGGAAAACGTTAGTATGTACGGTGGAATAAAAATGTTGATGAGCCTAATGCACGTGGTATTCCCAGCCGGTCTCCCATGCAAGTACTAACCACGCCCGATGCAGCTTAACTTCAGTGATCGGACGAGAACTGGTGTATTCTGCAATGGTTTGGCTGTAGGCTGAATATTAGTACGAATTGTATGTCATTTAATGCTTCGTCTAGGCAAAAAATCATGTGAAAAAGTTAGTATGTAATGTGGAATAAAAATGTTGATGAGCCGACTGAACGTGGTATTCCCAGACGGTCTCGCGTGCAAGAACTAACCACGCGCGATGCGCCTTAACTTCAGTGATCGAACGAGAACTGGTGTATTCTGCAATAGTTTGGCAGTAGGCTGAATATTTGTTGGAATTGGATTTCAATTAATGCTTCGGCTAGGAAAAAAATCACGGGGGAAAAAAGATAGTATGTACGGTGGAATAAAAATGTTGATAAGCCTACTGCATGTGGTATTCCCAGCAGGTCTCCCATGCAAGTACTAACCACGCCCGATGCAGCTTAACTTCTATGATCGGACGAGAACTGGTGTATTCTGCAATGGTTTGGCAGTAGGCTGAATATTCGTCGGAATTGGATGTCATTTAATACTTCGGCTAGGCAACAAATCCCGGGAAAAAGTTTGTATGTACGGTGGAATAAAAATGTTGATAAGACTACTGCTCGTGGTATTCCCATCAGGTCTCCCATGCAAGTACTAACCACGCCCGATGTAGCTTAACTTCTGTGATCGGACGTGAACTGGTGTATTCTACAATGGTTTGGCAGTAGGATGAATATTCGTCGGAATTGGATGTAATTTAATATTTCGGCTAGGCAACAAATCCCGGGAAAAAGTTTGTATGTACGGTGGAATAAAAATGTTGATAAGCCTACTGATCGTGGTATTCCCAGCCGGTCTCCCATGTAAGTACTAACCATGCCCGATGCAGATTAACTTCAGTGATCGGACGAGAACTGGTGTATTCTACAATGGTTTGGCAGTAGGATGAATATTCGTCGGAATTGGATGTAATTTAATACTTCGGCTAGGCAACAAATCTCGGGAAAAAGTTCGTATGTACGGTGGAATAAAAATGTTGATAAGCCTACTGCTCGTAATATTCCCAGCCGGTCTCCCATATAAGTACTAACCATGCCCAATGCAGATTAACTTCAGTGATCGGACGAGAACTGGTGTATTCTGCATTGGTTTGGCAGTAGGCTGAATAATTGTCGGAGTTGGATGTAATTTAATACTTCGGCTAGGCAACAAATCCCGGGAAAAAATTAGTATGTACGGTGGAATAAAAATGTTGATAAGCCTACTACAGGTGGTATTCCCAGCCTGTCTCCCATGCAAGTACTAACCATGCCCGATGCAGATTAACTTCAGTGATCGGACGAGAACATGTGTGTTCTGCAATGGTTTGACAGTAGGCTGAATATTCGTCGGAATTGGATGTAATTTAATACTTCGTCTAGGCAAAAAATCCCGGGAAAAAGTTTGTATGTACGGTGGAATAAAAATGTTGATAAGCCTACTGCTCGTGGTATTCCCAGCAGGTCTCCCATGCAAGTACTAACCACGCCCGATGCAGCTTAACTTCTGTGATCGGACGTGAACTGGTGTATTCTACAATGGTTTGGCAGTAGGATGAATATTCGTCGCAATTGGATGCCATTTAATGCTACGGTTAGGCAAAAAATCATAGGAAAAAGTTAGTATGTAATGTGGAATAAAAATGTTGATGAGTCTACTGTACGTGGTATTCCCAGCCAGTCTCCCATGCAAGTACTAACCACACCAGATGCAGCTTAACTTCTGTGATCGGACAAGAACTGGTGTGTTTTGCAATGGTTTGACAGGAGGCTGAATATTCGTCAGAATTGCATGTCGTTTAACGCTTCGGCAAGGCAAAAAATCCCGGGAAAATGTTGGTATGTACGGTGGAATAAAAATGTTGATAAGCCTACTGCACATGGTATTCCCAGCCGGTCTCCCATGCAAGTACTAAACACGCCCGATGCAGCTTAACTTCAGTGATCGGACGCAAACTGGTGTACTCTGCAATGGTTTGGCAGTAGGCTGAATATTCTTCGGAATTGGATGTAATTTAATACTTCGGCTAGGCAAAAAATCCCGGGACAAACTTAGTATGTACGGTGGAATAAAAATGTTGATGAACCTACTGCACGTGGTATTCCCAGCCAGTCTCCCATGCAAGTACTAACCACCCACGATGCAGCTTAACTTCAGTGGTCGGACGAGAACTGGTGTATTCTGCAATGGTTTGGTAGTAAGCTGAATATTTGTCCGAATTGTATGTCATTTAATGCTTCGTCTGGGCAAAAAATCATGGGAAAAAATTAGAATGTAATGTGGAATAAAAATGTTGATGGGCCTACTGCACGTGGTATTCCCAGCCGGTCTCCCGTGCAAGTCCTAACCATGCCCGATGCAGCTTAACTTCAGTGATCGGACAAGAACTGGTGTATTCTGCAATGGTTTGGCAGTAGGCTGAATATTCCTCGGAATTGGATGTAATTTAATACTTCGGCTAGGCAAAAAACCCCGGAACAAACTTAGTATGTACGGTGGAATAAAAATGTTGATGAACCTACTGCACGTGGTATTCCCAGCCGGTCTCCCATGCAAGTACTAACCACGCACGATGCAGCTTAAATTCAGTGATTGGACGATAACTGGTGTGTTCCGCAATGGTTTGACAGTAGGCTGAATATTCGTCAGAATTGCCTGTGGTTTAACGCTTTGGCTAGGCAAAAAATCCCGGGAAAAATTTGGTATGTACGGTGGAATAAAAATGTTGATAAGCCTACTGCACGTGGTATTCCCAGCCGGTCTCCCATGCAAGTACTAACCACGCCCGATTCAGCTTAACTTCAGTGATCGGACGAGAACTGGTGTATTCTGCAATGGTTTGGCCGTAGGATGAATATTCGTCGGAATTGGATGTCGTTTACTGCTACGGCTAGGCAAAAAATCATGGGTAAAAGTTAGTATGTAATGTGGAATAAAAATGTTGATGAGCATACTGCACGTGGTCTTCTCAGCCGGTCTCCCATGTAAGTACTAACCACGCCCGATGCAGCTTAACCTCAGAGATCGGACGAGAACTGGCGTATTCTGCAATGGTTTGGCAGTAGGCTGAATATTCGTTGGAATTGGATGTAATTTAATACTTCGGATAGGCAAAAAATCCCGGGAAAACGTTAGTATGTCCGGTGGAATAAAATGTTGATGAGCCTAATGCACGTGTTATTCCCAGCCTGTCTCCCATGCAAGTACTAACCACGCCCGATGCAGCTTAACTTCACTGGTCGGACGAGAACTGGTGTATTCTGCAATGGTTTGGCAGTAGGCTGAATATTCGTCCGAATTGTATGTCATTTAATGCTTCGTCTGGGCAAAAAATCATGGGAAAAAATTAGAATGTAATGTGGAATAAAAATGTTGATGGGCCTACTGCACGTGGTATTCCCAGCCGGTCTCCTGTGCAAGTCCTAACCATGCCCGATGCGGCTTAACTTCAGTGATCGGACGAGAACTGGTGTATTCTGCAATAAAAATGTTGATAAGCCTACTGCACGTGGTATTCCCAGCCGGTCTCCCATGCAAGTACTAACCACGCCCGATGCAGCTTAACTTCACTGGTCGGACGAGAACTGGTGTATTCTGCAATGGTTTGGCAGTAGGCTGAATATTCCTCCGAATTGTATGTCATTTAATGCTTCGTCTGGGCAAAAAATCATGGGAAAAAATTAGAATGAAATGTGGAATAAAAATGTTGATGGGCCTACTGCACGTGGTATTCCCAGCCGGTCTCCTGTGCAAGTCCTAACCATGCCCGATGCGGCTTAACTTCAGTGATCGGACGAGAACTGGTGTATTCTGCAATAAAAATGTTGATAAGCCTACTGCACGTGGTATTCCCAGCCGGTCTCCCATGCAAGTACTAACCACGCCCGATTCAGCTTAACTTCAGTGATCGGACGAGAACTGGTGTATTCTGCAATGGTTTGGCCGTAGGCTGAATATTCGTCGGAATTGGATGTCGTTTACTGCTACGGCTAGGCAAAAAATCATGGGTAAAAGTTAGTATGTAATGTGGAATAAAAATGTTGATGAGCATACTGCACGTGGTCTTCTCAGCCGGTCTCCCATGTAAGTACTAACCACGCCCGATGCAGCTTAACCTCAGAGATCGGACGAGAACTGGCGTATTCTGCAATGGTTTGGCAGTAGGCTGAATATTCGTTGGAATTGGATGTAATTTAATACTTCGGATAGGCAAAAAATCCCGGGAAAACGTTTGTATGTTCGGTGGAATAAAATGTTGATGAGCCTAATGCACGTGTTATTCCCAGCCTGTCTCCCATGCAAGTACTAACCACGCCCGATGCAGCTTAACTTCAGTGGTCGGACGAGAACTGGTGTATTCTGCAATGGTTTGGCAGTAGGCTGAATATTCGTCCGAATTGTATGTCATTTAATGCTTCGTCTGGGCAAAAAATCATGGGAAAAAATTAGAATGTAATGTGGAATAAAAATGTTGATGGGCCTACTGCACGTGGTATTCCCAGCCGGTCTCCTGTGCAAGTCCTAACCATGCCCGATGCGGCTTAACTTCAGTGATCGGACGAGAACTGGTGTATTCTGCAATGGTTTGGCAGTAGGCTGAATATTCGTCGGAATTGGATGTCATTTAATCCTACGGCTAGGCAAAAAATCATGGGTAAAAGTTAGTATGTAATGTGGAATAAAAATGTTGATGAGCTTACTGCACGTGGTATTCTCAGCCGGTCTTCTATGCAAGTACTAACCACGCCAGATGCAGCTTAAATTCAGTTTTCGAACGAGAACTGGTGTGTTCTGCAATGGTTTGACAGTAGGCTGAATATTCGTCAGAATTGCATGTCGTTTAACGCTTCGGCTAGGCAAACAATCCCGGGAATAATTTGGCATTTACGGTGGAATAAAAATGTTGATAAGCCTACTACAAGTGGTATTCTCAGCCGGTCTCCCATGCAAGTATTAACCACGCCCGATGCAGATTAACTTCAGAGATCGGACGAGAACTGGTGTATTCTGCAATGGTTTGGCAGTAGGCTGAATATTCGTCGGAATTGGATGTAATTTAATACTTCGGCTAGGCAAAAAATCCCGGGAAAACGTTAGAATGTAAGGTGGAATGAAAATGTTGATCAGCCTAATGCACGTGGTATTCCCAGCCGGTCTCCCATGCAGGTACTAACCACGCCCGATGCAGCTTAACTTCAGTTTTCGAACGAGAACTGGTGTGTTCTGCAATGGTTTGGCAGTAGGCTGAATATTCGTCCGAATTGTATGTCATTTAATGCTTCGTCTGGGCAAAAAATCATGGGAAAAAGTTAGTATGTAATGTGGAATAAAAATGTTGATGAGCCGACTGAACTTGGTTTTCCCAGCCGGTCTCCCGTGCAAGAACTAACCACGCCCGATGCGCCTTATCTTCAGTGATCGGACGAGAACTGGTGTATTCTGCAATGGTTTGGCAGTAGGCTGAATATTCGTCGGAATTGGATTTCAATTAATGTTTCGGCTAGGCAAATAATCAAGGGAAAAAGATAGTATGTACGGTGGAATAAAAATGTTGATAAGCCTATTGCACGTGGCATTCCCAGCCGGTCTCCCATGCAAGTACTAACCACGCACGTTGCAGCTTAAATTCAGTGATTGGACGAGAACTGGTGTGTTCTGCAATGGTTTGACAGTAGGATGAATATTCGTCGGAATTGGATGTAATTTAATACTTCGGCTAGGCAACAAATCCCGGGAAAAAGTTTGTATGTACGGTGGAATAAAAGTGTTGATAAGCCCACTGCTCGGGGTATTCCCAGCCGGTCTCCCATGTAAGTAATAACCATGCCCGATGCAGAATAACTTCAGTGGTCGGACGAGAACTGGTGTAATCTACAATGGTTTGGCAGTAGGATGAATATTCGTCGGAATTGGATGTAATTTAATAATTCGGCTAGGCAACAAATCCCGGGAAAAAGTTCGTATGTACGGTGGAATAAAAATGTTGATAAGCCTACTGCTCGTAGTATTCCCAACCGGTCTCCCATGTAAGTACTAACCATGGCCGATGCAGATCAACTTCAGTGATCGGACGAGAACTGGTTTATTCTGCATTGGTTTGGCAGTATGCTGAATATTCGTCGCAATTGGATGCCATTTAATGCTACGGTTACGCAAAAAATCATAGGAAAAAGTTAGTATGTAATGTGGAATAAAAATGTTGATGAGTCTACTGCACGTGGTATTCCCAGCCAGTCTCCCATGCAAGTACTAACCACACCAGATACAGCTTAACTTCAGTGATCGGACAAGAACTGGTGTGTTTTGCAATGGTTTGATAGGAGGCGAATATTCGTCGGAATTGCATGTCGTTTAACGCTTCGGCAAGGCAAAAAATCCCGGGAAAATGTTGGTATGTACGGTGGAATAAAAATGTTGATAAGCCTACTGCACATGGTATTCCCAGCCGGTCTCCCATGCAAGTACTAAACATGCCCGATGTAGCTTAACTTCAGTGATCGGACGAGAACTGGTGTACTCTGCAATGGTTTGGCAGTAGGCTGAATATTCCTCGGAATTGGATGTAATTTAATACTTCGGCTAGGCAAAAAATCCCGGGACAAACTTAGTATGTACGGTGGAATAAAAATGTTGATGAACCTACTGCACGTGGTATTCCCAGCCGGTCTCCCATGCAAGTACTAACCACGCACGATGCAGCTTAAATTCAGTGATTGGACGAGAACTGGTGTGTTCTGCAATGGTTTGACAGTAGGCTGAATAGACGTCAGAATTGCCTGTGGTTTAACGCTTTGGCTAGGCAAAAAATCCCCGGGAAAAATTTGGTATGTACGGTGGAATAAAAATGTTGATAAGCCTACTGCACGTGGTATTCCCGGCCGGTCTCCCATGCAAGTACTAACCACGCCCGATTCAGCTTAACTTCAGTGATCGGACGAGAACTGGTGTATTCTGCAATGGTTTGGCTGTAGGCTGAATATTCGTCGGAATTGGATGTCGTTTACTGCTACGGCTAGGCAAAAAATCATGGGTAAATGTTAGTATGTAATGTGGAATAAAAATGTTGATGAGCATACTGCACGTGGTCTTCTCAGCCGGTCTCCCATGCAAGTACTAACCACGCCCGATGCAGCTTAACTTCAGAGATCGGACGAGAACTGGCGTATTCTGCAATGGTTTGGCAGTAGGCTGAATATTCGTCGGAATTGGATGTAATTTAATACTTCGGATAGGCAAAAAATCCCGGGAAAACGTAAATATGTACGGTGGAATAAAAATGTTGATGAGCCTAATGCACGTGTTATTCCCAGCTTGTCTCCCATGCAAGTACTAACCACGCCCGATGCAGCTTAACTTCAGTGATCGGACAAGAACTGGTGTATTCTGCAATGGTTTGGCAGTAGGCTGAATATTCGTCCGAATTGTATGTCATTTATGCTTCGTCTAGGCAAAAAATGATGGGAAAAAGTTAGTATGTAATGTGGAATAAAAATGTTGATGAGCCTACTGCACGTGGTATTCCCAGCCGGTCTCCCATGCAAGTACTAACCACGCCCGATGCAGCTTAACTTCAGTGATCGGACGAGAACTGGTGTATTCTGCAATAAAAATGTTCATCAGCCTACTGCACGTGGTATTCCCAGCCGGTCTCCCAGGCAAGTACTAAAAACGCCCGATGCAGCTTAACTTCAGTGATCGGACGAGAACTGGTGTATTCTGCAATGGTTTGGCAGTAGGCTGAATATTCGTCGGAATTGTATGTCATTTAATCCTACGGCTAGGCAAAAAATCATGGGTAAATGTTAGTATGTAATGTGGAATAAAAATGTTGATGAGCATACTGCACGTGCTCTTCTCAGCCAGTCTCCCATGCAAGTACTAACCACGCCCGATGCAGCTTAACTTCAGAGATCGGACGAGAACTGGCGTATTCTGCAATGGTTTGGCAGTAGGCTGAATATTCGTCGGAATTGGATGTAATTTAATACTTCGGATAGGCAAAACATCCCGGGAAAACGTTAGTATGTACGGTGGAATAAAAATGCTGATGAGCCTAATGCACGTGTTATTCCCTGCTTGTCTCCCATGCAAGTACTAACCACGCCCGATGCAGCTTAACTTCAGAGATCGGACGAGAACTGGCGTATTCTGCAATGGTTTAGCAGTAGGCTGAATATTCGTCGTAATTGGATGTAATTTAATACTTCGGATAGGCAAAAAATCCCGGGAAAACGTTAGTATGTACGGTGGAATAAAAATGTTGATGAGCCTAATGCACGTGTTATTCCCAGCTTGTCTCCCATGCAAGTACTAACCACGCCCGATGCAGCTTAACTTCAGTGATCGGACGAGAACTGGTGTATTCTGCAATGGTTTGGCTGTAGGCTGAATATTCGTCGGAATTGGATGTCGTTTACTGCTACGGCTAGGCAAAAAATCATGGGTAAATGTTAGTATGTAATGTGGAATAAAAATGTTGATGAGCATACTGCACGTGGTCTTCTCAGCCGGTCTCCCATGCAAGTACTAACCACGCCCGATGCAGCTTAACTTCAGAGATCGGACGAGAACTGGCGTATTCTGCAATGGTTTGGCAGTAGGCTGAATATTCGTCGGAATTGGATGTAATTTAATACTTCGGATAGGCAAAAAATCCCGGGAAAACGTTAGTATGTACGGTGGAATAAAAATGCTGATGAGCCTAATGCACGTGTTATTCCCAGCTTGTCTCCCATGCAAGTACTAACCACGCCCGATGCAGCTTAACTTCAGAGATCGGACGAGAACTGGCGTATTCTGCAATGGTTTGGCAGTAGGCTGAATATTCGTCCGAATTGTATGTCATTTATGCTTCGTCTAGGCAAAAAATGATGGGAAAAAGTTAGTATGTAATGTGGAATACAAATGTTGATGAGCCTACTGCACGTGGTATTCCCAGCCGGTCTCCCATGCAAGTACTAACCACGCCCGATGCAGCTTAACTTCAGTGATCGGACGAGAACTGGTGTATTCTGCAATAAAAATGTTCATCAGCCTACTGCACGTGGTATTCCCAGCCGGTCTCCCAGGCAAGTACTAAAAACGCCCGATGCAGCTTAACTTCAGTGATCGGACGAGAACTGGTGTATTCTGCAATGGTTTGGCAGTAGGCTGAATATTCGTCGGAATTGTATGTCATTTAATCCTACGGCTAGGCAAAAAATCATGGGTAAATGTTAGTATGTAATGTGGAATAAAAATGTTGATGAGCATACTGCACGTGCTCTTCTCAGCCGGTCTCCCATGCAAGTACTAACCACGCCCGATGCAGCTTAACTTCAGAGATCGGACGAGAACTGGCGTATTCTGCAATGGTTTGGCAGTAGGCTGAATATTCGTCGGAATTGGATGTAATTTAATACTTCGGATAGGCAAAAAATCCCGGGAAAACGTTAGTATGTACGGTGGAATAAAAATGTTGATGAGCCTAATGCACGTGTTATTCCCAGCTTGTCTCCCATGCAAGTACTAACCACGCCCGATGCAGCTTAACTTCAGTGATCGGACAAGAAATGGTGTATTCTGCAATGGTTTGGCAGTAGGCTGAATATTCGTCCGAATTGTATGTCATTTATACTTCGTCTAGGCAAAAAATGATGGGAAAAAGTTAGTATGTAATGTGGAATAAAAATGTTGATGAGCCTACTGCACGTGGTATTCCCAGCCGGTCTCCCATGCAAGTACTAACCACGCCCGATGCAGCTTAACTGCAGTGATCGGACGAGAACTGGTGTATTCTGCAATAAAAATGTTCATCAGCCTACTGCACGTGGTATTCCCAGCCGGTCTCCCAGGCAAGTACTAAAAACGCCCGATGCAGCTTAACTTCAGTGATCGGACGAGAACTGGTGTATTCTGCAATGGTTTGGCAGTAGGCTTAATATTCGTCGGAATTGGATTTCAATTAATGTTTCGGCTAGGCAAATAATCAAGGGAAAAAGATTGTATGTACGGTGGAATAAAAATGTTGATAAGCCTATTGCATGTGGCATTCCCAGCAGGTCTCCCATGCAAGTACTAACCACACCCGATTTAGCTTAACTTCAGTGATCGGACGCGAACTGGTGTACTCTGCAATGGTTTGGCAGTAGGCTGAATATTCCTCGGAATTGGATGTAATTTAATACTTCGGCTAGGCAAAAAATCCCGGGACAAACTTAGTATGTACGGTGGAATAAAAATGTTGATGAACCTACTGCACGTGGTATTCCCAGCCGGTCTCCCATGCAAGTACTAACCACGCCCGATTCAGCTTAACTTCAGTGATCGGACGAGAACTGGTGTATTCTGCAATGGTTTGGCCGTAGGCTGAATATTCGTCGGAATTGGATGTAATTTAATACTTCGGATAGGCAAAAAATCCCGGGAAAACGTTAGTATGTACGGTGGAATAAAAATGTTGATGAGCCTAATGCACGTGTTATTCCCAGCTTATCTCCCATGCAAGTACTAACCACGCCCGATGCAGCTTAACTTCAGTGATCGGACAAGAACTGGTGTATTCTGCAATGGTTTGGCAGTAAGCTGAATATTCGTCCGAATTGTATGTCATTTATGCTTCGTCTAGACAAAAAATGATGGGAAAAGTTAGTATGTAATGTGGAATAAAAATGTTGATGAGCCTACTGCACGTGGTATTCCCAGCCGGTCTCCCATGCAAGTACTAACCACGCCCGATGCAGCTTAACTTCAGTGATCGGACGAGAACTGGTGTATTCTGCAATAAAAATGTTCATCGGCCTACTGCACGTGGTATTCCCAGCCGGTCTCCCATGCAAGTACTAACCACGCCCGATGCAGCTTAACTTCAGTGATCGGACGAGAACTGGTGTATTCTGCAATAAAAATGTTCATCAGCCTACTGCACGTGGTATTCCCAGCCGGTCTCCCAGGCAAGTACTAAAAACGCCCGATGCAGCTTAACTTCAGTGATCGGACGAGAACTGGTGTATTCTGCAATGGTTTGGCCGTAGGCTGAATATTCGTCGGAATTGGATGTAATTTAATACTTCGGATAGGCAAAAAATCCCGGGAAAACGTTAGTATGTACGGTGGAATAAAAATGTTGATGAGCCTAATGCACGTGTTATTCCCAGCTTATCTCCCATGCAAGTACTAACCACGCCCGATGCAGCTTAACTTCAGTGATCGGACAAGAACTGGTGTATTCTGCAATGGTTTGGCAGTAAGCTGAATATTCGTCCGAATTGTATGTCATTTATGCTTCGTCTAGACAAAAAATGATGGGAAAAGTTAGTATGTAATGTGGAATAAAAATGTTGATGAGCCTACTGCACGTGGTATTCCCAGCCGGTCTCCCATGCAAGTACTAACCACGCCCGATGCAGCTTAACTTCAGTGATCGGACGAGAACTGGTGTATTCTGCAATAAAAATGTTCATCGGCCTACTGCACGTGGTATTCCCAGCCGGTCTCCCATGCAAGTACTAACCACGCCCGATGCAGCTTAACTTCAGTGATCGGACGAGAACTGGTGTATTCTGCAATAAAAATGTTCATCAGCCTACTGCACGTGGTATTCCCAGCCGGTCTCCCAGGCAAGTACTAAAAACGCCCGATGCAGCTTAACTTCAGTGATCGGACGAGAACTGGTGTATTCTGCAATGGTTTGGCAGTAGGCTGAATATTCGTCGGAATTGGATTTCAATTAATGTTTCGGGTAGGCAAATAATCAAGGGAAAAAGATTGTATGTACGGTGGAATAAAAATGTTAATAAGCCTATTGCATGTGGCATTCCCAGCAGGTCTCCCATGCAAGTACTAACCACGCCCAATGTAGCTTAACTTCAGTGATCGGACGCGAACTGGTGTACTCTGCAATGGTTTGGCAGTAAGCTGAATATTCGTCCGAATTGTATGTCATTTATGCTTCGTCTAAGCAAAAAATGATGGGAAAAAGTTAGTATGTAATGTGGAATAAAAATGTTGATGAGCCTACTGCACGTGGTATTCCCAGCCGGTCTCCCATGCAAGTACTAACCACGCCCGATGCAGCTTACCTTCAGTGATCAGACGAGAACTGGTGTATTCTGCAATAAAAATGTTCATCAGCCTACTGCACGTGGTATTCCCAGCCGGTCTCCCAGGCAAGTACTAAAAACGCCCGATGCAGCTTAACTTCAGTGATCGGACGAGAACTGGTGTATTCTGCAATGGTTTGGCAGAAGGCTGAATATTCGTCGGAATTGTATGTCATTTAATCCTATGGCTAGGCAAAAAATCATGGGTAAATGTTAGTATGTAATGTGGAATAAAAATGTTGATGAGCTTACTGCACGTGGTATTCTCAGCTGGTCTTCTAAGCAAGTACTAACCACGCCAGATGCAGCTTAACTTCAGTGATCGGACGCGAACAGGTGTACTGTGCAATGGTTTAGCAGTAGGCTGAATTTTCCTCGGAATTGGATGTAATTTAATACTTCGGCTAGGCAAAAAATCCCGGGACAAACTTAGTATGTACGGTGGAATAAAAATGTTGATGAGCCTACTGCACGTGGTATTCCCAGCCGGTCTCCCATGCAAGTACTAACCACGCATGATGCAGCTTAAATTCAGTGATTGGACGAGAACTGGTGTATTCTGCAATGGTTTGAAAGCAGGCTGAATATACGTCGGAATTGGATGTCGTTTACTGCTACGGCTAGGCAAAAAATCATGGGTAAAAGTTAGTATGTAATGTGGAATAAAAATGTTGATGAGCCTACTGCACGTGGTCTTCTCAGCTGGTCTCCCATGCAAGTACTAACCACGCCCGATGCAGCTTAACTTCAGAAATCGGACGAGAACTGGTGTATTCTGCAATGGTTTGGCTGTAGGCTGAATATTCGTCCGAATAGTATGTCATTTAATGCTTCGTCTAGGCAAAAAATCATGGGAAAAAGTTAGTATGTAATGTGGAATAAAAATGTTGATGAGCCGACTGAACGTGGTTTTCCCAGCCGGTCTCCCGTGCAAGTACTAACCACGCCCGATGCAGCTTAACTTCTGTGATCGGACGAGAACTGGCGTCTTCTACAATGGTTTGGCAGTAGACTGAATATTCGTCCGAATTGTATGTCATTTAATGCTTCGTCTAGGCAAAAAATCATGGGAAAAAGTTAGTATGTAATGTGGAATAAAAATGTTGATGAGCCGACTGAACGTGGTTTTCCCAGCCGGTCTCCCGTGCAATTACTAACCACGCCCGATGCAGCTTAACTTTTGTGATCGGACGAGAACTGGCATATTCTACAATGATTTGGCAGTAGACTGAATATTCGTTGGAATTGGATGTAATTTAATTCTTCGGCTAGGCAACAAATCCCGGGAAAAAGATTGTATGTACGGTGGAATAAAAATGTTGATAAGCCTACTACTCGTGGTATTCCCAGCCGGTCTCCCATGTAAGTACTAACCATGCCCAATGCAGATTAACTTCAGTGATCGGACGAGAACTGGTGTATTCTGCATTGGTTTGGCAGTAGGCTGAATATTCGTCGGAGTTGGATGTAATTTAATACTTCGGCTAGGCAACAAATCCCGGGAAAAAGTTAGTATGTACGGTGGAATAAAAATATTGATAAGCCTACTGCAGATGGTATTCCCAGCCGGTCTCCCATGCAAGTACTAACCATGCCCGATGCAGATTAACTTCAGTGATCAGACGAGAACTGGTGTATTCTGCAAATGGTTTGGTTGTAGGCTGAAAATTCGTCCGAATTGTATGTCATTTAATGCTTCGTCTAGGCAAAAAATGATGGGAAAAAGTTAGTATGTAATGTGGAATAAAAATGCTGATGAGCCGACTGAACGTGGTTTTCCCAGCCGGTCTCCCGTGCAAGAACTAACCACGCCCGATGCGCCTTAACTTCAGTGATCGGACGAGAACTGGTGTATTCTGCAATGGTTTGGCAGTAGGCTGAATATTTGTCAGAATTGGATTTCAATTAATGCTTCGGCTAGGCAAAATATCACGGGGAAAAAGATTGCATGTACGGTGGAATAAAAATGTTGATGAGCCTAATGCACGTGGTATTCCCAGCCGGTCTCCCATTCAAGTACTAACCACGCCCGATGCAGCTTAACTTCAGTGATCGGACGAGAACTGGTGTATGCAGCAATGGTTTGGCAGTAGGCTGAATATTCGTCGGAATTGGATGTCATTTAATGCTTCGTCTAGGCAAAAAATCATTGGAAAAAGTTAGTATGTAATGTGGAATAAAAATGTTGATGAGCCGACTGAACGTGGTTTTCCCAACTGGTCTCCCGTGCAAGTACTAACCAAGCCCAATGCAGCTTAACTTCTGTGATCGGACGAGAACTGGCGTATTCTACAATGGTTTGGCAGTAGACTGAATATTCGTCGGAATTGGATGTAATTTAATTCTTCGGCTAGGCAACAAATCCCGCGAAAAAGATTGTATGTACGGTGTAATAAAAATGTTGATAAGCCTACTACTCGTGGTATTCCCAGCCGGTCTCCCATGTAAGTACTAACAATGCCCAATGCAGATTAACGTCAGTGATCGGACGAGAACTGGTGTATTCTGCATTGGTTTGGCAGTAGGCTGAATATTCGTCGGAGTTGGATGTAATTTAATACTTCGGCTAGGCAACAAATCCCGGGAAAAAGTTAGTATGTACGGTGGAATAAAAATATTGATAAGCCTACTGCAGATGGTATTCCCAGCCGGTCTCCCATGCAAGTACTAACCATGCCCGATGCAGATTAACTTCAGTGATCGGACGAGAACTGGTGTATTCTGCAATGGTTTTGCAGTAGGCTGAATATTCGTCAGAATTGGATGTCATTTAATACTACGGCTAGGCAAAAAATCATAGGTAAAAGTTAGTATGTAATGTGGAATAAAATTGTTGATGAGCCTACTGCACGTGGTCTTCTCAGCCGGTCTCCCATGCAAGTACTAACCACGCCCGATGCAGCTTAACTTCCGAGATCGGACGAGAACAGGTGTGTTCTGCAATGGTTTGACAGTAGGCTGAATATTCGTCGGAATTGGATGTAATTTAATACTTCGGATAGGCAAAAAATCCCGGGAAAACGTTAGTATGTACGGTGGAATAAAAATGTTGATGAGCCTAATGAACGTGTTATTCCCAGCCTGTCTCCCATGCAAGTACTAACCACGCCCAATGCAACTTAACTTCAGTGACCGGACAAGAACTGGTGTATTCTGCAATGGTTTGGCAGTAGGCTGAATATTCGTCCGAATTGTATGTCATTTAATGCTTCGTCTAGGCAAAAAATCATGGGAAAAAGTTAGTATGTAATGTGGAATAAAAATGTTGATGAGCCTACTGCACGTGGTATTCCCAGCCGGTCTCCCAGGCAAGTACTAAAAACGCCCGATGCAGCTTAACTTCAGTGATCGGACGAGAACTGGTGTATTCTGCAATGGCTTGACAGTAGGCAGAATATTCGCCGGAATTGGATGTAATTTAATACTTCGGCTAGGCAAAAAATCCCGGGAAAACGTTAGTATGTACGGTGGAATAAAAATGTTGATGAGCCTAATGCACGTGGTATTCCCAGCCGGTCTCCGATGCAAGTACTAACCACGCCCGATGCGCCTTAACTTCAGTGATCGGACGAGAACTGGTGTATTCTGCAATGGTTTGGCAGTAGGCTGCATATTTGTCAGAATTGGATTTCAATTAATGCTTCGGCTAGGCAAAATATCACGGGGAAAAAAGATAGTATGTACGGTGGAATAAAAATGTTGATGAGCCTAATGCACGTGGTATTACCAGCCAGTCTCCCATGCAAGTACTAACCACGCCCAATGCAGCTTAACTTCAGTGATCAGACGAGAACTGGTGTATTCTGCAATGGTTTGGCTGTAGGCTGAATATTCGTCCGAATTGCATATCATTTAATGCTTCGTCTAGGCAAAAAATCATGGGAAAAAGTTAGTATGTAATGTGGAATAAAAATGTTGATGAGCCGACTGAACGTGGTTTTCCCAGCCGGTCTCCCATGCAAGTACTAACCACGCCCGATGCAGCTTAACTTCTGTGATCGGACGAGAACTGGCGTATTCTACAATGGTTTGGCAGTAAACTGAATATTCGTCCGAATTGTATGTCATTTAATGCTTCGTCTAGGCAACAAATCCCGGGAAAAAGATTGTATGTACGGTGGAATAAAAATGTTGATAAGCCTACTACTCGTGGTATTCCCAGCCGGTCTCCCATGTAAGTACTAACCATGCCCAAAGCAGATTAACTTCAGTGATCGGACGAGAACTGGTGTATTCTGCATTGGTTTAGCAGTAGGCTGAATATTCGTCCGAGTTGAATGTAATTTAATACTTCGGCTAGGCAACAAATCCCGGGAAAAAGTTAGTATGTACGTTGGAATAAAAATATTGATAAGCCTACTGCAGATGGTATTCCCAGCCGGTATCCCATGCAAGTACTAACCATGCCCGATGCAGATTAACTTCAGTGATCGGACGAGAACTGGTGTATTCTGCAATGGTTTTGCAGTAGGCTGAATATTCGTCGGAATTGGATGTCATTTAATACTACGGCTAGGCAAAAAATCATAGGTAAAAGTTAGTATGTACGGTGGAATAAAAATGTTGATGAGCATAATACACGTGGTATTCCCAGCCAGACTCCCATGCAAGTACTAACCACGCCCGATGCAGCTTAACTTCAGTGATCGGACGAGAACTGGTGTATTCTGCAATAAAAATGTTCATCAGCCTACTGCACGTAGTATTCCCAGCCGGTCTCCCATGCAAGTACTAACCACGCCCAATGCAGCTTAACTTCAGTGATCGGACGAGAACTGGTGTAATCTGCAATGGTTTGGCAGTAGGCTGAATATTCGTCGGAATTGGATGTCATTTAATGCTACGGCTAGGCAAAAAATCATAGGAAAAAGTAAGTATGTAATGTGGAATAAAAATGTTGATGAGCCTACTGGACATGGCATTCCCAGCCGGTCTCCCATTCAAGTACTTACCACGTCCGATGCAGCTTAACTTCAGTGATCGGACGAGAACTGGTGTGTTCTGCAATGGTTTGGTAGTAGGCTGAGTATTCGTCAGAATTGGATGTCGTTTAACGCTTCGGCTAGGCAAAAAATCCCGTGAAAATGTTGGTATGTACGGTGGAATAAAAATGTTGATAAGCCTACTGCAAGTGGTATTCCCAGCCGGTCTCCCATGCAAGTACTAACCACGCCCGATGCAGCTTAACTTCAGTGATCGGACGAGAACTGGTGTATTGTGCAATGGTTTGGCTGTAGGCTGAATACTCGTCCGAATTGTATGTCATTTAATGCTTCGTCTAGGCAAAAAATCATGGGAAAAAGTTAGTATGTAATGTGGAATAAAAATGTTGATGAGCCGACTGAACGTGGTTTTCCCAGCCGGTCTCCCGTGCAAGAACTAACCACGCCCGATGCGCCTTAACTTCATTGATCGGACGAGAACTGGTGTATTCTGCAATGCTTTGGCAGTAGGCTGAATATTTGTCAGAATTGGATTTCATTTAATGCTTCGGCTAGGCAAAATATCACGGGGAAAAAGATAGTATGTACGGTGGAATAAAAATGTTGATGAGCCTAATGCACGTGGTATTCCCAGCCAGTCTCCCATGCAAGTACTAACCACTCCCGATGCAGCTTAACTTCAGTGATCGGACAAGAACTGGTGTATTCTGCAATGGTTTGGCTGTAGGCTGAATATTCATCCGGATTGTATGTCATTTAATGCTTCGTCTAGGCAAAAAATCTTGGGAAAAAGTTAGTATGTAATGTGGAATAAAAATGTTGATGAGCCGACTGAACGTGGTTTTCCCAGCCGGTCTCCCGTGCAAGTACTAACCACGCCCGATGCAGCTTAACTTCAGTGATCGGACGAGAACTGGCGTATTCTACAATGGTTTGGCAGTAGGCTGAATATTCGTCAGAATTGGATGTAATTTAATACTTCGGCTAGGCAACAAATCCCGGGAAAAAGATTGTATGTACGGTTAAATAAAAATGTTGATAAGCCTACTACTCGTGGTATTCCCAGCCTGTCTCCCATGTAAGTACTAACCATGCCCAATGCAGATAAACTTCAGTGATCAGACGAGAACTGGTGTATTCTGCATTGGTTTGGCAGTAGGCTGAATATTCGTCGGAGTTGGATGTAATTTAATACTTCGTCTAGGCAACAAATCCCGGGAAAAAGTTAGTATGTACGGTGGAATAAAAATGTTGACAAGCCTACTGCAGATGGTATTCCCAGCCAGTCTCCCATGCAAGTACTAGCCATGCCCGATGCAGATTAACTTCAGTGATCGGACGAGAACTGGTGTATTCTGCAATGGTTTTGCAGTAGGCTGAATATTCGTCGGAATTGGATGTCATTTAATGCTACGGCTAGGCAAAAAATCATAGGTAAAAGTTAGTATGTAATGTGGAATAAAAATATTGATGAGCCTACTGCACGTGGTATTCCCAGCCGGTCTCCCATGCAAGTACTAACCACGCCCGACGCAGCTTAACTTCAGTGATCGGATGAGAACTGGTGTATTCTGCAATGGTTTGGCAGTAGGCTGGATATTCGTCGGAATTGGATGTAATTTAATACTTCGGCTAGGCAAAAAATCCCGGGAAAAAGTTAGTATGTATGGTGGAATAAAAATGTTGATGAGCATAATGCACGTGGTATTCCCAGCCAGTCTCCCATGCAAGTGCTATCCACGCTCGATGCAGCTTAACTTCAGTGATCGGACGAGAACTGGTGTATTCTGCAATAAAAATGTTCATCAGCCTACTGCACGTGGTATTCCCAGCCGGTCTCCCATTCAAGTACTAACCACGCCCGATGCAGCTTAACTTCAGTGATCGGACGAGAACTGGTGTATGCAGCAATGGTTTGGCAGTAGGCTGAATATTCGTCGGAATTGGATGTCATTTATTGCTACGGCTAGGCAAAAAATCATAGGAAAAAGTTAGTATGTAATGTTGATGAGCCTACTGAACGTGGTATTCCCAGCCGGTCTCCCATGCTAGTACTAACCACGCCCGATGCAGCTTAACTTCAGTGATCCAACAAGAACTGGTGTATTCTGCAATGGTTTTGCTGTAGGCTGAATTATCGTCGGAATTGGATGACATTTAATGCTACGGCTAGACAAATAATCATGGGAAAATCTTAGTATGCAATGTGGAATCAAAATGTTGATAAGCCTACTGCACGTGGTATTCCCAGCCGGTATCCTATGCATGTACTAACCATGTCCGATGAGCTTAACTTCAGTGATCGGACGAGAACTGGTGTATTCTGCAATGGTTTGGCAGTAGGCTGAATATTTGTCGACATTGGATTTCAATTAATGCTTCGGCTAGGCAAAAAATCACGGGAAAAAGATAGTATGTATGGTGGAATAAAAATGTTGAAAAGCCTACTGCACGTGGAATTCCCAGCCGGTCTCCCATGCAAGTACTAACCACACCCGATGCAGCTTAACTTCAGTGATCGGACGAGAACTGGTGTATTCTGCAATGGTTTGGCAGTAGGCTGGATATTCGTCGGAATTGGCTGTAATTTAATACTTCGGCTAGGCAAAAAATTCCGGGAAAATGTTACTATGTACGGTGTAGGAAAAAGTTAGTATGTAATGTGGTATAAAAATGTTGATGAGCCTACTGCACGTGGCATTCCCAGCCGGTCTCCCATTCAAGAACTTACCACGTCCGATGCAGCTTAACTTCAGTGATCGGACGAGAACTGGTGTGTTCTGCAATGGTTTGGCAGTAGGCTGAGTATTCGTCAGAATTGGATGTCGTTTAACGCTTCGGCTAGGCAAAAAATCCCGGGAAAATGTTGGTATGTACGGTGGAATAAACATGTTGATAAGCCTACTGCACGTGGTATTCCCAGCCGGTCTCCCATGCAAGTACTAACCACGTCCAGTGGGCTTAACTTCAGTGATCGGAGGAGAAATGGTGTATTCTGCAACGGTTTGTCAGTAGGCTGAATATTCATCGGAATTTGATGTAATTTAATACTTCGGCTAGGCAACAAATCCCGGGAAAAAGTTAGTTTTTATGGTGGAATAAAAATATTGATAAGCCTACTGCAGATGGTATTCCCAGCTGGTCTCCCATGCAAGTACTAACCATGCCTGATGCAGATTAACTTCAGTGATCGGACGAGAACTGGTGTATTCTGCAATGGTTTTGCAGTAGGCTGAATATTCGTCGGAATTGGATGTCATTTAATACTACGGCTAGGCAAAAAAACATAGGTAAAATTTAGTATGTAATGTGGAATAAAAATGTTGATGAGCCTACTGCACGTGGTATTCCCAGCCGGTCTCCCATGCAAGTACTAACCACGCCCGATACATCTTAACTTCAGTGATCGGACAAGAACTGGTGTGTTCTGCAATGGTTTGACAGTAGGCTGAATATTCGTCAGAATTGCATGTCGTTTAACGCTTCGGCAAGGCAAACAATCGCGAGAAAATGTTGGTATGTACGGTGGAATAAAAAAGTTGATAAGCCTACTGCACATGGTATTCCCAGCCGGTCTCCTATGCAAGTACTAACCACGCCCGACGCAGCTTAACTTCAGTGATCGGACGAGAACTGGTGTATTCTGCAATGGTTTGGCAGTAGGTTGGATATTCGTCGGAATGGGATGTAATTTAATACTTCGGCTAGGCAAAAAATCCCGGGAAAAAGTTAGTATGTACGGTGGAATAAAAATGTTGATGAGCATAATGCACGTGGTATTCCCAGCCAGACTCCCATGCAAGTACTAACCACGCCCGATGCAGCTTAACTTCAGTGATCGGACGATAACTGGTGTATTCTGCAATAAAAATGTTCATCAGCCTACTGCACGTAGTATTCCCAGCCGGTCTCCCATGCAAGTACTAACCACGCCTGATGCAGCTTAACTTCATTGAGCGGACGAGAACTGTTGTACTCAGCATTGGTTTGGCAGTAGGCTGAATATTCGTTGGAATTTGATGTAATTTAATACTTCGGCTAGGCAACAAATCCCGGGAAAAAGTTAGTTTGTACGGTGGAATAAAAATATTTATAAGTCTACTGCAGATGGTATTCCCAGCCGGTCTCCCATACAAGTACTAACCATGCCCGATGCAGATTAACTTCAGTGATCGGACGAGAACTGGTGTATTCTGCAATGGTTTTGCAGTAGGCTGAATATTCGTCGGAATTGGATGTCATTTAATACTACGGCTAGGCAAAAAATCATAGGTAAAATTTAGTATGTAATGTGGAATAAAAATGTTGATGAGCCTACTGCACGTGGTATTCCCAGCCGGTCTCCCATGCAAGTACTAACCACGCCCGATACATCTTAACTTCAGTGATCGGACAAGAACTGGTGTGTTCTGCAATGGTTTGACAGTAGGCTGAGTATTCGTCAGAATTGGATGTCGTTTAACGCTTCGGCTAGGCAAAAAATCCCGTGAAAATGTTGGTATGTACGGTGGAATAAAAATGTTGATAAGCCTACTGCAAGTGGTATTCCCAGCCGGTCTCCCATGCAAGTACTAACCACGCCCGATGCAGCTTAACTTCAGTGATCGGACGAGAACTGGTGTATTGTGCAATGGTTTGGCTGTAGGCTGAATACTCGTCCGAATTGTATGTCATTTAATGCTTCGTCTAGGCAAAAAATCATGGGAAAAAGTTAGTATGTAATGTGGAATAAAAATGTTGATGAGCCGACTGAACGTGGTTTTCCCAGCCGGTCTCCCGTGCAAGAACTAACCACGCCCGATGCGCCTTAACTTCATTGATCGGACGAGAACTGGTGTATTCTGCAATGCTTTGGCAGTAGGCTGAATATTTGTCAGAATTGGATTTCATTTAATGCTTCGGCTAGGCAAAATATCACGGGGAAAAAGATAGTATGTACGGTGGAATAAAAATGTTGATGAGCCTAATGCACGTGGTATTCCCAGCCAGTCTCCCATGCAAGTACTAACCACTCCCGATGCAGCTTAACTTCAGTGATCGGACAAGAACTGGTGTATTCTGCAATGGTTTGGCTGTAGGCTGAATATCCGTCCGGATTGTATGTCATTTAATGCTTCGTCTAGGCAAAAAATCTTGGGAAAAAGTTAGTATGTAATGTGGAATAAAAATGTTGATGAACCGACTGAACGTGGTTTTCCCAGCCGGTCTCCCGTGCAAGTACTAACCACGCCCGATGCAGCTTAACTTCTGTGATCGGACGAGAACTGGCGTATTCTACAATGGTTTGGCAGTAGGCTGAATATTCGTCAGAATTGGATGTAATTTAATACTTCGGCTAGGCAACAAATCCCGGGAAAAAGATTGTATGTACGGTTAAATAAAAATGTTGATAAGCCTACTACTCGTGGTATTCCCAGCCTGTCTCCCATGTAAGTACTAACCATGCCCAATGCAGATAAACTTCAGTGATCAGACGAGAACTGGTGTATTCTGCATTGGTTTGGCAGTAGGCTGAATATTCGTCGGAGTTGGATGTAATTTAATACTTCGTCTAGGCAACAAATCCCGGGAAAAAGTTAGTATGTACGGTGGAATAAAAATGTTGACAAGCCTACTGCAGATGGTATTCCCAGCCAGTCTCCCATGCAAGTACTAGCCATGCCCGATGCAGATTAACTTCAGTGATCGGACGAGAACTGGTGTATTCTGCAATGGTTTTGCAGTAGGCTGAATATTCGTCGGAATTGGATGTCATTTAATGCTACGGCTAGGCAAAAAATCATAGGTAAAAGTTAGTATGTAATGTGGAATAAAAATATTGATGAGCCTACTGCACGTGGTATTCCCAGCCGGTCTCCCATGCAAGTACTAACCACGCCCAACGCAGCTTAACTTCAGTGATCGGATGAGAACTGGTGTATTCTGCAATGGTTTGGCAGTAGGCTGGATATTCGTCGGAATTGGATGTAATTTAATACTTCGGCTAGGCAAAAAATCCCGGGAAAAAGTTAGTATGTATGGTGGAATAAAAATGTTGATGAGCATAATGCACGTGGTATTCCCAGCCAGTCTCCCATGCAAGTGCTATCCACGCTCGATGCAGCTTAACTTCAGTGATCGGACGAGAACTGGTGTATTCTGCAATAAAAATGTTCATCAGCCTACTGCACGTGGTATTCCCAGCCGGTCTCCCATGCAAGTACTAACCACGCCCAATGCAGCTTAACTTCAGTGATCGGACGAGATGTTGTATTCAGCCTTGGTTTGGCAGTAGGCTGAATATTCGTCGGAATTGGATGTCATTTATTGCTACGGCTAGGCAAAAAATCATAGGAAAAAGTTAGTATGTAATGTTGATGAGCCTACTGAACGTGGTATTCCCAGCCGGTCTCCCATGCTAGTACTAACCACGCCCGATGCAGCTTAACTTCAGTGATCCAACAAGAACTGGTGTATTCTGCAATGGTTTTGCTGTAGGCTGAATTATCGTCGGAATTGGATGACATTTAATGCTACGGCTAGACAAATAATCATGGGAAAATCTTAGTATGCAATGTGGAATCAAAATGTTGATAAGCCTACTGCACGTGGTATTCCCAGCCGGTATCCCATGCATGTACTAACCATGTCCGATGAGCTTAACTTCAGTGATCGGACGAGAACTGGTGTATTCTGCAATGGTTTGGCAGTAGGCTGAATATTTGTCGAAATTGGATTTCAATTAATGCTTCGGCTAGGCAAAAAATCACGGGAAAAAGATAGTATGTATGGTGGAATAAAAATGTTGAAAAGCCTACTGCACGTGGAATTCCCAGCCGGTCTCCCATGCAAGTACTAACCACGCCCGATGCAGCTTAACTTCAGTGATCGGACGAGAACTGGTGTATTCTGCAATGGTTTGGCAGTAGGCTGGATATTCGTCGGAATTGGCTGTAATTTAATACTTCGGCTAGGCAACAAATCCCGGGAAAAAGTTAGTTTTTATGGTGGAATAAAAATATTGATAAGCCTACTGCAGATGGTATTCCCAGCCGGTCTCCCATGCAAGTACTAACCATGCCCGATGCAGATTAACTTCAGTGATCGGACGAGAACTGGTGTATTCTGCAATGGTTTTGCAGTAGGCTGAATATTCGTCGGAATTGGATGTCATTTAATACTACGGCTAGGCAAAAAAACATAGGTAAAATTTAGTATGTAATGTGGAATAAAAATGTTGATGAGCCTACTGCACGTGGTATTCCCAGCCGGTCTCCCATGCAAGTACTAACCACGCCCGATACATCTTAACTTCAGTGATCGGACAAGAACTGGTGTGTTCTGCAATGGTTTGACAGTAGGCTGAATATTCGTCAGAATTGCATGTCGTTTAACGCTTCGGCAAGGCAAACAATCGCGAGAAAATGTTGGTATGTACGGTGGAATAAAAAAGTTGATAAGCCTACTGCACATGGTATTCCCAGCCGGTCTCCTATGCAAGTACTAACCACGCCCGACGCAGCTTAACTTCAGTGATCGGACGAGAACTGGTGTATTCTGCAATGGTTTGGCAGTAGGTTGGATATTCGTCGGAATGGGATGTAATTTAATACTTCGGCTAGGCAAAAAATCCCGGGAAAAAGTTAGTATGTACGGTGGAATAAAAATGTTGATGAGCATAATGCACGTGGTATTCCCAGCCAGACTCCCATGCAAGTACTAACCACGCCCGATGCAGCTTAACTTCAGTGATCGGACGATAACTGGTGTATTCTGCAATAAAAATGTTCATCAGCCTACTGCACGTAGTATTCCCAGCCGGTCTCCCATGCAAGTACTAACCACGCCTGATGCAGCTTAACTTCATTGAGCGGACGAGAACTGTTGTACTCAGCATTGGTTTGGCAGTAGGCTGAATATTCGTCGGAATTTGATGTAATTTAATACTTCGGCTAGGCAACAAATCCCGGGAAAAAGTTAGTTTGTACGGTGGAATAAAAATATTTATAAGTCTACTGCAGATGGTATTCCCAGCCGGTCTCCCATACAAGTACTAACCATGCCCGATGCAGATTAACTTCAGTGATCGGACGAGAACTGGTGTATTCTGCAATGGTTTTGCAGTAGGCTGAATATTCGTCGGAATTGGATGTCATTTAATACTACGGCTAGGCAAAAAATCATAGGTAAAATTTAGTATGTAATGTGGAATAAAAATGTTGATGAGCCTACTGCACGTGGTATTCCCAGCCGGTCTCCCATGCAAGTACTAACCACGCCCGATACATCTTAACTTCAGTGATCGGACAAGAACTGGTGTGTTCTGCAATGGTTTGACAGTAGGCTGAATATTCGTCAGAATTGCATGTCGTTTAACGCTTCGGCAAGGCAAACAATCGCGAGAAAATGTTGGTATGTACGGTGGAATAAAAATGTTGATAAGCCTACTGCACATGGTATTCCCAGCCGGTCTCCTATGCAAGTACTAACCACGCCCGACGCAGCTTAACTTCAGTGATCGGACGAGAACTGGTGTATTCTGCAATGGTTTGGCAGTAGGTTGGATATTCGTCGGAATGGGATGTAATTTAATACTTCGGCTAGGCAAAAAATCCCGGGAAAAAGTTAGTATGTACGGTGGAATAAAAATGTTGATGAGCATAATGCACGTGGTATTCCCAGCCAGACTCCCATGCAAGTACTAACCACGCCCGATGCAGCTTAACTTCAGTGATCGGACGATAACTGGTGTATTCTGCAATAAAAATGTTCATCAGCCTACTGCACGTAGTATTCCCAGCCGGTCTCCCATGCAAGTACTAACCACGCCTGATGCAGCTTAACTTCATTGATCAGACGAGAACTGTTGTACTCAGCATTGGTTTGGCAGTAGGCTGAATATTCGTCGGAATTGGATGTCATTTAATGCTACGGCTAGGCAAAAAATCATAGGAAAAAGTTAGTATGTAATGTGGAATAAAAATGTTGTTGAGCCTACTGCACGTGGTATTCCCAGCCGGTCTCCCATGCTAGTACTAACCACGCCCGATGCAGCTTAACTTCAGTGATCCAACGAGAACTGGTGTATTCTGCAATGGTTTTGCAGTAGGCTGAATATTCGTCGGAATTGGATGTCATTTAATGCTACGGCTAGGCAAACAATCATGGGTAAAAGTTAGTATGTAATGTGGAATAAAAATGTTGATGAGCCTACTGCACGTGGTATTCCCAGCCGGTCTCCCATGCAAGTACTAACCACGCCCGATACAGCTTAACTTCAGTGATCGGACAAGAACTGGTGTGTTCTGCAATGGTTTGACAGTAGGCTGAATATTCGTCAGAATTGCATGTCGTTTAACGCTTCGGTAAGGCAAAAAATCCAGGGAAAAAGTTGGTATGTACGGTGGAATAAAAATGTTGAGAAGCCTACTGCACGTGGTATTCCCAGCCGGTCTCCCATGCAAGTACTAACCACGTCCAGTGGGCTTAACTTCAGTGATCGGAGGAGAATGGTGTATTCAGCAACGGTTTGTCAGTAGGCTGAATATTCGTCGGAATTTGATGTAATTTAATACTTCGGCTAGGCAACAAATTCCGGGAAATAGTTAGTTTGTATGGTGGAATAAAAATATTGATAAGCCTACTGCAGATGGTATTCCCAGCCGGTCTCCCATGCAAGTACTAACCATGCCCGATGCAGATTAACTTCAGTGATCGGACGAGAAATGGTGTATTCTGCAATGGTTTTGCAGTAGGCTGAATATTCGTCGGAATTGGATGTCATTTAATACTACGGCTAGGCAAAAAAATCATAGGTAAAATTTAGTATGTAATGTGGAATAAAAATGTTGATGAGCCTACTGCACGTGGTATTCCCAGCCGGTCTCCCATGCAAGTACTAACCACGCCCGATACATCTTAACTTCAGTGATCGGACAAGAACTGGTGTGTTCTGCAATGGTTTGGCAGTAGGCTGAATATTCGTCAGAATTGCATGTCGTTTAACGCTTCGGCAAGGCAAACAATCGCGAGAAAATGTTGGTATGTACGGTGGAATAAAAATGTTGATAAGCCTACTGCACATGGTATTCCCAGCCGGTCTCCTATGCAAGTACTAACCACGCCCGACGCAGCTTAACTTCAGTGATCGGACGAGAACTGGTGTATTCTGCAATGGTTTGGCAGTAGGTTGGATATTCGTCGGAATGGGATGTAATTTAATACTTCGGCTAGGCAAAAAATCCCGGGAAAAAGTTAGTATGTACGGTGGAATAAAAATGTTGATGAGCATAATGCACGTGGTATTTCCAGCCAGACTCCCATGCAAGTACTAACCACGCCCGATGCAGCTTAACTTCAGTGATCGGACGATAACTGGTGTATTCTGCAATAAAAATGTTCATCAGCCTACTGCACGTAGTATTCCCAGCCGGTCTCCCATGCAAGTACTAACCACGCCTGATGCAGCTTAACGTCATTGATCGGACGAGAACTGTTGTACTCAGCATTGGTTTGGCAGTAGGCTGAATATTCGTCGGAATTTGATGTAATTTAATACTTCGGCTAGGCAACAAATCCCGGGAAAAAGTTAGTTTGTACGGTGGAATAAAAATATTGATAAGCCTACTGCAGATGGTATTCCCAGCCGGTCTCCCATACAAGTACTAACCATGCCCAATGCAGATTAACTTCAGTGATCGGACGAGAACTGGTGTATTCTGCAATGGTTTGACAGTAGGCTGAATATTCGTCAGAATTGCATGTCGTTTAACGCTTCGGCAAGGCAAACAATCGCGAGAAAATGTTGGTATGTACGGTGGAATAAAAATGTTGATAAGCCTACTGCACATGGTATTTCCCAGCCGGTCTCCTATGCAAGTACTAACCACGCCCGACGCAGCTTAACTTCAGTGATCGGACGAGAACTGGTGTATTCTGCAATGGTTTGGCAGTAGGTTGGATATTCGTCGGAATGGGATGTAATTTAATACTTCGGCTAGGCAAAAAATCCCGGGAAAAAGTTAGTATGCACGGTGGAATAAAAATGTTGATGAGCATAATGCACGTGGTATTCCCAGCCAGACTCCCATGCAAGTACTAACCACGCCCGATGCAGCTTAACTTCAGTGATCGGACGATAACTGGTGTATTCTGCAATAAAAATGTTCATCAGCCTACTGCACGTAGTATTCCCAGCCGGTCTCCCATGCAAGTACTAACCACGCCTGATGCAGCTTAACTTCATTGATCGGACGAGAGCTGTTGTACTCAGCATTGGTTTGGCAGTAGGCTGAATATTCGTCGGAATTGGATGTCATTTAATGCTACGGCTAGGCAAAAAATCATAGGAAAAAGTTAGTATGTAGTGTGGAATAAAAATGTTGTTGAGCCTACTGCACGTGGTATTCCCAGCCGGTCTCCCATGCTAGTACTAACCACGCCCGATGCAGCTTAACTTCAGTGATCCAACGAGAACTGGTGTATTCTGCAATGGTTTTGCAGTAGGCTGAATATTCGTCGGAATTGGATGTCATTTAATGCTACGGCTAGGCAAACAATCATGGGTAAAAGTTAGTATGTAATGTGGAATAAAAATGTTGATGAGCCTACTGCACGTGGTATTCCCAGCCGGTCTCCCATGCAAGTACTAACCACGCCCGATACAGCTTAACTTCAGTGATCGGACAAGAACTGGTGTGTTCTGCAATGGTTTGACAGTAGGCTGAATATTCGTCAGAATTGCATGTCGTTTAACGCTTCGGTAAGGCAAAAAATCCCGGGAAAAATTTGGTATGTAATGTGGAATAAAAATGTTGATGAGCCTACTGCACGTGATATTCTCAGCCGGTCTCCCAAGCAAGTACCAACCACGTCCGGTTAGCTTAACTTTAGTGATTAGACGAGAACTGGTGTATTCTGCATTGGTTTGGCAGTAGGCTGAATATTCGTCAGAATTGGATGTCGTTTAACGCTTTGGCTAGGCAAAAAATCCCGGGAAAAAGTTGGTATATACGGTAGAATAAAAATGTTGATGAGCCTGCTGCACGTGATATTCTCAGCCGGTCTCCCAAGCAAGTACCAACCACGTCCGGTTAGCTTAACTTCAGTGATCGGACGAGAACTTATGTATTCTGCATTGGTTTGGCTGTAGGCTGTATATTCGTCGGAATTTGATGTAATTTAATACTTCGGCTAGGCAACAAATTCCGGGAAAAAGTTAGTTTGTATGGTGGAATAAAAATATTGATAAGCCTACTGCAGATGGTATTCCCAGCCAGTCTCCCATGCAAGTACTAACCAGGCCCGATACAGCTTAACTTCAGTGATCGGACAAGAACTGGTGTGTTCTGCAATGGTTTGACAGTAGGCTGAATATTCGTCAGAATTGCATGTCGTTTAACGCTTCGGTAAGGCAAAAAATCCCGGGAAAAAGTTGGTATGTACGGTGGAATAAAAATGTTGAGAAGCCTACTGCACGTGGTATTCCCAGCCGGTCTCCCATGCAAGTACTAACCACGTCCAGTGGGCTTAACTTCAGTGATCGGAGGAGAAATGGTGTATTCTGCAACGGTTTGTCAGTAGGCTGAATATTCGTCGGAATTTGATGTAATTTAATACTTCGGCTAGGCAACAAATTCCGGGAAAAAGTTAGTTTGTATGGTGGAATAAAAATATTGATAAGCCTACTGCAGATGGTATTCCCAGCCGGTCTCCCATGCAAGTACTAACCATGCCCGATGCAGATTAACTTCAGTGATCAGACGAGAAATGGTGTATTCTGCAATGGTTTTGCAGTAGGCTGAATATTCGTCGGAATTGGATGTCATTTAATACTACGGCTAGGCAAAAAATCATAGGTAAAATTTAGTATGTAATGTGGAATAAAAATGTTGATGAGCCTACTGCACGTGGTATTCCCAGCCGGTCTCCCATGCAAGCACTAACCACGCCCGATACATCTTAACTTCAGTGATCGGACAAGAACTGGTGTGTTCTGCAATGGTTTGACAGTAGGCTGAATATTCGTCAGAATTGCATGTCGTTTAACGCTTCGGCAAGGCAAACAATCGCGAGAAAATGTTGGTATGTACGGTGGAATAAAAATGTTGATAAGCCTACTGCAAGTGGTATTCCCAGCCGGTCTCCTATGCAAGTACTAACCACGCCCGACGCAGCTTAACTTCAGTGATCGGACGAGAACTGGTGTATTCTGCAATGGTTTGGCAGTAGGTTGGATATTCGTCGGAATGGGATGTAATTTAATACTTCGGCTAGGCAAAAAATCCCGGGAAAAAGTTAGTATGTACGGTGGAATAAAAATGTTGATGAGCATAATGCACGTGGTATTCCCAGCCAGACTCCCATGCAAGTACTAACCACGCCCGATGTAGCTTAACTTCAGTGATCGGATGATAACTGGTGTATTCTGCAATAAAAATGTTCATCAGCCTACTGCACGTAGTATTCCCAGCCGGTCTCCCATGCAAGTACTAACCACGCCTGATGCAGCTTAACTTCATTGATCGGACGAGAACTGTTGTACTCAGCATTGGTTTGGCAGTAGGCTGAATATTCGTCGGAATTTGATGTAATTTAATACTTCGGCTAGGCAACAAATCCCGGGAAAAAGTTAGTTTGTACGGTGGAATAAAATATTGATAAGCCTACTGCAGATGGTATTCCCAGCCGGTCTCCCATACAAGTACTAACCATGCCAGATGCAGATTAACTTCAGTGATCGGACGAGAACTGGTATATTCTGCAATGGTTTTGCAGTAGGCTGAATATTCGTCGGAATTGGATGTCATTTAATACTACGGCTAGGCAAAAAATCATAGGTAAAATTTAGTATGTAATGTGGAATAAAAATGTTGACGAGCCTACTGCACGTGGTATTCCCAGCCGGTCTCCCATGCAAGTACTAACCACGCCCGATACATCTTAACTTCAGTGATCGGACAAGAACTGGTGTGTTCTGCAATGGTTTGACAGTAGGCTGAATATTCGTCAGAATTGCATGTCGTTTAACGCTTCGGCAAGGCAAACAATCCCGGGAAAAAGTTGGTATGTACGGTGGAATAAAAATGTTGAGAAGCCTACTGCACGTGGTATTCCCAGCCGGTCTCCCATGCAAGTACTAACCACGTCCAGTGGGCTTAACTTCAGTGATCGGAGGAGAAATGGTGTATTCTGCAACGGTTTGTCAGTAGGCTGAATATTCGTCGGAATTTGATGTAATTTAATACTTCGGCTAGGCAACAAATTCCGGGAAAAAGTTAGTTTGTATGGTGGAATAAAAATATTGATAAGCCTACTGCAGATGGTATTCCCAGCCGGTCTCCCATGCAAGTACTAACCATGCCCGATGCAGATTAACTTCAGTGATCGGACGAGAAATGGTGTATTCTGCAATGGTTTTGCAGTAGGCTGAATATTCGTCGGAATTGGATGTCATTTAATACTACGGCTAGGCAAAAAATCATAGGTAAAATTTAGTATGTAATGTGGAATAAAAATGTTGATGAGCCTACTGCACGTGGTATTCCCAGCCGGTCTCCCATGCAAGCACTAACCACGCCCGATACATCTTAACTTCAGTGATCAGACAAGAACTGGTGTGTTCTGCAATGGTTTGACAGTAGGCTGAATATTCGTCAGAATTGCATGTCGTTTAACGCTTCGGCAAGGCAAACAATCGCGAGAAAATGTTGGTATGTACGGTGGAATAAAAATGTTGATAAGCCTACTGCAAGTGGTATTCCCAGCCGGTCTCCTATGCAAGTACTAACCACGCCCGACGCAGCTTAACTTCAGTGATCGGACGAGAACTGGTGTATTCTGCAATGGTTTGGCAGTAGGTTGGATATTCGTCGGAATGGGATGTAATTTAATACTTCGGCTAGGCAAAAAATCCCGGGAAAAAGTTAGTATGTACGGTGGAATAAAAATGTTGATGAGCATAATGCACGTGGTATTCCCAGCCAGACTCCCATGCAAGTACTAACCACGCCCGATGTAACTTAACTTCAATGATCGGATGATAACTGGTGTATTCTGCAATAAAAATGTTCATCAGCCTACTGCACGTAGTATTCCCAGCCGGTCTCCCATGCAAGTACTAACCACGCCTGATGCAGCTTAACTTCATTGATCGGACGAGAACTGTTGTACTCAGCATTGGTTTGGCAGTAGGCTGAATATTCGTCGGAATTTGATGTAATTTAATACTTCGGCTAGGCAACAAATCCCGGGAAAAAGTTAGTTTGTACGGTGGAATAAAATATTGATAAGCCTACTGCAGATGGTATTCCCAGCCGGTCTCCCATACAAGTACTAAGCATGCCAGATGCAGATTAACTTCAGTGATCGGACGAGAACTGGTATATTCTGCAATGGTTTTGCAGTAGGCTGAATATTCGTCGGAATTGGATGTCATTTAATACTACGGCAAGGCAAAAAATCATAGGTAAAATTTAGTATGTAATGTGGAATAAAAATGTTGACGAGCCTACTGCACGTGGTATTCCCAGGCGGTCTCCCATGCAAGTACTAACCACGCCCGATACATCTTAACTTCAGTGATCGGACAAGAACTGGTGTGTTCTGCAATGGTTTGACAGTAGGCTGAATATTCGTCAGAATTGCATGTCGTTTAACGCTTCGGCAAGGCAAACAATCGCGAGAAAATGTTGGTATGTACGTTGGAATAAAAATGTTGATAAGCCTACTGCACATGGTATTCCCAGCCGGTCTCCTATGCAAGTACTAACCACGCCCGACGCAGCTTAACTTCAGTGATCGGACGAGAACTGGTGTAGTCTGCAATGGTTTGGCAGTAGGTTGGATATTCGTCGGAATGGGATGTAATTTAATACTTCGGCTAGGCAAAAAATCCCGGGAAAAAGTTAGTATGTACGGTGGAATAAAAATGTTGATGAGCATAATGCACGTGGTATTCCCAGCCAGACTCCCATGCAAGTACTAACCACGCCCGATGCAGCTTAACTTCAGTGATCGGACGATAACTGGTGTATTCTGCAATAAAAATGTTCATCAGCCTACTGCACGTAGTATTCCCAGCCGGTCTCCCATGCAAGTACTAACCACGCCTGATGCAGCTTAACTTCATTGATCGGACGAGAACTGTTGTACTCAGCATTGGTTTGGCAGTAGGCTGAATATTCGTCGGAATTGGATGTCATTTAATGCTACGGCTAGGCAAAAAATCATAGGAAAAAGTTAGTATGTAATGTGGAATAAAAATGTTGTTGAGCCTACTGCACGTGGTATTCCCAGCCGGTCTCCCATGCTAGTACTAACCACGCCCGATGCAGCTTAACTTCAGTGATCCAACGAGAACTGGTGTATTCTGCAATGGTTTTGCAGTAGGCTGAATATTCGTCGGAATTGGATGTCATTTAATGCTACGGCTAGGCAAACAATCATGGGTAAAAGTTAGTATCTAATGTGGAATAAAAATGTTGACGAGCCTACTGCACGTGGTATTCCCAGGCGGTCTCCCATGCAAGTACTAACCACGCCCGATACATCTTAACTTCAGTGATCGGACAAGAACTGGTGTGTTCTGCAATGGTTTGACAGTAGGCTGAATATTCGTCAGAATTGCATGTCGTTTAACGCTTCGGCAAGGCAAACAATCGCGAGAAAATGTTGGTATGTACGTTGGAATAAAAATGTTGATAAGCCTACTGCACATGGTATTCCCAGCCGGTCTCCTATGCAAGTACTAACCACGCCCGACGCAGCTTAACTTCAGTGATCGGACGAGAACTGGTGTAGTCTGCAATGGTTTGGCAGTAGGTTGGATATTCGTCGGAATGGGATGTAATTTAATACTTCGGCTAGGCAAAAAATCCCGGGAAAAAGTTAGTATGTACGGTGGAATAAAAATGTTGATGAGCATAATGCACGTGGTATTCCCAGCCAGACTCCCATGCAAGTACTAACCACGCCCGATGCAGCTTAACTTCAGTGATCGGACGATAACTGGTGTATTCTGCAATAAAAATGTTCATCAGCCTACTGCACGTAGTATTCCCAGCCGGTCTCCCATGCAAGTACTAACCACGCCTGATGCAGCTTAACTTCATTGATCGGACGAGAACTGTTGTACTCAGCATTGGTTTGGCAGTAGGCTGAATATTCGTCGGAATTGGATGTCATTTAATGCTACGGCTAGGCAAAAAATCATAGGAAAAAGTTAGTATGTAATGTGGAATAAAAATGTTGTTGAGCCTACTGCACGTGGTATTCCCAGCCGGTCTCCCATGCTAGTACTAACCACGCCCGATGCAGCTTAACTTCAGTGATCCAACGAGAACTGGTGTATTCTGCAATGGTTTTGCAGTAGGCTGAATATTCGTCGGAATTGGATGTCATTTAATGCTACGGCTAGGCAAACAATCATGGGTAAAAGTTAGTATCTAATGTGGAATAAAAATGTTGATGAGCCTACTGCACGTGGTATTCCCAGCCGGTCTCCCATGCAAGTACTAACCACGCCCGATACAGCTTAACTTCAGTGATCGGACAAGAACTGGTGTGTTCTGCAATGGTTTGACAGTAGGCTGAATATTCGTCAGAATTGCATGTCGTTTAACGCTTCGGTAAGGCAAAAAATCCCGGGAAAAATTTGGTATGTACGGTGGAATAAAAATGTTGAGAAGCCTATTGCACATGGTATTCCCAGCCGGTCTCCCATGCAAGTACTAACCACGCCCGATGCAGCTTAACTTCAGTGATCGGACGAGAACTGGTGTATTCTGCAATGGTTTGGCACTAGGCTGGATATTCGTCGAAATTGGATGTAATTTAATACTTCGGCTAGGCAAAAAATCCCGGGAAAAAGTTAGTATGTATTGTGGAATAAAAATGTTGATGAGCATAATGCACGTGGTATTCCCAGCCAGTCTCCCATGCAAGAACTAACCACGCCCGATGCAGCTTAACTTCAGTGATCGGACGAGAACTGGTGTATTCTGCAATAAAAATGTTCATCAGCCTACTGCACGTGGTATTCCCAGCCGGTCTCCCATGCAAGTACTAACCACGCCCGATGCAGCTTAACTTCAGTGATCGGACGAGAACTGTTGTATTCAGCCTTGGTTTGGCAGTAGGCTGAATATTCGTCGGAATTGGATGTCATTTAATGCTACGGCTATGCAAAAAATCATGGGTAAAAGTTAGTATGTAATGTGGAATAAAAATGTTGATGAGCCTACTGCACGTGGTATTCCCAGCCAGTCTCCCATGCAAGTACTAACCACGCCCGATACAGCTTAACTTCAGTGATCGGACGAGAACTGGTGTATTCTGCAATGGTTTGGCAGTAGGCTGAATATTCGTCGGAATTTGATGTCTTTTAATGCTACGGCTAGGCAAAAAATCATAGGAAAAAGTAAGTATGTAATGTGGAATAAAAATGTTGATGAGCCTACTGCACATGGCATTCCCAGCCAGTCTCCCATTCAAGTACTTACCACGTCCAATGCAGCTTAACTTCAGTGATCGGACGAGAACTGGTGTGTTCTGCAATGGTTTGGCAGTAGGCTGAGTATTCCTCAGAATTGGATGTCGTTTAACGCTTTGGCTAGGCAAAAAATCCCGTGAAAATGTTGGTATGTACGGTGGAATAAAAATGTTGATAAGCCTACTGCAAGTGGTATTCCCAGCCAGTCTACCATGCAAGTACTAACCACGCCAGATGCAGCTTAACTTCAGTGATCGGACGAGAACTGGTGTATTCTGCAATGGTTTAGCAGTAGGCTGAATATTCGACCGAATTGTATATCATTTAATGCTTCGTCTAGGCAAAAAATCATTGGAAAAAGTTAGTATGTAATGTGGAATGAAAATGTTGATGAGCCTACTGCACGTGTTATTCCCAGCCGGTCTCCCATGCAAGTACTAACCACGCCCGATGCAGCTTAACTTCAGTGATCGGACTTGAACTGGTGAATTATGCAATGGGTTGGCAATAGGCTGAATATTCGTCGGAATTGGATGTCGTTTATGCTTCGGCTATGCAAAAATCCCGCGAAAAAGTTAGTATGTACGGTGGAATAAAAATGTTGATGATCCTACTGCATGTAGTATTCTCAGCCGGTCTCCCATGCAAGTACTAACCACGTCCAGTGGGCCTAACTTCAGTGATCGGAGGAGAACTGGTGTATTCTGCAACGGTTTGTCAGTAGGCTAAATATTCGTCGGAATTTATTGTAATTTAATACTTCGGCTAGGCAAAAAATCCCGGGAAAAAGTTAGAATGTACGGTGGAATAAAAATGTTGATGAGCCTAATGCACATGGTATTCCCAGCCAGTCTCCCATGCAAGCACTAAGCACGCCCGATGCAGCTTAACTTCAGAAATCGGACAAGAACTGGTGTATTCTGCAATGGTTTGGCAGTAGGCTGAATATTCGTTCGAATTGTATGTCATTTAATGCTTCGTCTAGGCAAAAAATCATAGGAAAAAGTTAGTATGTAATGGGAAATAAAAATGTTGATGGGCCTACTGCACGTGGTATTCCCAGCCGGTCTCTCATGCAAGTACTGTCCACGCCCGATGCAGCTTAACTTCAGTGATCGGACGAGAACTGGTGTATTCTGCAATGTAGTGGCAGTAGGCTGAATATTCGTCGGAATTGGATGTCATTTAATGCTACGGCTAGGCAAAAAATCATGGGAAAAAGTTAGTATGTAATGTGGAATAAAAATGTTGATGAGCCTACTGCACGTGATATTCTCAGCCGGTCTCCCAAGCAAGTACCAACCACGTCCGGTTAGCTTAACTTTAGTGATTAGACGAGAACTGGTGTATTCTGCATTGGTTTGGCAGTAGGCTGAATATTCGTCAGAATTGGATGTCGTTTAACGCTTTGGCTAGGCAAAAAATCCCTGGAAAAAGTTGGTATATACGGTAGAATAAAAATGTTGATGAGCCTGCTGCACGTGATATTCTCAGCCGGTCTCCCAAGCAAGTACCAACCACGTCCGGTTAGCTTAACTTCAGTGATCGGACGAGAACTTATGTATTCTGCATTGGTTTGGCAGTAGGCTGTATATTCGTCGGCATTGGATGTAATTTAATACTTCAGCTAGGCAAAAAATCCTGGGAAAAAGTTAGTATGTATGGTGGAATTAAAATGTTGATGAGCCTAATGCACATGTTATTCCAGGCCGGAAACCCGTGCAAGTCCTTACCATGCCCAATGCGGCTTAACTTTAGTGATCGGACGAGAACTGGTGTATTCTGCAATGGTTTGGCAGTAGGCTTAATATTCGTCTGAATTGGATGTCATTTAATGCTACGGCTAGGCAAAAAATCATAGGAAAAAGTAAGTATTTAATGTGGAATAAAAATGTTGATGAGCCTACTGCACATGGCATTCCCAGCCGGTCTCCCATTCAAGTACTTACCACGTCCGATGCAGCTTAACTTCAGTGATCGGACGAGAACTGGTGTGTTCTGCAATGGTTTTGCAGTAGGCTGAGTATTAGTCAGAATTGGATGTCGTTTAACGCTTTGGCTAGGCAAAAAATCCCGGGAAAAAGTTGGTATATACGGTAGAATCAAAATGTTGATAAGCCTATTGCACGTGGTACTCCCAGCAGGTCTCCCATGCAAGTACTAACCACGCCCGATGCAGCTTAACTTCAGTGATCGGACGAGAAGTTGTGTATTCTGCAATGGTTTGGTAGTAGGCTGAATATTCCTCTGAATTGGAAGTAATTTAATACTTCGGCTAGGCAACAAATCCCGGGAAAAAGATGGTATGTTCGGAGGAATAAAAATGTTGATAAGCCTACAGCACGTGGTATTCCTAGCCGGTCTCCCATGCAAGTACAATCCATGCCCGATGCAGATTAACTTCAGTAATTGGACGAGAACTGGTGTATTCTGCATTGGTTTGGCAGTCGGCTGAATATTCGTTGCAATTGGATGTCATTTAATGCTTCGGTTAGGCAAAAAATCATGGAAAAATGTTAGTATGAACGGTGGAATAAAAATGTTCATCAGCCTACTGCACGTGACATTCCCCGCCGGTCTCCCATGCAAGTACTGACCACGCCCGATGCAGCTTAACTTCAGTGATCGGACGAGAACTGGTGTATTCTGCAATGGTCTGGCCGTAGGCCGAATATTTGTCAAAATTGTATGTAATTTAATGCTTCGTCTAGGCAAAAAATGATGGGAAAAAGTTAGTATGTAATGTGGAATAAAAATGTTGATGAGCCTACTGCAAGTGGTATTCCCAGCCGGTCTCCCATGCAAGTACTAACCACGCCCGATGCAGCTTAACTTCTGTGATCAGACGAGAACTGGTGTATTCTGCAATGGTTTTGCTGTAGGCTGAATATTCGTCGGAATTGGATGTCATTTAATGCTACGGCTAGGCAAAAAATCATGGGTAAAAGTTAGTATGTACGGTGGAATAAAAATGTTCATCAGCCTACTGCACGTGGCATTCCCCGCCGGTCTCCCATGCAAGTACTGACCATGCCCGATGCAGCTTAACTTCAGTGATCGGACGAGAACTGGTGTATTCTGCAATGGTTTGGCCGTAGACCGAAAATTTGTCAAAATTGTATGTAATTTAATGCTTCGTCTAGGCAAAAAATGATGGGAAAAAGTTAGTATGTAATGTGGAATAAAAATGTTGATGAGCCTACTGCAAGTGGTATTCCCAGCCGGTCTCCCATGCAAGTACTAACCACGCCCGATGCAGCTTATCTTCAGTGATCGGACGAGAACTGGTGTATTCTGCAATAAAAATTTTCATAAGCCTACTGCACGTGGTATTCCCATCCGGTCTCCCATGCAAGTACAAGCCACGTCCGATGCACCTTAACTTCAGTGATCGGATGAGAACTGGTGTATTCTGCAATGGTTTGGCAGTAGGCTGAATATTCGTCGGAATTGGATGTCATTTAATGCTACGGCTAGGCAAAAAATCATAGGAAAAAGTAAGTATGTAATGTGGAATAAAAATGGTGATGAGCCTACTGCACATGGCATTCCCAGCCGGTCTCCCATTCAAGTACTTACCACGTCCGATGCAGCTTAACTTCAGTGATCAGACGAGAACTGGTGTGTTCTGCAATGGTTTTGCAGAAGGCTGAATATTCGTCTGAATTGGATGTCATTTAATGCTACGGCTAGGCAAAAAATTATGGGTAAAAGTTAGTATGTAATGTGGAATAAAAATGTTGATGAGTCTACTGCACGTGGTATTCCCAGCCGATCTCCCATGCAAGCACTAACCACGACCGATGCAGCTTAACTTCAGTGATCGGTCAAGAACTGGTGTGTTCTGCAATGGATTGACAGTAGGCTGAATAATCGTCAGAATTGCATGTCGTTTAACGCTTCGGTAAGGCAAAAAATCCCGGGAAAAAGTTGGTATGTACGGTGGAATAAAAATGTTGAGAAGCCTACTGCACATGGTATTCCCAGCCGGTCTCCCATGCAAGTACTAACCACTCCCGACTTTAATTCAATGTGTTAGTCAGGGTTCTGACCCTGTGTATATTTCGGTGGATACCGTTTAATTTCACTACCCTGGCTACGTGTTAAAATGGGTCTGAATTCACTCTGGATAAGTACGTACATAACCGACCAATCATGGACTTTCATTCAGTGTGTTGGTCAGGGTTCTGACCCTGTGTATTTTTCAGTGGGTACCGTTTAATTTCACTACCCTGGCTACGTGTTAAAATGGGTCTGAATTCACTCTGGATAAGTACGTACATAACCGACCAATCGTGGACTTTAATTCAATGTGTTGGTCAGGGTTCTGACCCTGTGTATTTTTCGGTGGGTACCGTTTAATTTCACTACCCTGGCTACATGTTAAAATGGGTCTGAATTCACTCTGGATAAGTACGTACATAACCGACCAATCATGGACTTTCATTCAATGTGTTGGTCAGGGTTCTGACCCTGTGTATTTTTCGGTGTGTACCGTTTAATTTCACTACCCTGGCTACATGTTAAAATGGGTCTGAATTCACTCTGGATAAGTACGTACATAACCGACCAATCTTGGACTTTATTTCAATATGTTGGTCTGAGTTCTAACCCTGTGTATTTTTCGGTGGGTACCGTTTAATTTAATTACCCTGGCTATGTGTTAAAATGGGTCTGAATTCACTCTGGATAAGTACGTACATAACCGACCAATCTTGGACTTTAATTCACTGTGTTGGTCAGGGTTCTGACCCTGTGTATTTTTCGATGGGTGCCGTTTAATTTCATTATCCTGGCTATGTGTTAAAATAGGTCTGAATTCACTCTGGATAAGTACGTACATAACCGACCAATCGTGGACTTTAATTCAATGTGTTGGTCAGGGTTCTGACCTTGTGTATTTTTCGGTGGATACCGTTTAATATCACTACCCTGGCTACTTTTTAAAATGGGTCTGAATTCACTCTGGATAAGTACGTCCATAACCGACCAATCTTGGACTTTCATTTTGCATGCAGGTAAGGTACACCTACATGTACAGACATAACTGTGGACATTTATGCTTATACTTATGTTCTAAGACGTTAGTTAACAATTAATATCAGGCAATGCATTGGTTCATTACCCTGGCTACATGTTAAAATTGGTCTGAATTCACTCTGGATAAGCACGTACGTAACCGACCAATCTTGGACTTTAATTCACTGTGTTGGTCAGGGTTCTGACGCTGTGTATTTTTCGGTGGGTACTGTTTAATTTCATTATACTGGCTACGTGTTAAAATGGGTCAGAATTCACTCTGGATAAGTACTACATAACCGACCAATCATGGACTTTAATTCAATGTGTTGGTCAGGGTTCTGACCCTGTGTATTTTTCGGTGGGTACCGTTTAATTTCACTACCCTGGCTACATGTTAAAATGGGTCTGAATTCACTCTGGATAAGTATGTACATAACCGACCAATCTTGGACTTTAATTCACTGTGTTGGTCAGGGTTCTGACCCTGTGTATTTTTCGGTGGGTACCGTTTAATTTCTTTATCCTGGCTACGTGTTAAAATGGGTCTGAATTCACTCTGGATAAGTACGTACATAACCGACCAATCGTGGACTTTAATTCAATGTGTTGGTCAGGGTTCTGACCCTGTGTATTTTTCGGCGGGTACCGTTTAATTTCACTACCCTGGCTACGTGTTAAAATGGGTCTGATTTCACTCTGGATAAGTACGTACATAACCAACCAATCGTGGACTTTCATTCAATGTGTTGGTCAGGGTTCTGACCCTGTGTATTTTTCGGTGGGTACCGTTTAATTTAACTACCCTGGCTACGTGTTAAAGTGGGTCTGAATTCACTCTGGATAAGTACGTACATAACCGACCAATCGTGGACTTTAATTCAATGTGTTGGTCAGGGTTCTGACCCTGTGTATTTTTCGGTGGGTACCGTTTAATTTCACTACCCTGGCTACATGTTAAAATGGGTCTGAATTCACTCTGGATAAGTACTACATAACCGACCAATCATGGACTTTAATTCAATGTGTTGGTCAGGGTTCTGACCCTGTGTATTTTTCGGTGGGTACCGTTTAATTTCACTACCCTGGCTACGTGTTAAAATGGGTCTGAATTCACTCTGGATAAGTACGTACATAACCGACCAATCTTGGACTTTATTTCAATATGTTGGTCAGGGTTCTAACCCTGTGTATTTTTCAGTGGGTACCGTTTAATTTCATTACCTTGGCTACATGTTAAAATGGGTCTGAATTCACTCTGGATAAGTATGTACATAAACGACCAATCTTGGACTTTAATTCACTGTGTTGGTCAGGGTTCTGACCCTGTGTATTTTTCGGTGGGTACCGTTTAATTTCTTTATCCTGGCTACGTGTTAAAATGGGTCTGAATTCACTCTGGATAAGTACGTACATAACCGACCAACCGTTTACTTTAATTCAATGTGTTGGTCAGGATTCTGACCCTGTGTATTTTTCGGTGGGTACCGTTTAATTTCACTACCCTGGCTACGTGTTAAAATGGGTCTGAATTCACTCTGGATAAGTACGTACATAACCATCCAATCGTGGACTTTCATTCAATGTGTTGGTCAGGGTTCTGACCTTGTGTATTTTTCGGTGGGTACCATTTAATTTCACTACCCTGGCTACGTGTTAAAATGCGTCTGAATTCACTCTGGATAAGTACGTACATAACCGACCAATCGTGGACTTTAATTCAATGTGTTGGTCAGGGTTCTGACCCTGTGTATTTTTCGGTGGGTACCGTTTAATTTCACTACCCTGGCTACATGTTAAAATGGGTCTGAATTTAATCTGGATAAGTACGTACATAACCAACCAATCGTGGACTTTCATTCAATGTGTTGGTCAGGGTTCTGACCCTGTGTATTTTTCGGTGGGTACCGTTTAATTTCACTACCCTGGCTACGTGTTAAAATGGGTCTGAATTCACTCTGGATAGGTACGTACATAACCGACCAATCTTGGACTTTATTTCAATATGTTGGTCAGGGTTCTGACCCTGTGTATTTTTTGGTGGGTACCGTTTAATTTTACTACCCTGGCTACGTGTTAAAATGGGTCTGAATTCACTCTGGATAAGTACGTACATAACCGACCAATCTTGGACTTTATTTCAATATGTTGGTCAGGGTTCTAACCCTGTGTATTTTTCTGTGGGTACCATTTAATTTCATTACCTTGGCTACATGTTAAAATGGGTCTGAATTCACTCTGGATAAGTATGTACATAACCGACCAATCTTGGACTTTAATTCACTGTGTTGGTCAGGGTTCTGACCCTGTGTATTTTTTGGTGGGTACCGTTTAATTTCTTTATCCTGGCTACGTGTTAAAATGGGTCTCAATTCACTCTGGATAAGTACGTACATAACCGACCAACCATGGACTTTAATTCAATGTGTTGGTCAGGGTTCTGACCCTGTGTATTTTTCGGTGGGTACCGTTTAATTTCACTACCCTGGCTACGTGTTAAAATGGGTCTGAATTCACTCTGGATAAGTACGTACATAGCCGAACAATCGTGGACTTTCCTTCAATGTGTTGGTCAGGGTTCTGACCCTGTGTATTTTTCGGTGGGTACCGTTTAATTTCACTACCCTGGCTACGTGTTAAAATGGGTCTGAATTCACTCTGGATAAGTACGTACATAACCGACCAATCGTGGACTTTAATTCAATGTGTTGGTCAGGGTACTGACCCTGTGTATTTTTGGGTGGGTACCGTTTAATTTTACTACCCTGGCTACGTGTTAAAATGGGTCTGAATTCACTCTGGATAAGTACGTACATAACCGACCAATCTTGGACTTTATTTCAATATGTTGGTCAGGGTTCTAACCCTGTGTATTTTTCGGTGGGTATCGATTAAATTCATTACCCTGGCTACGTGTTAAAATGGGTCTGAATTCACTCTGGATAAGTACGTACATAACCGACCAATTTTGGACATTAATTCACTGTGTTGGTCAGGGTTCTGACCCTGTGTATTTTTCAGTGGGTACCGTTTAATTTCATTATCCTGGCTACGTGTTAAAATGGGTCTGAATTCACTCTGGATAAGTACGTACATAACCGACCAATCTTGGACTTTAATTCACTGTGTTGGTCAGGGTTCTGACCCTGTGTATTTTTCGGTGGGTACCGTTTAATTTCATTATCCTGGCTACGTGTTAAAATGTGTCTGAATTCACTCTGAATTAGTACGTACATAACCGACCATTCTTGGACTTTCATTCAATGTGTTGGTCAGGGTTCTGACCCTGTGTATTTTTCGGTGGGTAGCGTTTAATTTCACTATCCTGGCTACATGTTACAATGGGTCTGAATTCACTCTGGATAAGTACGTACATAACCGACCAATTGTGGACTTTAATTCAATTTGTTGGTCAGGGTTCTGACCCTGTGTATTTTTCGGTGGGTACCGTTTAATTTCACTACCCTGGCTACGTGTTAAAATGGGTCTGAATTCACTCTGGATAAGTACGTACATAACCGACCAATCGTGGACTTTAATTCAGTGTGTTGGTTAGGGTACTGACCCTGTGTATTTTTCGGTGGGTACCGTTTAATTTTACTACCCTGGCTACGTGTTAAAATGGGTCTGAATTAACTCTGGATAAGTACGTACATAACCGACCAATCTTGGACTTTATTTCAATATATTGGTCAGGGTTCTAACCCTGTGTATTTTTCGGTGGGTACCGTTTAAATTCATTACCCTGGCTACGTGTTAAAATGGGTCTGAATTCACTCTGGATAAGTACGTACATAACCGACCAATTTTGGACATTAATTCACTGTGTTGGTCAGGGTTCTGACCCTGTGTATTTTTCGGTGGGTACCGTTTAATTTCATTATCCTGGCTACGTGTTAAAATGGGTCTGAATTCACTCTGGATAAGTACGTACATAACCGACCAATCTTGGACTTTAATTCACTGTGTTGGTCAGGGTTCTGACCCTGTGTATTTTTCGGTGGGTACCGTTTAATTTCATTATCCTGGCTACGTGTTAAAATGTGTCTGAATTCACTCTGAATTAGTACGTACATAACCGACCATTCTTGGATTTTCATTCAATGTGTTGGTCAGGGTTCTGACCCTGTGTATTTTTCGGTGGGTAGCGTTTAATTTCACTACCCTGGCTACATGTTACAATGGGTCTGAATTCACTCTGGATAAGTACGTACATAACCGACCAATCGTGGACTTTAATTCAATGTGTTGGTCAGGGTTCTGACCCTGTGTATTTTTCGGTGGGTAGCGTTTAATATCACTACCCTGGCTACATGTTACAATGGGTCTGAATTCACTCTGGATAAGTACGTACATAACCGACCAATCATGGACTTTAATTCAATGTGTTGGTCAGGGTTCTGACCCTGTGTATTTTTCGGTGGGTACCGTTTAATTTCACTACCCTGGATACGTGTTAAAATGGGTCTGAATTCACTCTGGATAAGTACGTACATAACCATCCACTCGTGGACTTTCATTCAATGTGTTGGTCAGGGTTCTGACCCTGTGTATTTTTCGGTGGGTACCATTTAATTTCACTACCCTGGCTATGTGTTAAAATGCGTCTGAATTCACTCTGGATAAGTACGTACATAACCGACCAATCGTGGACTTTAATTCAATGTGTTGGTCAGGGTTCTGACCCTGTGTATTTTTCGGTGGGTACCGTTTAATTTCACTACCCTGGCTACGTGTTAAAATGGGTCTGAATTCACTCTGGATAAGTACGTACATAACCGACCAATCTTGGACTTTATTTCAATATGTTGGTCAGGGTTCTAACCCTGTGTATTTTTCAGTGGGTACCGTTTAATTTCATTACCTTGGCTACATGTTAAAATGGGTCTGAATTCACTCTGGATAAGTACGTACATAACCGACCAATCGTGGACTTTAATTCAATGTGTTGGTCAGGGTTCTGACCCTGTGTATTTTTCGGTGGGTAGCGTTTAATATCACTACCCTGGCTACATGTTACAATGGGTCTGAATTCACTCTGGATAAGTACGTACATAACCGACCAATCGTGGACTTTAATTCAATGTGTTGGTCAGGGTTCTGACCCTGTGTATTTTTCGGTGGGTACCGTTTAATTTCACTACCCTGGATACGTGTTAAAATGGGTCTGAATTCACTCTGGATAAGTACGTACATAACCATCCAATCATGGACTTTCATTCAATGTGTTGGTCAGGGTTCTGACCCTGTGTATTTTTCGGTGGGTACCATTTAATTTCACTACCCTGGCTATGTGTTAAAATGGGTCTGAATTCACTCTGGATAAGTACGTACATAACCGACCAATCTTGGACTTTAATTCAATGTGTTGGTCAGGGTTCTGACCCTGTGTATTTTTCGGTGGGTACCGTTTAATTTCATTATCCTGGCTATGTGTTAAAATGTGTCTGAATTCACTCTGGATTAGTACGTACATAACCGACCATTCTTGGACTTTCATTCAATGTGTTGGTCAGGGTTCTAACCCTGTGTATTTTTCAGTGGGTACCGTTTAATTTCATTACCTTGGCTACATGTTAAAATGGGTCTGAATTCACTCTGGATAAGTATGTACATAACCGACCAATCTTGGACTTTAATTCACTGTGTTGGTCAGGGTTCTGACCCTGTGTATTTTTCGGTGGGTACCGTTTAATTTCTTTATCCTGGCTACGTGTTAAAATGGGTCTGAATTCACTCTGGATAAGTACGTACATAACCGACCAACCGTGGACTTTAATTCAATGTGTTGGTCAGGGTTCTGACCCTGTGTATTTTTCGGTGGGTACCGTTTAATTTCACTACCCTGGCTACGTGTTAAAATGGGTCTGAATTCACTCTGGATAAGTACGTACATAGCCGACCAATCGTGGACTTTCCTTCAATGTGTTGGTCAGGGTTCTGACCCTGTGTATTTTTCGGTGGGTACCGTTTAATTTCATTATCCTGGCTACGTGTTAAAATGGGTCTGAATTCACTCTGGATAAGTACGTACATAACCGACCAATCTTGGACTTTAATTCACTGTGTTGGTCAGGGTTCTGACCCTGTGTATTTTTCGGTGGGTACCGTTTAATTTCATTATCCTGGCTACGTGTTAAAATGTGTCTGAATTCACTCTGAATTAGTACGTACATAACCGACCATTCTTGGACTTTCATTTAGTGTGTTGGTCAGGGTTCTGACCCTGTGTATTTTTCGGTGGGTAGCGTTTAATTTCACTACCCTGGCTACATGTTACAATGGGTCTGAATTCACTCTGGATAAGTACGTACATAACCGACCAATCGTGGACATTAATTCAATGTGTTGGTCAGGGTTCTGACCCTGTGTATTTTTCGGTGGGTACCGTTTAATTTCACTACCCTGGCTACGTGTTAAAATGGGTCTGAATTCACTCTGGATAAGTACGTACATAACCGACCAATCTTGGTCTTTATTTCAATTTGTTGGTCAGGGTTCTAACCCTGTGTATTTTTCAGTGGGTACCATTTAATTTCATTACCTTGGCTACATGTTAAAATGGGTCTGAATTCACTCTGGATAAGTATGTACATAAACGACCAATCTTGGACTTTAATTCACTGTGTTGGTCAGGGTTCTGACCCTGTGTATTTTTCGGTGGGTACCGTTTAATTTCTTTATCCTGGCTACGTGTTAAAATGGGTCTGAATTCACTCTGGATAAGTACGTACATAACCGACCTACCATGGACTTTAATTCAATGTGTTGGTCAGGATTCTGACCCTGCGTATTTTTCGGTGGGTACCGTTTAATTTCACTACCCTGGCTACGTGTTAAAATGGGTCTGAATTCACTCTGGATAAGTACGTACATAACCATCCAATCGTGGACTTTCATTCAATGTGTTGGTCAGGGTTCTGACCCTGTGTATTTTTCGGTGGGTACCGTTTAATTTCACTACCCTGGCTACGTGTTAAAATGGGTCTGAATTCACTCTGGATAAGTACGTACATAACCGACCAATCTTGGACTTTATTTCAATATGTTGGTCAGGGTTCTAACCCTGTGTATTTTTCGGTGGGTACCATTTAATTTCATTACCCTGGCTACGTGTTAAAATGGGTCTGAATTCACTCTGGATAAGTACGCAAATAACCGACCAATCGTGGACTTTAATTCAATGTGTTGGTCAGGGTTCTGACCCTGTGTATTTTTCGGTGGGTACCGTTTAATTTCACTACCCTGGCTACATGTTAAAATGGGTCTGAATTCACACTGGATAAGTACGTACATAACCGACCAATCGTGGACTTTCATTCAATGTGTTGGTCAGGGTTCTGACCCTGTGTATTTTTCGGTGGGTACCGTTTAATTTCACTACCCTGGCTACGTGTTAAAATGGGTCTGAATTCACTCTGGATAAGTACGTACATAACCGACCAATCTTGGACTTTATTTCAATATGTTGGACAGGGTTCTAACCCTGTGTATTTTTCAGTGGGTACCGTTTAATTTCATTACCTTGGCTACATGTTAAAATGGGTCTGAATTCACTCTGGATAAGTATGTACATAACCGACCAATCTTGGACTTTAATTCACTGTGTTGGTCAGGGTTCTGACCCTGTGTATTTTTCGGTGGGTACCGTTTAATTTCACTACCCTGGCTACGTGTTAAAATGGGTCTGAATTCACTCTGGATAAGTACGTACATAACCGACCAATCGTGGACTTTAATTCAATGTGTTGGTCAGGGTTCTGACCCTGTGTATTTTTCGGTGGGTACCGTTTAATTTCACTACCCTGGCTACATGTTAAAATGGGTCTGAATTCAATCTGGATAAGTACGTACATAACCGACCAATCGTGGACTTTCATTCAATGTGTTGGTCAGGGTTCTGACCCTGTGTATTTTTCGGTGGGTACCGTTTAATTTTACTACCCTGGCTACGTGTTAAAATGGGTCTGAATTCACTCTGGATAAGTACGTACATAACCGACCAATCTTGGACTTTATTTCAATATGTTGGTCAGGGTTCTAACCCTGTGTATTTTTCGGTGGGTACCGTTTAATTTCACTACCCTGGCTACGTGTTAAAATGGGTCTGAATTCACTCTGGATAAGTACGTACATAACCGACCAATTTTGGACATTAATTCACTGTGTTGGTCAGGGTTCGGACCCTGTGTATTTTTCGGTGGGTACCGTTTAATTTCATTATCCTGGCTACGTGTTAAAATGGGTCTGAATTCACTCTGGATAAGTACGTACATAACCGACCAATCTTGGACTTTAATTCACTGTGTTGGTCAGGGTTCTGACCCTGTGTATTTTTCGGTGGGTACCATTTAATTTCATTAACCTGGCTACGTGTTAAAATGTGTCTGAATTCACTCTGGATTAGTACGTACATAATCGACCATTCTTGGACTTTCATTCAATGTGTTGGTCAGGGTTCTGACCCTGTGTATTTTTCGGTGGGTACTGTTTAATTTCACTACCCTGGCTACATGTTAAAATGGGTCTGAATTTAATCTGGATAAGTACGTACATAACCAACCAATCGTGGACTTTCATTCAATGTGTTGGTCAGGGTTCTGACCCTGTGTATTTTTCGGTGGGTACCGTTTAATTTCACTACCCTGGCTACGTGTTAAAATGGGTCTGAATTCACTCTGGATAAGTAGTGTACATAACCGACCAATCTTGGACTTTATTTCAATATGTTGGTCAGGGTTCTAACCCTGTGTATTTTTCGGTGGGTACCGTTTAATTTCATTACCCTGGCTACGTGTTAAAATGGGTCTGAATTAACTCTGGATAAGTACGTAAATAACCGACCAATCGTGGACTTTAATTCAATGTGTTGGTCAGGGTTCTGACCCTGTGTATTTTTCGGTGGGTACCGTTTAATTTCACTACCCTGGCTACATGTTAAAATGGTTCTGAATTCACTCTGGATAAGTACGTACATAACCGACCAATCGTGGACTTTAATTCACTGTGTTGGTCAGGGTTCTGACCCTGTGTATTTTTCGGTGGGTACCGTTTAATTTTACTACCCTGGCTACGTGTTAAAATGGGTCTGAATTCACTCTGGATAAGTACGTACATAACCGACCAACCGTGGACATTAATTCAATGTGTTGGTCAGGGTTCTGACCCTGTGTATTTTTCGGTGGGTACCGTTTAATTTCACTACCCTGGCTATGTGTTAAAATGGGTCTGAATTCACTCTGGATAAGTATGTACATAACCATCCAATCGTGGACTTTCATTCAATGTGTTGGTCAGGGTTCTGACCCTGTGTATTTTTTGGTGGGTACCGTTTAATTTCACTACCCTGGCTACGTGTTAAAATGGGTCTGAATTCACTCTGGATAAGTACGTACATAACCGACCATTCGTGGACTTTAATTCAATGTGTTGGTCAGGGTTCTAACCCTGTGTATTTTTCAGTGGGTACCGTTTAATTTCATTACCTTGGCTACATGTTAAAATGGGTCTGAATTCACTCTGGATAAGTATGTACATAACCGACCAATCTTGGACTTTAATTCACTGTGTTGGTCAGGGTTCTGACCCTGTGTATTTTTCGGTGGGTACCGTTTAATTTCACTACCCTGGCTACGTGTTAAAATGGGTCTGAATTCACTCTGGATAAGTACGTACATAACCGACCAATCGTGGACTTTAATTCAATGTGTTGGTCAGGGTTCTGACCCTGTGTATTTTTCGGTGGGTACCGTTTAATTTCACTACCCTGGCTACATGTTAAAATGGGTCTGAATTCAATCTGGATAAGTACGTACATAACCGACCAATCGTGGACTTTCATTCAATGTGTTGGTCAGGGTTCTGACCCTGTGTATTTTTCGGTGGGTACCGTTTAATTTTACTACCCTGGCTACGTGTTAAAATGGGTCTGAATTCACTCTGGATAAGTACGTACATAACCGACCAATCTTGGACTTTATTTCAATATGTTGGTCAGGGTTCTAACCCTGTGTATTTTTCGGTGGGTACCGTTTAATTTCACTACCCTGGCTACGTGTTAAAATGGGTCTGAATTCACTCTGGATAAGTACGTACATAACCGACCAATTTTGGACATTAATTCACTGTGTTGGTCAGGGTTCGGACCCTGTGTATTTTTCGGTGGGTACCGTTTAATTTCATTATCCTGGCTACGTGTTAAAATGGGTCTGAATTCACTCTGGATAAGTACGTACATAACCGACCAATCTTGGACTTTAATTCACTGTGTTGGTCAGGGTTCTGACCCTGTGTATTTTTCGGTGGGTACCATTTAATTTCATTAACCTGGCTACGTGTTAAAATGTGTCTGAATTCACTCTGGATTAGTACGTACATAACCGACCATTCTTGGACTTTCATTCAATGTGTTGGTCAGGGTTCTGACCCTGTGTATTTTTCGGTGGGTACTGTTTAATTTCACTACCCTGGCTACATGTTAAAATGGGTCTGAATTTAAGCTGGATAAGTACGTACATAACCAACCAATCGTGGACTTTCATTCAATGTGTTGGTCAGGGTTCTGACCCTGTGTATTTTTCGGTGGGTACCGTTTAATTTCACTACCCTGGCTACGTGTTAAAATGGGTCTGAATTCACTCTGGATAAGTAGTGTACATAACCGACCAATCTTGGACTTTATTTCAATATGTTGGTCAGGGTTCTAACCCTGTGTATTTTTCGGTGGGTACCGTTTAATTTCATTACCCTGGCTACGTGTTAAAATGGGTCTGAATTAACTCTGGATAAGTACGTAAATAACCGACCAATCGTGGACTTTAATTCAATGTGTTGGTCAGGGTTCTGACCCTGTGTATTTTTCGGTGGGTACCGTTTAATTTCACTACCCTGGCTACATGTTAAAATGGGTCTGAATTCACTCTGGATAAGTACGTACATAACCGACCAATCGTGGACTTTAATTCACTGTGTTGGTCAGGGTTCTGACCCTGTGTATTTTTCGGTGGGTACCGTTTAATTTTATTACCCTGGCTACGTGTTAAAATGGGTCTGAATTCACTCTGGATAAGTACGTACATAACCGACCAACCGTGGACATTAATTCAATGTGTTGGTCAGGGTTCTGACCCTGTGTATTTTTCGGTGGGTACCGTTTAATTTCACTACCCTGGCTACGTGTTAAAATGGGTCTGAATTCACTCTGGATAAGTACGTACATAACCATCCAATCGTGGACTTTCATTCAATGTGTTGGTCAGGGTTCTGACCCTGTGTATTTTTTGGTGGGTACCGTTTAATTTCACTACCCTGGCTACGTGTTAAAATGGGTCTGAATTCACTCTGGATAAGTACGTACATAACCGACCATTCGTGGACTTTAATTCAATGTGTTGGTCAGGGTTCTGACCTTGTGTATTTTTCGGTGGGTACCGTTTAATTTCACTACCCTGGCTACGTGTTAAAATGGGTCTGAATTCACACTGGATAAGTACGTACATAACCGACCAATCTTGGACTTTAATTCAATGTGTTGGTCAGGGTTCTGACCCTGTGTATTTTTCGGTGGGTACCGTTTAATTTCACTACCCTGGCTACGTGTTACAATGGGTCTGAATTCACTCTGGATAAGTACGTATATAACCGACCAATCATGGACTTTCATTCAATGTGTTGGTAAGGGTTCTGACCCTGTGTATTTTTCGGTGGGTACCGTTTAATTTCACTACCCTGGCTACGTGTTAAAATGGGTCTGAATTCACTCTGGATAAGTACGTACATAACCGACCAATCTTGGTCTTTAATTCACTGTGTTGGTCAGGGTTCTGACCCTGTGTATTTTTCGGTGGGTACCGTTTAATTTCATTATCCTGGCTACGTGTTAAAATGGGTCTGAATTCACTCTGGATTAGTACGTACATAACCAACCAATCTTGGACTTTCATTCAATGTGTTGGTCAGGGTTCTGACTCTGTGTATTTTTTGGTGGGTACCGTTTAATTTCACTACCCTGGCTACGTGTTAAAATGGGTCTGAATTCACTCTGTATCAGGACGTACATAACCGACCAATCGTGGACTTTAATTCAATGTGTTGGTCAGGGTTCTGACCCTGTGTATTTTTCGGTGGGTACCGTTTAATTTCACTACCCTGGATACGTGTTAAAATGGGTCTGAATTCACTCTGGATAAGTACGTACATAACCGACCAATCGTGGACGTTCATTCAATGTGTTGGTCAGCGTTCTGACCCTGTGTATTTTTTGGTAGGTACCGTTTAATTTCACTAACCTGGCTATGTGTTAAAATGAGTCTGAATTCACTCTGGATAAGTACGTACATAACCGACCAATCTTGGACTTTATTTCAATATGTTGGTCAGGGTTCTAACCCTGTGTATTTTTCGGTGGGTACCGTTTAATTTCACTACCCTGGCTACGTGTTAAAATGTGTCTGAATTCACTCTGGATTAGTACGTACATAACCGACCATTCTTGGACTTTCATTCAATGTGTTGGTCAGGGTTCTGACTCTGTGTATTTTTCGGTGGGTACCGTTTAATTTCTCTACCCTGGCTACATGTTAAAATGGGTCTGAATTCACTCTGGATAAGTACGTACATAACCGACCAATTGTGGACTTTCATTCAATGTGTTGGTCAGGGTTCTGACCCTGTGTATTTTTCGGTGGGTACCGTTTAATTTCACTACCCTGGCTACGTGTTAAAATGAGTCTGAATTCACTCTGTATCAGTACGTACATAACTGACCAATCGTGGACTTTAATTCAATGTGTTGGTCAGGGTTCTGACCCTGTGTATTTTTCGGTGGGTACCGTTTAATTTCATTATCCTGGCTACGTGTTAAAATGGGTCTGAATTCACTCTGGATTAGTACGTACATAAGCGACCAATCTTGGACTTTAATTCACTGTGTTGGTCAGGGTTCTGACCCTGTGTATTTTTCGGTGGGTACCGTTTAATTTCATTATCCTGGCTGCGTGTTAAAATGTGTCTGAATTCACTCTGGATTAGTACGTACATGTACATAACCGACCATTCTTGGACTTTCATTCAATGTGTTGGTCAGGGTTCTGACCCTGTGTATTTTTCGGTGGGTACCATTTAATTTCACTACCCTGGCTACGTGTTAAAATGAGTCTGAATTCACTCTGGATAAGTACGTACATAATCGACCAATCTAGGACTTTCATTTTGCATGCAGGTAAGGTACACCTACAGACATAACTGTGGACATTTATGCTTATACTTATGTTCTAAGACGTTAGTTAACATTTAATATCAGGCAATGCATTGGTTCATTACCCTGGCTACGTGTTAAAATGGGTCTGAATTCACTCTGGATAAGTACGTACATAACCGACCAATTTTGGACTTTAATTCACTGTGTTGGTCAGGGTTCTGACCCTGTGTATTTTTCGGTGGGTACCGTTTAATTTCATTATCCTGGCTACGTGTTAAAATGGGTCTGAATTCACTCTGGATTAGTACGTACATAACCGACCAATCTTGGACTTTCATTCAATGTGTTGGTTAGGGTTCTGACCCTGTGTATTTTTCGGTGGGTACCGTTTAATTCCACTACCCTGGCTACGTGTTAAAATGGGTCTGAATTCACTCTGGATAAGTACGTACATAACCGACCAATCTTAGACTTCAATTCACTGTGTTGGTCAGGGTTCTGACCCTGTGTATTTTTCGGTGGGTACCGTTTAATTTCATTATCCTGGCTACATGTTAAAATGGGTCTGAATTCACTCTGGATTAGTACGTACATAACCGACCAATCTTGGACTTTCATTCAATGTGTTGGTCAGGGTTCTGACCCTGTGTATTTTTTGGTGGGTACCGTTTAATTTCACTACCCTGGCTACGTGTTAAAATGGGTCTGAATTCACTCTGTATCAGGACGTACATAACCGACCAATCGTGGACTTTAATTCAATGTGTTGGTCAGGGTTCTGACCCTGTGTATTTTTCAGTGGGTACCGTTTAATTTCATTACCCTGGCTACGTGTTAAAATGGGTCTGAATTCACTCTGGATAAGTACGTACATAACCGACCAATCGTGGACTTTCATTCATTGTGTTGGTCAGGGTTCTGACCCTGTGTATTTTTCGGTGGGTACCGTTTAATTTCACTACCCTGGCTATGTGTTAAAATGGGTCTGAATTCACTCTGGATAAGTACGTACATACATTGTAACCAACCAATTTTGGACTTTAATTCACTGTTTTGGTCAGGGTTCTGACCCTGTGTATTTTTCAGTGGGTACCGTTTAATTTCATTATCCTGGCTACGTGTTAAAATAGGTCTGAATTCACTCTGGATTAGTACGTACATAACCGACCAATCTTGGACTTTCATTCAATGTGTTGGTCAGGGTTCTGACCCTGTGTATTTTTTGGTGGGTACCGTTTAATTTCACTACCCTGGCTACGTGTTAAAATGGGTCTGAATTCACACTGGATAAGTATGTACATAACCGACCAATCGTGGACTTTCATTCAAAGTGTTAGTCAGGGTTCTGACCCTGTGTATTTTTCGGTGGGTACCGTTTAATTTCACTACCCTGGCTACGTGTTAAAATGGGTCTGAATTCACTCTGTATCAGGACGTACATAACCGACCAATCGTGGACTTTAATTCAATGTGTTGGTCAGGGTTCTGACCCTGTGTATTTTTCGGTGGGTACTGTTTAATTTCACTACCCTGGCTACGTGTTAAAATGGGTCCGAATTCACTCTGGATAAGTACGTACATAACCGACCAATCGTGGACTTTCATTCAATGTGTTAGTCAGGGTTCTGACCCTGTGTATTTTTCGGTGGGTACCGTTTAATTTCACTACCCTGGCTACGTGTTAAAATGTGTCTGAATTCACTCTGGATTAGTACGTACATAACCGACCATTTTTGGACTTTCATTCAATGTGTTGGTCAGGGTTCTGACCCTGTGTATTTTTCAGTGGGTACCGTTTAATTTCATTACCCTGGCTACGTGTTAAAATGGGTCTGAATTCACTCTGGATAAGTACGTACATAACCGACCAATCGTGGACTTTCATTCATTGTGTTGGTCAGGGTTCTGACCCTGTGTATTTTTCGGTGGGTACCGTTTAATTTCACTACCCTGGCTATGTGTTAAAATGGGTCTGAATTCACTCTGGATAAGTATGTACATAACCGACCAATCTTGGACTTTAATTCAATGTGTTGGTCAGGGTTCTGACCCTGTGTATTTTTCGGTGGGTACCGTTTAATTTCATTATCCTGGCTACGTGTTAAAATAGGTCTGAATTCACTCTGGATTAGTACGTACATAACCGACCAATCTTGGACTTTCATTCAATGTGTTGGTCAGGGTTCTGACCCTGTGTATTTTTTGGTGGGTACCGTTTAATTTCACTACCCTGGCTACGTGTTAAAATGGGTCTGAATTCACACTGGATAAGTACGTACATAACCGACCAATCGTGGACTTTCATTCAAAGTGTTAGTCAGGGTTCTGACCCTGTGTATTTTTCGGTGGGTACCGTTTAATTTCACTACCCTGGCTACGTGTTAAAATGGGTCTGAATTCACTCTGTATCAGGACGTACATAACCGACCAATCGTGGACTTTAATTCAATGTGTTGGTCAGGGTTCTGACCCTGTGTATTTTTCGGTGGGTACTGTTTAATTTCACTACCCTGGCTACGTGTTAAAATGGGTCCGAATTCACTCTGGATAAGTACGTACATAACCGACCAATCGTGGACTTTCATTCAATGTGTTAGTCAGGGTTCTGACCCTGTGTATTTTTCGGTGGGTACCGTTTAATTTCACTACCCTGGCTACGTGTTAAAATGTGTCTGAATTCACTCTGGATTAGTACGTACATAACCGACCATTCTTGGACTTTCATTCAATGTGTTGGTCAGGGTTCTGACCCTGTGTATTTTTCGGTGGGTACCGTTTAATTTCACTACCCTGGCTACATGTTAAAATGGGTATGAATTCACTCTGGATAAGTACATACATAACCGACCAATCGTGGACTTTAATTCAATGTGTTGGTCAGGGTTCTGACCCTGTGTATTTTTCGGTGGGTACCATTTAATTTCACTACCCTGGCTACGTGTTAAAATGGGTCTGAATTCACTCTGGATAAGTACGTACATAACCGACCAATCGTGGACTTTCATTCAATGTGTTGGTCAGGGTTCTGACACTGTGTATTTTTCGGTGGGTTCCGTTTAATTTCACTACCCTGGCTACGTGTTAAAATGGGTCTGAATTCACTCTGGATAAGTATGTACATAACCGACCAATCTTGGACTTTAATTCACTGTGTTGGTCAGGGTTCTGACCCTGTGTATTTTTCGGTGGGTACCATTTAATTTCATTATCCTGGCTACGTGTTAAAATGGGTCTGAATACACTCTGGATTAGTACGTACATAACCGACCAATCGTGGACTTTAATTCAATGTGTTGGTCAGGGTTCTGACCCTGTGTATTTTTCGGTGGCTACCGTTTAATTTCACTACCCTGGATACATGTTAAAATGGGTCTGAATTCACTCTGGATAAGTACGTACATAACCGACCAATCGTGGACTTTCATTCAATGTGTTGGTCAGGGTTCTGACCCTGTGTATTTTTCGGTGGGTACCGTTTAATTTCACTACCCTGGCTACGTGTTAAAATGAGTCTGAATTCACTCTGGATAAGTATGTACATAACCGACCAATCTTGGACTTTAATTCAATGTGTTGGTCAGGGTTCTGACCCTGCGTAGTTTTCGGTGGGTACCGTTTAATTTCACTACCCTGGCTACGTGTTACAATGGGTCTGAATTCACTCTGGATAAGTACATACATAACCGACCAATCGTGGACTTTAATTCAATGTGTTGGTCAGGGTTCTGACCCTGTGTATTTTTCGGTGGGTACCATTTAATTTCACTACCCTGGCTACGTGTTAAAATGGGTCTGAATTCACTCTGGATAAGTACGTACATAACCGACCAATCGTGGACTTTCATTCAATGTGTTGGTCAGGGTTCTGACACTGTGTATTTTTCGGTGGGTTCCGTTTAATTTCACTACCCTGGCTACGTGTTAAAATGGGTCTGAATTCACTCTGGATAAGTATGTACATAACCGACCAATCTTGGACTTTAATTCACTGTGTTGGTCAGGGTTCTGACCCTGTGTATTTTTCGGTGGGTACCATTTAATTTCATTATCCTGGCTACGTGTTAAAATGGGTCTGAATACACTCTTGATTAGTACGTACATAACCGACCAATCGTGGACTTTAATTCAATGTGTTGGTCAGGGTTCTGACCCTGTGTATTTTTCGGTGGCTACCGTTTAATTTCACTACCCTGGATACATGTTAAAATGGGTCTGAATTCACTCTGGATAAGTACGTACATAACCGACCAATCGTGGACTTTCATTCAATGTGTTGGTCAGGGTTCTGACCCTGTGTATTTTTCGGTGGGTACCGTTTAATTTCACTACCCTGGCTACGTGTTAAAATGAGTCTGAATTCACTCTGGATAAGTACGTACATAACCGACCAATCTTGGACTTTAATTCAATGTGTTGGTCAGGGTTCTGACCCTGCGTAGTTTTCGGTGGGTACCGTTTAATTTCACTACCCTGGCTACGTGTTACAATGGGTCTGAATTCACTCTGGATCAGTACGTATATAACCGACCAATCGTGGAATTTCATTCAATGTGTTGGTCAGGGTTCTGACCCTGTGTATTTTTCGGTGGGTACCATTTAATTTCACTACCCTGGCTACGTGTTAAAATGGGTCTGAATTCACTCTGGATAAGTACGTACATAACCGACCAATCTTGGACTTTAATTCACTGTGTTGGTCAGGGTTCTGACCCTGTGTATTTTTCAGTGGGTACCGTTTAATTTCATTATCCTGGCTACATGTTAAAATGGGTCTGAATTCACTCTGGATTAGTACGTACATAACCGACCAATCTTGGACTTTCATTCAATGTGTTGGTCAGGGTTCTGACCCTGTGTATTTTTCGGTAGGTACCGTTTAATTTCACTACCCTGGCTACGAGTTAAAATGGGTCTGAATTCACTCTGTATCAGGACGTACATAACCGACCAATCGTGGACTTTAATTCAATGTGTTGGTCAGGGTTCTGACCCTGTGTATTTTTCGGTGGGTACCGTTTAATTTCACTACCCTGGATACGTGTTAAAATGGGTCTGAATTCACTCTGGATAAGTACGTACATAACCGACCAATCGTGGACTTTCATTCATTGTGTTGGTCAGGGTTCTGACCCTGTGTATTTTTCGGTGGGTACAGTTTAATTTCACTACCCTGGCTATGTGTTAAAATGGGTCTGAATTCACTCTGGATAAGTACGTACATACATTGTAACCGACCAATCTTGGACTTTAATTCACTGTGTTGGTCAGGGTTCTGACCCTGTGTATTTTTCGGTGGGTAACGTTTAATTTCATTATCCTGGCTACGTGTTAAAATAGGTCTGAATTCACTCTGGATTAGTACGTACATAACCGACCAATCTTGGACTTTCATTCAATGTGTTGGTCAGGGTTCTGACCCTGTGTATTTTTTGGTGGGTACCGTTTAATTTCACTACCCTGGCTACGTGTTAAAATGGGTCTGAATTCACACTGGATAAGTACGTACATAACCGACCAATCGTGGACTTTCATTCAATGTGTTAGTCAGGGTTCTGACCCTGTGTATTTTTCGGTGGGTACCGTTTAATTTCACTACCCTGGCTACGTGTTAAAATGGGTCTGAATTCACTCTGTATCAGGACGTACATAACCGACCAATCGTGGACTTTAATTCAATGTGTTGGTCAGGGTTCTGACCCTGTGTATTTTTCGGTGGGTACCGTTTAATTTCACTACCCTGGCTACGTGTTAAAATGGGTCTGAATTCACTCTGGATAAGTACGTACATAACCGACCAATCGTGGACTTTCATTCAATGTGTTAGTCAGGGTTCTGACCCTGTGTATTTTTCGGTGGGTACCGTTTAATTTCACTACCCTGGCTACGTGTTAAAATGTGTCTGAATTCACTCTGGATTAGTACGTACATAACCAACCATTCTTGGACTTTCATTCAATGTGTTGGTCAGGGTTCTGACCCTGTGTATTTTTCGGTGGGTACCGTTTAATTTCACTACCCTGGCTACATGTTAAAATGGGTCTGAATTCACTCTGGATAAGTACATACATAACCGACCAATCGTGGACTTTAATTCAATGTGTTGGTCAGGGTTCTGACCCTGTGTATTTTTCGGTGGGTACCATTTAATTTCACTACCCTGGCTACGTGTTAAAATGGGTCTGAATTCACTCTGGATAAGTACGTACATAACCGACCAATCGTGGACTTTCATTCAATGTGTTGGTCAGGGTTCTGACACTGTGTATTTTTCGGTGGGTTCCGTTTAATTTCACTACCCTGGCTACGTGTTAAAATGGGTCTGAATTCACTCTGGATAAGTATGTACATAACCGACCAATCTTGGACTTTAATTCACTGTGTTGGTCAGGGTTCTGACCCTGTGTATTTTTCGGTGGGTACCATTTAATTTCATTATCCTGGCTACGTGTTAAAATGGGTCTGAATTCACTCTGGATTAGTACGTACATAACCGACCAATCTTGGACTTTCATTCAATGTGTTGGTCAGGGTTCTGACCCTGTGTATTTTTTGGTGGGTACCGTTTAATTTCACTAGCCTGGCTATGTGTTAAAATGGGTCTGAATTCACTCTGTATCAGGACGTACATAACCGACCAATCGTGGACTTTAATTCAATGTGTTGGTCAGGGTTCTGACCCTGTGTATTTTTCGGTGGGTACCGTTTAATTTCACTACCCTGGCTACGTGTTAAAATGGGTCTGAATTCACTCTGGATAAGTACGTACATAATCGACCAATCTTGGACTTTCATTTTGCATGCAGGTAAGGTACACCTACAGACATAACTGTGGACATTTATGCTTATACTTATGTTCTAAGACGTTAGTTAACATTTAATATCAGGCAATGCATTGGTTCATTACATTGGCTACGTGTTAAAATGGGTCTGAATTCACTCTGGATAAGTACGTACATAATCGACCAATCTTGGACTTTCATTTTGCATGCAGGTAAGGTACACCTACAGACATAACTGTGGACATTTATGCTTATACTTATGTTCTAAGACGTTAGTTAACATTTAATATCAGGCAATGCATTGGTTCATTACCCTGGCTATGTGTTAAAATGGGTCTGAATTCACTCTGGATTAGTACGTACATAGTCGACCAATCTTGGACTTTCATTCAATGTGTTGGTCAGGGTTCTGACCCTGTGTATTTTTCGGTGGCTACCGTTTAATTTCACTACCCTGGATACGTGTTAAAATGGGTCTGAATTCAGTCTGGATAAGTACGTACATAACCGTCCAATCGTGGACTTTCATTCAATGTGTTGGTCAGGGTTCTGACCCTGTGTATTTTTCGGTGGGTACCGTTTAATTTCACTACCCTGGCTACATGTTAAAATGAGTCTGAATTCATTCTGGATAAGTACGTACATAACCGACCAATCTTGGACTTTATTTCAATATGTTGGTCAGGGTTCTAACCCTGTGTATTTTTCGGTGGGTACCGTTTAATTTCATTACCCTGGCTACGTGTTAAAATGGGTCTGAATTCACTCTGTATCAGGACGTACATAACTGACCAATCGTGGACTTTAATTCAATGTGTTGGTCAGGGTTCTGACCCTGTGTATTTTTCGGTGGGTACCATTTAATTTCATTATCCTGGCTACGTGTTAAAATGGGTCTGAATTCACTCTGGATTAGTACGTTCATAACCGACCTATCTTGGACTTTCATTCAATGTGTTGGTCAGGGTTCTGACCCTGTGTATTTTTTGGTGGGTACCGTTTAATTTCACTACCCTGGCTACGTGTTAAAATGGGTCTGAATTCACTCTGTATCAGGACGTACATAACCGACCAATCATGGACTTTAATTCAATGTGTTGGTCAGGGTTCTGACCCTGTGTATTTTTCGGTGGGTACCGTTTAATTTCACTACCCTGGATACGTGTTAAAATGGGTCTGAATTCACTCTGTATAAGTACGTACATAACCGACCAATCGTGGACTTTCATTCAATGTGTTGGTCAGGGTTCTGACCCTGTGTATTTTTCGGTGGGTACCGTTTAATTTCACTACCCTGGCTACGTGTTAAAATGAGTCTGAATTCACTCTGGATAAGTACGTACATAACCGACCAATCTTGGACTTTATTTCAATATGTTGGTCAGGGTTCTAACCCTGTGTATTTTTCAGTGGGTACCGTTTAATTTCATTACCCTGGCTACGTGTTAAAATGGGTCTGAATTCACTCTGGATAAGTACGTACATGACCGACCAATCGTGTACTTTCATTCATTGTGTTGGTGAGGGTTCTGACCCTGTGTATTTTTCGGTGGGTACCGTTTAATTTCACTACCCTGGCTGCGTGTTAAAATGGGTCTGAATTCACTCTGTATCAGGACGTACATAACCGACCAATCGTGGACTTTAATTCAATGTGTTGGTCAGGGTTCTGACCCTGTGTATTTTTCGGTGGGTACCGTTTAATTTCACTACCCTGGCTACGTGTTAAAATGGGTCTGAATTCACTCTGGATAAGTACGTACATAACCGACCAATCGTGGACTTTCATTCAATGTGTTAGTCAGGGTTCTGACCCTGTGTATTATTCGGTGGGTACCGTTTAATTTCATTATGCTGGCTACGTGTTAAAATGTGTCTGAATTCACTCTTGATTAGTACGTACATAACCGACCATTCTTGGACTTTCATTCAATGTGTTGGTCATTGTTCTGACCCTGTGTATTTTTCGGTGGGTACCGTTTAATTTCACTACCCTGGCTACATGTTAACATGTGTCTGAATTCACTCTGGATAAGTACGTACATAACCGACGAATCTTGGACTTTAATTCACTGTGTTGGTCAGGGTTCTGACCCTGTGTATTTTTCGGTGGGTACCGTTTAATTTCACTACCCTGGCTACGTGATAAAATGGGTCTGAATTCACTCTGGATAAGTACGTACATAACCGACCAATCATGGACTTTCATTCAATGTGTTGGTCAGGGTTCTGACCCTGTGTATTTTTCGGTGGGTACCGTTTAATTTCACTACCCTGGCTACGTGTTAAAATGAGTCTGAATTCACTCTGGATAAGTACGTACATAACCGACCAATCTTGGACTTTATTTCAATATGTTGGTCAGGGTTCTAACCCTGTGTATTTTTCAGTGGGTACCGTTTAATTTCATTACCCTGGCTACGTGTTAAAATGGGTCTGAATTCACTCTGGATAAGTACGTACATGACCGACCAATCGTGTACTTTCATTCATTGTGTTGGTCAGGGTTCTGACCCTGTGTATTTTTCGGTGGGTACCGTTTAATTTCACTACCCTGGCTGCGTGTTAAAATGGGTCTGAATTCACTCTGTATCAGGACGTACATAACCGACCAATCGTGGACTTTAATTCAATGTGTTGGTCAGGGTTCTGACCCTGTGTATTATTCGGTGGGTACCGTTTAATTTCATTATCCTGGCTACGTGTTAAAATGTGTCTGAATTCACTCTTGATTAGTACGTACATAACCGACCATTCTTGGACTTTCATTCAATGTGTTGGTCATTGTTCTGACCCTGTGTATTTTTCGGTGGGTACCGTTTAATTTCACTACCCTGGCTACATGTTAAAATGTGTCTGAATTCACTCTGGATAAGTACGTACATAACCGACGAATCTTGGACTTTAATTCACTGTGTTGGTCAGGGTTCTGACCCTGTGTATTTTTCGGTGGGTACCGTTTAATTTCACTACCCTGGCTACGTGATAAAATGGGTCTGAATTCACTCTGGATAAGTACGTACATAACCGACCAATCATGGACTTTCATTCAATGTGTTGGTCAGGGTTCTGACCCTGTGTATTTTTCAGTGGGTACCGTTTAATTTCACTACCCTGGCTACGTGTTAAAATGGGTCAGAATTCACTCTGGATAAGTACGTACATAACCGACCAATCTTGGACTTTAATTCACTGTGTTGGTCAGGGTTCTGACCCTGTGTATTTTTCGGTGGGTACCGTTTAATTTCATTATCCTGGCTACGTGTTAAAATGGGTCTGAATTCACTCTGGATTAGTACGTACATAAGCGACCCATCTTGGATTTTAATTCACTGTGTTGGTCAGGGTTCTGACCCTGTGTATTTTTCGGTGGGTACCGTTTAATTTCATTATCCTGGCTACGTGTTAAAATGTGTCTGAATTCACTCTGGATTAGTACGTACATGTACATAACCGACCATTCTTGGACTTTCATTCAATGTGTTGGTCAGGGTTCTGACCTTGTGTATTTTTCGGTGGGTACCGTTTTATTTCACTACCCTGGCTACGTGTTAAAATGGGTCTGAATTCACTCTGGATAAGTACGTACATAATCGACCAATCTTGGACTTTCATTTTGCATGCAGGTAAGGTACACCTACAGACATAACTGTGGACATTTATGCTTATACTTATGTTCTAAGACGTTAGTTAACATTTAATATCAGGCAAAGCATTGGTTCATTACCCTGGCTATGTGTTATAATGCGTCTGAATTCACACTGGATAAGTACGTACATAACCGACCAATCGTGGACTTTCATTCAATGTGTTAGTCAGGGTTCTGACCCTGTGTATTATTCGGTGGGTACCGTTTAATTTCATTATCCTGGCTACGTGTTAAAATGTGTCTGAATTCACTCTTGATTAGTACGTACATAACCGACCATTCTTGGACTTTCATTCAATGTGTTGGTCATTGTTCTGACCCTGTGTATTTTTCGGTGGGTACCGTTTAATTTCACTACCCTGGCTACATGTTAAAATGTGTCTGAATTCACTCTGGATAAGTACGTACATAACCGACGAATCTTGGACTTTAATTCACTGTGTTGGTCAGGGTTCTGACCCTGTGTATTTTTCGGTGGGTACCGTTTAATTTCACTACCCTGGCTACGTGATAAAATGGGTCTGAATTCACTCTGGATAAGTACGTACATAACCGACCAATCATGGACTTTCATTCAATGTGTTGGTCAGGGTTCTGACCCTGTGTATTTTTCAGTGGGTACCGTTTAATTTCACTACCCTGGCTACGTGTTAAAATGGGTCAGAATTCACTCTGGATAAGTACGTACATAACCGACCAATCTTGGACTTTAATTCACTGTGTTGGTCAGGGTTCTGACCCTGTGTATTTTTCGGTGGGTACCGTTTAATTTCATTATCCTGGCTACGTGTTAAAATGGGTCTGAATTCACTCTGGATTAGTACGTACATAAGCGACCCATCTTGGATTTTAATTCACTGTGTTGGTCAGGGTTCTGACCCTGTGTATTTTTCGGTGGGTACCGTTTAATTTCATTATCCTGGCTACGTGTTAAAATGTGTCTGAATTCACTCTGGATTAGTACGTACATGTACATAACCGACCATTCTTGGACTTTCATTCAATGTGTTGGTCAGGGTTCTGACCTTGTGTATTTTTCGGTGGGTACCGTTTTATTTCACTACCCTGGCTACGTGTTAAAATGGGTCTGAATTCACTCTGGATAAGTACGTACATAATCGACCAATCTTGGACTTTCATTTTGCATGCAGGTAAGGTACACCTACAGACATAACTGTGGACATTTATGCTTATACTTATGTTCTAAGACATTAGTTAACATTTAATATCAGGCAAAGCATTGGTTCATTACCCTGGCTATGTGTTAAAATGCGTCTGAATTCACACTGGATAAGTACGTACATAACCGACCAATCGTGGACTTTCATTCAATGTGTTAGTCAGGGTTCTGACCCTGTGTATTTTTCGGAGGGTACCGTTTAATTTCATTATCCTGGCTACGTGTTAAAATGTGTCTGAATTCACTCTGGATTAGTACGTACATAACCGACCATTCTTGGACTTTCATTCAATGTGTTGGTCAGGGTTCTGACCCTGTGTATTTTTCGGAGGGTACCGTTTAATTTCACTACCCTGGCTATGTGTTAAAATGGGTCTGAATTCACTCTGGATAAGTACGTACATAACCGACCAATCTTGGACTTTCATTTTGCATGCAGGTAAGGTACACCTACAGACATAACTGTGGACATTTATGCTTATACTTATGTTCTAAGACGTTAGTTAACATTTAATATCAGGCAATGCATTGGTTCATTACCCTGGCTACGTGTTAAAATGGGTCTGAATTCACTCTGGATAAGTACGTACATAACCGACCAATCGTGGACTTTCATTCAATGTGTTGGTCAGGGTTCTGACCCTGTGTATTTTTCGGTGGGTACCATTTAATTTCACTACCCTGGATACGTGTTAAAATGGGTCTGAATTCACTCTGTATAAGTACGTACATAACCGACCAATCGTGGACTTTCATTCAATGTGTTGGTCAGGGTTCTGACCCTGTGTATTTTTCGGTGGGTACCGTTTAATTTCACTACCCTGGCTACATGTTAAAATGAGTCTGAATTCACTCTGGATAAGTACGTACATAACCGACCAATCTTGGACTTTATTTCAATATGTTGGTCAGGGTTCTAACCCTGTGTATTTTTCGGTGGGTACCGTTTAATTTCATTACCCTGGCTATGTGTTAAAATGGGTCTGAATTCACTCTGGATAAGTACATACATGACCGACCAATCGTGTACTTTCATTCATTGTGTTGGTCAGGGTTCTGACCCTGTGTATTTTTTGGTGGGTACCGTTTAATTTCACTACCCTGGCTGCGTGTTAAAATGGGTCTGAATTCACTCTGTATCAGGACGTACATAACCGACCAATCGTGGACTTTAATTCAATGTGTTGGTCAGGGTCCTGACCCTGTGTATTTTTCGGTGGGTACCGTTTAATTTCACTACCCTGGCTACATGTTAAAATGGGTCTGAATTCACTCTGGATAAGTACGTACATAACCGACCAATCATGGACTTTTATTTTGCATGCAGGTAAGGTACACCTACAGACATAACTGTGGACATTTATGCTTATACTTATGTTCTAAGACGTTAGTTAACATTTAATATCAGGCAATGCATTGGTTCATTACCCTGGCTACGTGTTAAAATGGGTCTGAATTCACTCTGGATAAGTACGTACATAACCGACGAATCTTGGACTTTAATTCACTGTGTTGGTCAGGGTTCTGACCCTGTGTATTTTTCGGTGGGTACCGTTTAATTTCACTACCCTGGCTACGTGATAAAATGGGTCTGAATTCACTCTGGATAAGTACGTACATAACCGACCAATCATGGACTTTCATTCAATGTGTTGGTCAGGGTTCTGACCCTGTGTATTTTTCGGTGGGTACCGTTTAATTTCACTACCTTGGCTACGTGTTAAAATGGGTCAGAATTCACTCTGGATAAGTACGTACATAACCGACCAATCTTGGACTTTAATTCACTGTGTTGGTCAGGGTTCTGACCCTGTGTATTTTTCGGTGGGTAACGTTTAATTTCATTATCCTGGCAACGTGTTAAAATGGGTCTGAATTCACTCTGGATTAGAACGTACATAAGCGACCCATCTTGGATTTTAATTCACTGTGTTGGTCAGGGTTCTGATCCTGTGTATTTTTCGGTGGGTACCATTTAATTTCACTACCCTGGCTACATGTTAAAATGGGTCTGAATTCACTCTGGATAAGTACGTACATAACCGACCAATCTTGGACTTTATTTCAATATGTTGGTCAGGGTTCTAACCCTGTGTATTTTTCGGTGGGTACCGTTTAATTTCATTACCCTGGCTATGTGTTAAAATGGGTCTGAATTCACTCTGGATAAGTACGTACATGACCGACCAATCGTGTACTTTCATTCATTGTGTTGGTCAGGGTTCTGACCCTGTGTATTTTTTGGTGGGTACCGTTTAATTTCACTACCCTGGCTGCGTGTTAAAATGGGTCTGAATTCACTCTGTATCAGGACGTACATAACCGACCAATCGTGGACTTTAATTCAATGTGTTGGTCAGGGTCCTGACCCTGTGTATTTTTCGGTGGGTACCGTTTAATTTCACTACCCTGGCTACATGTTAAAATGGGTCTGAATTCACTCTGGATAAGTACGTACATAACCGACCAATCATGGACTTTTATTTTGCATGCAGGTAAGGTACACCTACAGACATAACTGTGGACATTTATGCTTATACTTATGTTCTAAGACGTTAGTTAACATTTAATATCAGGCAATGCATTGGTTCATTACCCTGGCTACGTGTTAAAATGGGTCTGAATTCACTCTGGATAAGTACGTACATAACCGACGAATCTTGGACTTTAATTCACTGTGTTGGTCAGGGTTCTGACCCTGTGTATTTTTCGGTGGGTACCGTTTAATTTCACTACCCTGGCTACGTGATAAAATGGGTCTGAATTCACTCTGGATAAGTACGTACATAACCGACCAATCATGGACTTTCATTCAATGTGTTGGTCAGGGTTCTGACCCTGTGTATTTTTCGGTGGGTACCGTTTAATTTCACTACCTTGGCTACGTGTTAAAATGGGTCAGAATTCACTCTGGATAAGTACGTACATAACCGACCAATCTTGGACTTTAATTCACTGTGTTGGTCAGGGTTCTGACCCTGTGTATTTTTCGGTGGGTAACGTTTAATTTCATTATCCTGGCAACGTGTTAAAATGGGTCTGAATTCACTCTGGATTAGAACGTACATAAGCGACCCATCTTGGATTTTAATTCACTGTGTTGGTCAGGGTTCTGATCCTGTGTATTTTTCGGTGGGTACTGTTTAATTTCATTATCCTGGCTACGTGTTCAAATGTGTCTGAATTCACTCTGGATTAGTATGTACATGTACATAACCGACCATTCTTGGACTTTCATTCAATGTGTTGGTCAGGGTTCTGACCCTGTGTATTTTTCGGTGGGTACCGTTTAATTTCACTACCCTGGCTACGTGTTAAAATGGGTCTGAATTCACACTGGATAAGTACGTACATAACCGACCAATCTTGGACTTTAATTCAATGTGTTGGTCAGGGTTCTGACCCTGTGTATTTTTCGGTGGGTACCGTTTAATTTCACTACCCTGGCTACGTGTTAAAATGGGTCTGAATTCACTCTGGATAAGTACGTACATAACCGACAAATCGTGGACTTTCATTCAATGTGTTGGTCAGGGTTCTGACCCTGTGTATTTTTCGGTGGGTACCGTTTAATTTCACTACCCTGGCTACGTGTTAAAATGGGTCTGAATTCACTCTGGATAAGTACGTACATAATCGACCAATCTTGGACTTTCATTTTGCATGCAGGTAAGGTACACCTACAGACATAACTGTGGACATTTATGCTTATACTTATGTTCTAAGACGTTAGTTAACATTTAATATCAGGCAATGCATTGGTTCATTACATTGGCTACGTGTTAAAATGGGTCTGAATTCACTCTGGATAAGTACGTACATAATCGACCAATCTTGGACTTTCATTTTGCATGCAGGTAAGGTACACCTACAGACATAACTGTGGACATTTATGCTTATACTTATGTTCTAAGACGTTAGTTAACATTTAATATCAGGCAATGCATTGGTTCATTACCCTGGCTACGTGTTAAAATGGGTCTGAATTCACTCTGGATTAGTACGTACATAGTCGACCAATCTTGGACTTTCATTCAATGTGTTGGTCAGGGTTCTGACCCTGTGTATTTTTCGGTGGGTACCGTTTAATTTCACTACCCTGGCTACGTGTTAAAATGGGTCTGAATTCACACTGGATAAGTACGTACATAACCGACCAATCTTGGACTTTAATTCAATGTGTTGGTCAGGGTTCTGACCCTGTGTATTTTTCGGTGGGTACCGTTTAATTTCACTACCCTGGCTACGTGTTAAAATAGGTCTGAATTCACTCTGGATAAGTACGTACATAACCGACAAATCGTGGACTTTCATTCAATGTGTTGGTCAGGGTTCTGACCCTGTGTATTTTTCGGTGGGTACCGTTTAATTTCACTACCCTGGCTACGTGTTAAAATGGGTCTGAATTCACTCTGGATAAGTACGTACATAATCGACCAATCTTGGACTTTCATTTTGCATGCAGGTAAGGTACACCTACAGACATAACTGTGGACATTTATGCTTATACTTATGTTCTAAGACGTTAGTTAACATTTAATATCAGGCAATGCATTGGTTCATTACCCTGGCTACGTGTTAAAATGGGTCTGAATTCACTCTGGATAAGTACGTACATAACCGACGAATCTTGGACTTTAATTCACTGTGTTGGTCAGGGTTCTGACCCTGTGTATTTTTCGGTGGGTACCGTTTAATTCCACTACCCTGGCTACGTGATAAAATGGGTCTGAATTCACTCTGGATAAGTACGTACATAACCGACCAATCATGGACTTTCATTCAATGTGTTGGTCAGGGTTCTGACCCTGTGTATTTTTCGGTGGGTACCGTTTAATTTCACTACCTTGGCTACGTGTTAAAATGGGTCAGAATTCACTCTGGATAAGTACGTACATAACCGACCAATCTTGGACTTTAATTCACTGTGTTGGTCAGGGTTCTGACCCTGTGTATTTTTCGGTGGGTACCGTTTAATTTCATTATCCTGGCTACGTGTTAAAATGGGTCTGAATTCACTCTGGATTAGAACGTACATAAGCGACCCATCTTGGACTTTAATTCACTGTGTTGGTCAGGGTTCTGATCCTGTGTATTTTTCGGTGGGTACCGTTTAATTTCATTATCCTGGCTACGTGTTCAAATGTGTCTGAATTCACTCTGGATTAGTATGTACATGTACATAACCGACCATTCTTGGACTTTCATTCAATGTGTTGGTCAGGGTTCTGACCCTGTGTATTTTTCGGTGGGTACCGTTTAATTTCACTACCCTGGCTACGTGTTAAAATGGGTCTGAATTCACTCTGGATAAGTACGTACATAATCGACCAATCTTGGACTTTCATTTTGCATGCAGGTAAGGTACACCTACAGACATAACTGTGGACATTTATGCTTATACTTATGTTCTAAGACGTTAGTTAACATTTAATATCAGGCAATGCATTGGTTCATTACCCTGGCTACGTGTTAAAATGGGTCTGAATTCACTCTGGATTAGTACGTACATAGCCGACCAATCTTGGACTTTCATTCAATGTGTTGGTCAGGGTTCTGACCCTGTGTATTTTTCGGTGGGTACCGTTTAATTTCACTACCCTGGCTACGTGTTAAAATGGGTCTGAATTCACACTGGATAAGTACGTACATAACCGACCAATCTTGGACTTTAATTCAATGTGTTGGTCAGGGTTCTGACCCTGTGTATTTTTCGGTGGGTACCGTTTAATTTCACTACCCTGGCTACGTGTTAAAATGGGTCTGAATTCACTCTGGATAAGTACGTACATAACCGACAAATCGTGGACTTTCATTCAATGTGTTGGTCAGGGTTCTGACCCTGTGTATTTTTCGGTGGGTACCGTTTAATTTCACTACCCTGGCTACGTGTTAAAATGGGTCTGAATTCACTCTGGATAAGTACGTACATAATCGACCAATCTTGGACTTTCATTTTGCATGCAGGTAAGGTACACCTACAGACATAACTGTGGACATTTATGCTTATACTTATGTTCTAAGACGTTAGTTAACATTTAATATCAGGCAAAGCATTGGTTCATTACCCTGGCTATGTGTTAAAATGCGTCTGAATTCACACTGGATAAGTACGTACATAACCGACCAATCGTGGACTTTCATTCAATGTGTTAGTCAGGGTTCTGACCCTGTGTATTTTTCGGTGGGTACCGTTTAATTTCATTATCCTGGCTACGTGTTAAAATGTGTCTGAATTCACACTGGATTAGTACGTACATAACCGACCATTCTTGGACTTTCATTCAATGTGTTGGTCAGGGTTCTGACCCTGTGTATTTTTCGGAGGGTACCGTTTAATTTCACTACCCTGGCTATGTGTTAAAATGGGTCTGAATTCACTCTGGATAAGTACGTACATAACCGACCAATCTTGGACTTTCATTTTGCATGCAGGTAAGGTACACCTACAGACATAACTGTGGACATTTATGCTTATACTTATGTTCTAAGACGTTAGTTAACATTTAATATCAGGCAATGCATTGGTTCATTACCCTGGCAACGTGTTAAAATGGGTCTGAATTCACTCTGGATAAGTACGTACATAACCGACCAATCGTGGACTTTCATTCAATGTGTTGGTCAGGGTTCTGACCCTGTGTATTTTTCGGTGGGTACCATTTAATTTCACTACCCTGGATACGTGTTAAAATGGGTCTGAATTCACTCTGTATAAGTACGTACATAACCGACCAATCGTGGACTTTCATTCAATGTGTTGGTCAGGGTTCTGACCCTGTGTATTTTTCGGTGGGTACCGTTTAATTTCATTACCCTGGCTATGTGTTAAAATGGGTCTGAATTCACTCTGGATAAGTACGTACATGACCGACCAATCGTGTACTTTCATTCATTGTGTTGGTCAGGGTTCTGACCCTGTGTATTTTTCGGTGGGTACCGTTTAATTTCACTACCCTGGCTGCGTGTTAAAATGGGTCTGAATTCACTCTGTATCAGGACGTACATAACCGACCAATCGTGGACTTTAATTCAATGTGTTGGTCAGGGTTCTGACCCTGTGTATTTTTCGGTGGGTACCGTTTAATTTCACTACCCTGGCTACGTGTTAAAATGTGTCTGAATTCACTCTGGATTAGTACGTACATAACCGACCATTCTTGGACTTTCATTCAATGTGTTGGTCATTGTTCTGACCCTGTGTATTTTTCGGTGGGTACCGTTTAATTTCACTACCCTGGCTACATGTTAAAATGGGTCTGAATTCACTCTGGATAAGTACGTACATAACCGACCAATCATGGACTTTCATTTTGCATGCAGGTAAGGTACACCTACAGACATAACTGTGGACATTTATGCTTATACCTATGTTCTAAGACGTTAGTTAACATTTAATATCAGGCAATGCATTGGTTCATTACCCTGGCTACGTGTTAAAATGGGTCTGAATTCACTCTGGATAAGTACGTACATAACCGACGAATCTTGGACTTTAATTCACTGTGTTGGTCAGGGTTCTGACCCTGTGTATTTTTCGGTGGGTACCGTTTAATTTCACTACCCTGGCTACGTGATAAAATGGGTCTGAATTCACTCTGGATAAGTACGTACATAACCGACCAATCATGGACTTTCATTCACTGTGTTGGTCAGGGTTCTGACCCTGTGTATTTTTCGGTGGGTACCGTTTAATTTCATTATCCTGGCTACGTGTTAAAATGGGTCTGAATTCACTCTGGATTAGAACGTACATAAGCGACCCATCTTGGACTTTAATTCACTGTGTTGGTCAGGGTTCTGATCCTGTGTATTTTTCGGTGGGTACCGTTTAATTTCATTATCCTGGCTACGTGTTCAAATGTGTCTGAATTCACTCTGGATTAGTATGTACATGTACATAACCGACCATTCTTGGACTTTCATTCAATGTGTTGGTCAGGGTTCTGACCCTGTGTATTTTTCGGTGGGTACCGTTTAATTTCACTACCCTGGCTACGTGTTAAAATGGGTCTGAATTCACTCTGGATAAGTACGTACATAATCGACCAATCTTGGACTTTCATTTTGCATGCAGGTAAGGTACACCTACAGACATAACTGTGGACATTTATGCTTATACTTATGTTCTAAGACGTTAGTTAACATTTAATATCAGGCAATTCATTGGTTCATTACCCTGGCAACGTGTTAAAATGGGTCTGAATTCACTCTGGATTAGTACGTACATAGCCGACCAATCTTGGACTTTCATTCAATGTGTTGGTCAGGGTTCTGACCCTGTGTATTTTTCGGTGGGTACCGTTTAATTTCACTACCCTGGCTACGTGTTAAAATGGGTCTGAATTCACACTGGATAAGTACGTACATAACCGACCAATCTTGGACTTTAATTCAATGTGTTGGTCAGGGTTCTGACCCTGTGTATTTTTCGGTGGGTAACGTTTAATTTCACTACCCTGGCTACGTGTTAAAATGGGTCTGAATTCACTCTGGATAAGTACGTACATAACCGACAAATCGTGGACTTTCATTCAATGTGTTGGTCAGGGTTCTGACCCTGTGTATTTTTCGGTGGGTACCGTTTAATTTCACTACCCTGGCTACGTGTTAAAATGGGTCTGAATTCACTCTGGATAAGTACGTACATAATCGACCAATCTTGGACTTTCATTTTGCATGCAGGTAAGGTACACCTACAGACATAACTGTGGACATTTATGCTTATACTTATGTTCTAAGACGTTAGTTAACATTTAATATCAGGCAAAGCATTGGTTCATTACCCTGGCTATGTGTTAAAATGCGTCTGAATTCACACTGGATAAGTACGTACATAACCGACCAATCGTGGACTTTCATTCAATGTGTTAGTCAGGGTTCTGACCCTGTGTATTTTTCGGTGGGTACCGTTTAATTTCATTATCCTGGCTACGTGTTAAAATGTGTCTGAATTCACTCTGGATTAGTACGTACATAACCGACCATTCTTGGACTTTCATTCAATGTGTTGGTCAGGGTTCTGACCCTGTGTATTTTTCGGAGGGTACCGTTTAATTTCACTACCCTGGCTATGTGTTAAAATGGGTCTGAATTCACTCTGGATAAGTACGTACATAACCGACCAATCTTGGACTTTCATTTTGCATGCAGGTAAGGTACACCTACAGACATAACTGTGGACATTTATGCTTATACTTATGTTCTAAGACGTTAGTTAACATTTAATATCAGGCAATGCATTGGTTCATTACCCTGGCTACGTGTTAAAATGGGTCTGAATTCACTCTGGATAAGTACGTACATAACCGACCAATCGTGGACTTTCATTCAATGTGTTGGTCAGGGTTCTGACCCTGTGTATTTTTCGGTGGGTACCATTTAATTTCACTACCCTGGATACGTGTTAAAATGGGTCTGAATTCACTCTGTATAAGTACGTACATAACCGACCAATCGTGGACTTTCATTCAATGTGTTGGTCAGGGTTCTGACCCTGTGTATTTTTCGGTGGGTACCGTTTAATTTCATTACCCTGGCTATGTGTTAAAATGGGTCTGAATTCACTCTGGATAAGTACGTACATAACCGACCATTCTTGGACTTTCATTCAATGTGTTGGTCAGGGTTCTGACCCTGTGTATTTTTCGGTGGGTACCGTTTAATTTCACTACCCTGGCTACGTGTTAAAATGGGTCTGAATTCACTCTGGATAAGTACGTACATAATCGACCAATCTTGGACTTTCATTTTGCATGCAGGTAAGGTACACCTACAGACATAACTGTGGACATTTATGCTTATACTTATGTTCTAAGACGTTAGTTAACATTTAATATCAGGCAATGCATTGGTTCATTACCCTGGCTATGTGTTAAAATGGGTCTGAATTCACTCTGGATAAGTACGTACATGACCGACCAATCGTGTACTTTCATTCATTGTGTTGGTCAGGGTTCTGACCCTGTGTATTTTTCGGTGGGTACCGTTTAATTTCACTACCCTGGCTGCGTGTTAAAATGGGTCTGAATTCACTCTGTATCAGGACGTACATAACCGACCAATCGTGGACTTTAATTCAATGTGTTGGTCAGGGTTCTGACCCTGTGTATTTTTCGGTGGGTACCGTTTAATTTCACTACCCTGGCTACGTGTTAAAATGGGTCTGAATTCACTCTGGATAAGTACGTACATAACCGACCAATCGTGGACTTTCATTCAATGTGTTAGTCAGGGTTCTGACCCTGTGTATTTTTCAGTGGGTACCGTTTAATTTCATTATCCTGGCTACGTGTTAAAATGTGTCTGAATTCACTCTGGATTAGTACGTACATAACCGACCATTCTTGGACTTTCATTCAATGTGTTGGTCATTGTTCTGACCCTGTGTATTTTTCGGTGGGTACCGTTTAATTTCACTACCCTGGCTACATGTTAAAATGGGTCTGAATTCACTCTGGATAAGTACGTACATAACCGACCAATCATGGACTTTCATTTTGCATGCAGGTAAGGTACACCTACAGACATAACTGTGGACATTTATGCTTATACTTATGTTCTAAGACGTTAGTTAACATTTAATATCAGGCAATGCATTGGTTCATTACCCTGGCTACGTGTTAAAATGGGTCTGAATTCACTCTGGATAAGTACGTACATAACTGACGAATCTTGGACTTTAATTCACTGTGTTGGTCAGGGTTCTGACCCTGTGTATTTTTCGGTGGGTACCGTTTAATTTCACTACCCTGGCTACGTGATAAAATGGGTCTGAATTCACTCTGGATAAGTACGTACATAACCGACCAATCATGGACTTTCATTCACTGTGTTGGTCAGGGTTCTGACCCTGTGTATTTTTCGGTGGGTACCGTTTAATTTCATTATCCTGGCTACGTGTTAAAATGGGTCTGAATTCACTCTGGATTAGAACGTACATAAGCGACCCATCTTGGACTTTAATTCACTGTGTTGGTCAGGGTTCTGATCCTGTGTATTTTTCGGTGGGTACCGTTTAATTTCATTATCCTGGCTACGTGTTCAAATGTGTCTGAATTCACTCTGGATTAGTATGTACATGTACATAACCGACCATTCTTGGACTTTCATTCAATGTGTTGGTCAGGGTTCTGACCCTGTGTATTTTTCGGTGGGTACCGTTTAATTTCACTACCTTGGCTACGTGTTAAAATGGGTCTGAATTCACTCTGGATAAGTACGTACATAATCGACCAATCTTGGACTTTCATTTTGCATGCAGGTAAGGTACACCTACAGACATATCTGTGGACATTTATGCTTATACTTATGTTCTAAGACGTTAGTTAACATTTAATATCAGGCAATGCATTGGTTCATTACCCTGGCAACGTGTTAAAATGGGTCTGAATTCACTCTGGATTAGTACATACATAGCCGACCAATCTTGGACTTTCATTCAATGTGTTGGTCAGGGTTCTGACCCTGTGTATTTTTCGGTGGGTACCGTTTAATTTCACTACCCTGGCTACGTGTTAAAATGGGTCTGAATTCACACTGGATAAGTACGTACATAACCGACCAATCTTGGACTTTAATTCAATGTGTTGGTCAGGGTTCTGACCCTGTGTATTTTTCGGTGGGTACCGTTTAATTTCACTACCCTGGCTACATGTTAAAATGGGTCTGAATTCACTCTGGATAAGTACGTACATAACCGACCAATCATGGACTTTCATTTTGCATGCAGGTAAGGTACACCTACAGACATAACTGTGGACATTTATGCTTATACTTATGTTCTAAGACGTTAGTTAACATTTAATATCAGGCAATGCATTGGTTCATTACCCTGGCTACGTGTTAAAATGGGTCTGAATTCACTCTGGATAAGTACGTACATAACCGACGAATCTTGGACTTTAATTCACTGTGTTGGTCAGGGTTCTGACCCTGTGTATTTTTCGGTGGGTACCGTTTAATTTCACTACCCTGGCTACGTGATAAAATGGGTCTGAATTCACTCTGGATAAGTACGTACATAACCGACCAATCATGGACTTTCATTCACTGTGTTGGTCAGGGTTCTGACCCTGTGTATTTTTCGGTGGGTACCGTTTAATTTCATTATCCTGGCTACGTGTTAAAATGGGTCTGAATTCACTCTGGATTAGAACGTACATAAGCGACCCATCTTGGACTTTAATTCACTGTGTTGGTCAGGGTTCTGATCCTGTGTATTTTTCGGTGGGTACCGTTTAATTTCATTATCCTGGCTACGTGTTCAAATGTGTCTGAATTCACTCTGGATTAGTATGTACATGTACATAACCGACCATTCTTGGACTTTCATTCAATGTGTTGGTCAGGGTTCTGACCCTGTGTATTTTTCGGTGGGTACCGTTTAATTTCACTACCCTGGCTACGTGTTAAAATGGGTCTGAATTCACTCTGGATAAGTACGTACATAATCGACCAATCTTGGACTTTCATTTTGCATGCAGGTAAGGTACACCTACAGACATAACTGTGGACATTTATGCTTATACTTATGTTCTAAGACGTTAGTTAACATTTAATATCAGGCAATGCATTGGTTCATTACCCTGGCAACGTGTTAAAATGGGTCTGAATTCACTCTGGATTAGTACATACATAGCCGACCAATCTTGGACTTTCATTCAATGTGTTGGTCAGGGTTCTGACCCTGTGTATTTTTCGGTGGGTACCGTTTAATTTCACTACCCTGGCTACGTGTTAAAATGGGTCTGAATTCACACTGGATAAGTACGTACATAACCGACCAATCTTGGACTTTAATTCAATGTGTTGGTCAGGGTTCTGACCCTGTGTATTTTTCGGTGGGTACCGTTTAATTTCACTACCCTGGCTACGTGTTAAAATGGGTCTGAATTCACTCTGGATAAGTACGTACATAATCGACCAATCTTGGACTTTCATTTTGCATGCAGGTAAGGTACACCTACAGACATAACTGTGGACATTTATGCTTATACTTATGTTCTAAGACGTTAGTTAACATTTAATATCAGGCAAAGCATTGGTTCATTACCCTGGCTATGTGTTAAAATGCGTCTGAATTCACACTGGATAAGTACGTACATAACCGACCAATCGTGGACTTTCATTCAATGTGTTAGTCAGGGTTCTGACCCTGTGTATTTTTCGGTGGGTACCGTTTAATTTCATTATCCTGGCTACGTGTTAAAATGTGTCTGAATTCACTCTGGATTAGTACGTACATAACCGACCATTCTTGGACTTTCATTCAATGTGTTGGTCAGGGTTCTGACCCTGTGTATTTTTCGGAGGGTACCGTTTAATTTCACTACCCTGGCTATGTGTTAAAATGGGTCTGAATTCACTCTGGATAAGTACGTACATAACCGACCAATCTTGGACTTTCATTTTGCATGCAGGTAAGGTACACCTACAGACATAACTGTGGACATTTATGCTTATACTTATGTTCTAAGACGTTAGTTAACATTTAATATCAGGCAATGCATTGGTTCATTACCCTGGCTACGTGTTAAAATGGGTCTGAATTCACTCTGGATAAGTACGTACATAACCGACCAATCGTGGACTTTCATTCAATGTGTTGGTCAGGATTCTGACCCTGTGTATTTTTCGGTGGGTACCATTTAATTTCACTACCCTGGATACGTGTTAAAATGGGTCTGAATTCACTCTGTATAAGTATGTACATAACCGACCAATCGTGGACTTTCATTCAATGTGTTGGTCAGGGTTCTGACCCTGTGTATTTTTCGGTGGGTACCGTTTAATTTCATTACCCTGGCTATGTGTTAAAATGGGTCTGAATTCACTCTGGATAAGTACGTACATGACCGACCAATCGTGTACTTTCATTCATTGTGTTGGTCAGGGTTCTGACCCTGTGTATTTTTCGGTGGGTACCGTTTAATTTCACTACCCTGGCTGCGTGTTAAAATGGGTCTGAATTCACTCTGTATCAGGACGTACATAACCGACCAATCGTGGACTTTAATTCAATGTGTTGGTCAGGGTTCTGACCCTGTGTATTTTTCGGTGGGTACCGTTTAATTTCACTACCCTGGCTACGTGTTAAAATGGGTCTGAATTCACTCTGGATAAGTACGTACATAACCGACCAATCGTGGACTTTCATTCAATGTGTTAGTCAGGGTTCTGACCCTGTGTATTTTTCAGTGGGTACCGTTTAATTTCATTATCCTGGCTACGTGTTAAAATGTGTCTGAATTCACTCTGGATTAGTACGTACATAACCGACCATTCTTGGACTTTCATTCAATGTGTTGGTCATTGTTCTGACCCTGTGTATTTTTCGGTGGGTACCGTTTAATTTCACTACCCTGGCTACATGTTAAAATGGGTCTGAATTCACTCTGGATAAGTACGTACATAACCGACCAATCATGGACTTTCATTTTGCATGCAGGTAAGGTACACCTACAGACATAACTGTGGACATTTATGCTTATACTTATGTTCTAAGACGTTAGTTAACATTTAATATCAGGCAATGCATTGGTTCATTACCCTGGCTACGTGTTAAAATGGGTCTGAATTCACTCTGGATAAGTACGTACATAACCGACGAATCTTGGACTTTAATTCACTGTGTTGGTCAGGGTTCTGACCCTGTGTATTTTTCGGTGGGTACCGTTTAATTTCACTACCCTGGCTACGTGATAAAATGGGTCTGAATTCACTCTGGATAAGTACGTACATAACCGACCAATCATGGACTTTCATTCACTGTGTTGGTCAGGGTTCTGACCCTGTGTATTTTTCGGTGGGTACCGTTTAATTTCATTATCCTGGCTACGTGTTAAAATGGGTCTGAATTCACTCTGGATTAGAACGTACATAAGCGACCCATCTTGGACTTTAATTCACTGTGTTGGTCAGGGTTCTGATCCTGTGTATTTTTCGGTGGGTACCGTTTAATTTCATTATCCTGGCTACGTGTTCAAATGTGTCTGAATTCACTCTGGATTAGTATGTACATGTACATAACCGACCATTCTTGGACTTTCATTCAATGTGTTGGTCAGGGTTCTGACCCTGTGTATTTTTCGGTGGGTACCGTTTAATTTCACTACCCTGGCTACGTGTTAAAATGGGTCTGAATTCACTCTGGATAAGTACGTACATAATCGACCAATCTTGGACTTTCATTTTGCATGCAGGTAAGGTACACCTACAGACATAACTGTGGACATTTATGCTTATACTTATGTTCTAAGACGTTAGTTAACATTTAATATCAGGCAATGCATTGGTTCATTACCCTGGCAACGTGTTAAAATGGGTCTGAATTCACTCTGGATTAGTACGTACATAGCCGACCAATCTTGGACTTTCATTCAATGTGTTGGTCAGGGTTCTGACCCTGTGTATTTTTCGGTGGGTACCGTTTAATTTCACTACCCTGGCTACGTGTTAAAATGGGTCTGAATTCACACTGGATAAGTACGTACATAACCGACCAATCTTGGACTTTAATTCAATGTGTTGGTCAGGGTTCTGACCCTGTGTATTTTTCGGTGGGTACCGTTTAATTTCACTACCCTGGCTACGTGTTAAAATGGGTCTGAATTCACTCTGGATAAGTACGTACATAACCGACAAATCGTGGACTTTCATTCAATGTGTTGGTCAGGGTTCTGACCCTGTGTATTTTTCGGTGGGTACCGTTTAATTTCACTACCCTGGCTACGTGTTAAAATGGGTCTGAATTCACTCTGGATAAGTACGTACATAACCGACCAATCTTGGACTTTAATTCACTGTGTTGGTCAGGGTTCTGACCCTGTGTATTTTTCGGTAGGTACCGTTTAATTTCATTATCCTGGCTACATGTTAAAATGGGTCTGAATTCACTCTGGATAAGTACGTACATAACCGACCAATCTTGGACTTTATTTCAATATGTTGGTCAGGGTTCTAACCCTGTGTATTTTTCGGTGGGTACCGTTTAATTTCATTATCCTGGCTACGTGTTAAAATGGGTCTGAATTCACTCTGGATAACTACGTACAAAACCGACCAATCGTGGACTTTAATTCAATGTGTTGGTCAGGGTTCTGACCCTGTGTATTTTTCGGTGGGTACCGTTTAATTTCACTACCCTGGCTACATGTTAAAATGGGTCTGAATTCACTCTGGATAAGTACGTGCATAACCGACCAATCTTGGACTTTAATTCACTGTGTTGGTCAGGGTTCTGACCCTGTGTATTTTTCGGTTGGTACCGTTTAATTTCACTACACTGGCTACGTGTTAAAATGAGTCTGTTTTCACTCTGGATAAGTACGTACAAAACCGACCAATCGTGGACTTTAATTCACTGTGTTGGTCAGGGTTCTGACCCTGTGTATTTTTCGGTGGGTACCGTTTAAATTCATTATTCTGGATACGTGTTAAAATGGGTCTGAATTCACTCTGGATTAGTACGTACATAACCGACCAATCTTGGACTTTCATTCAAAGTGTTGGTCAGGGTTCTGACCCTGTGTATTTTTCGGTGGGTACCGTTTAATTTCACTACCCTGGCTACGTGTTAAAATGGGTCTGAATTCACTCTGGATAAGTACGTACATAACCGACCAATCTTGGACTTTATTTCAATATGTTGGTCAGGGTTCTGACCCTGTGTATTTTTCGGTGGGTACCGTTTAATTTCATTATCCTGGCTACATGTTAAAATGGATCAGAATTCACTCTGGATAAGTATGTACATAACCGACCAATCTTGGACTTTATTTCAATGTGTTGGTCAGGGTTTTGACCCTGTGTATTTTTCGGTGGGTACCGTTTAATTTCACTACCCTGGCTACGTGTTAAAATGGGTCTGAATTCACTCTGGATAAGTACGTACATAACCGACCAATCTTGGACTTTAATTCACTGTGTTGGTCAGGGTTCTGACCCTGTGTATTTTTTGGTGGGTACCGTTTAATTTCATTATCCTGGCTACGTGTTAAAATGGGTCTGAATTCACTCAGGATTAGTACGTGCATAACCGACCATTCTTGGACTTTCATTCAATGTGTTGGTCATTGTTCTGACCCTGTGTATTTTTCGGTGGGTACCGTTTAATTTCACTACCCTGGCTACATGTTAAAATGGGTCTGAATTCACTCTGGATAAGTACGTACATAACCGACCAATCATGGACTTTCATTTTGCATGCAGGTAAGGTACACCTACAGACATAACTGTGGACATTTATGCTTATACTTATGTTCTAAGACGTTAGTTAACATTTAATATCAGGCAATGCATTGGTTCATTACCCTGGCTACGTGTTAAAATGGGTCTGAATTCACTCTGGATAAGTACGTACATAACCGACGAATCTTGGACTTTAATTCACTGTGTTGGTCAGGGTTCTGACCCTGTGTATTTTTCGGTGGGTACCGTTTAATTTCACTACCCTGGCTACGTGATAAAATGGGTCTGAATTCACTCTGGATAAGTACGTACATAACCGACCAATCATGGACTTTCATTCACTGTGTTGGTCAGGGTTCTGACCCTGTGTATTTTTCGGTGGGTACCGTTTAATTTCATTATCCTGGCTACGTGTTAAAATGGGTCTGAATTCACTCTGGATTAGAACGTACATAAGCGACCCATCTTGGACTTTAATTCACTGTGTTGGTCAGGGTTCTGATCCTGTGTATTTTTCGGTGGGTACCGTTTAATTTCATTATCCTGGCTACGTGTTCAAATGTGTCTGAATTCACTCTGGATTAGTATGTACATGTACATAACCGACCATTCTTGGACTTTCATTCAATGTGTTGGTCAGGGTTCTGACCCTGTGTATTTTTCGGTGGGTACCGTTTAATTTCACTACCCTGGCTACGTGTTAAAATGGGTCTGAATTCACTCTGGATAAGTACGTACATAATCGACCAATCTTGGACTTTCATTTTGCATGCAGGTAAGGTACACCTACAGACATAACTGTGGACATTTATGCTTATACTTATGTTCTAAGACGTTAGTTAACATTTAATATCAGGCAATGCATTGGTTCATTACCCTGGCAACGTGTTAAAATGGGTCTGAATTCACTCTGGATTAGTACGTACATAGCCGACCAATCTTGGACTTTCATTCAATGTGTTGGTCAGGGTTCTGACCCTGTGTATTTTTCGGTGGGTACCGTTTAATTTCACTACCCTGGCTACGTGTTAAAATGGGTCTGAATTCACACTGGATAAGTACGTACATAACCGACCAATCTTGGACTTTAATTCAATGTGTTGGTCAGGGTTCTGACCCTGTGTATTTTTCGGTGGGTACCGTTTAATTTCACTACCCTGGCTACGTGTTAAAATGGGTCTGAATTCACTCTGGATAAGTACGTACATAACCGACAAATCGTGGACTTTCATTCAATGTGTTGGTCAGGGTTCTGACCCTGTGTATTTTTCGGTGGGTACCGTTTAATTTCACTACCCTGGCTACGTGTTAAAATGGGTCTGAATTCACTCTGGATAAGTACGTACATAACCGACCAATCTTGGACTTTAATTCACTGTGTTGGTCAGGGTTCTGACCCTGTGTATTTTTCGGTAGGTACCGTTTAATTTCATTATCCTGGCTACATGTTAAAATGGGTCTGAATTCACTCTGGATAAGTACGTACATAACCGACCAATCTTGGACTTTATTTCAATATGTTGGTCAGGGTTCTAACCCTGTGTATTTTTCGGTGGGTACCGTTTAATTTCATTATCCTGGCTACGTGTTAAAATGGGTCTGAATTCACTCTGGATAACTACGTACAAAACCGACCAATCGTGGACTTTAATTCAATGTGTTGGTCAGGGTTCTGACCCTGTGTATTTTTCGGTGGGTACCGTTTAATTTCACTACCCTGGCTACATGTTAAAATGGGTCTGAATTCACTCTGGATAAGTACGTGCATAACCGACCAATCTTGGACTTTAATTCACTGTGTTGGTCAGGGTTCTGACCCTGTGTATTTTTCGGTTGGTACCGTTTAATTTCACTACACTGGCTACGTGTTAAAATGAGTCTGTTTTCACTCTGGATAAGTACGTACAAAACCGACCAATCGTGGACTTTAATTCACTGTGTTGGTCAGGGTTCTGACCCTGTGTATTTTTCGGTGGGTACCGTTTAAATTCATTATTCTGGATACGTGTTAAAATGGGTCTGAATTCACTCTGGATTAGTACGTACATAACCGACCAATCTTGGACTTTCATTCAAAGTGTTGGTCAGGGTTCTGACCCTGTGTATTTTTCGGTGGGTACCGTTTAATTTCACTACCCTGGCTACGTGTTAAAATGGGTCTGAATTCACTCTGGATAAGTACGTACATAACCGACCAATCTTGGACTTTATTTCAATATGTTGGTCAGGGTTCTGACCCTGTGTATTTTTCGGTGGGTACCGTTTAATTTCATTATCCTGGCTACATGTTAAAATGGATCAGAATTCACTCTGGATAAGTATGTACATAACCGACCAATCTTGGACTTTATTTCAATGTGTTGGTCAGGGTTTTGACCCTGTGTATTTTTCGGTGGGTACCGTTTAATTTCACTACCCTGGCTACGTGTTAAAATGGGTCTGAATTCACTCTGGATAAGTACGTACATAACCGACCATTCTTGGACTTTAATTCACTGTGTTGGTCAGGGTTCTGACCCTGTGTATTTTTTGGTGGGTACCGTTTAATTTCATTATCCTGGCTACGTGTTAAAATGGGTCTGAATTCACTCAGGATTAGTACGTGCATAACCGACCAATCTTGGACTTTCATTCAATATGTTGGTCAGGGTTCTGACCCCGTGTATTTTTCGGTCGGTACCGTTTAATCTCACTACCCTGGCTACGTGTTAAAATGGGTCTGAATTCACTCTGGATAAGTACGTACAAAACCGACCAATCGTGGACTTTAATTCAATGTGTTGGTCAGGGTTCTGACCCTGTGTATTTTTTGGTGGGTACCGTTTAATTTCATTATCCTGGCTACGTGTTAAAATGGGTCTGAATTCACTCTGGATTAGTACGTACATAACCGATCAATCTTGGACTTTCATTCAATGTGTTGGTCAGGGTTCTGACCCTGTGTATTTTTCGGAGGGTACCGTTTAATTTCACTACCCTGGCTACGTGTTAAAATGGGTCTGAATTCACTCTGGATAAGTACGTACATAACCGACCAATCTTGGACTTTCATTTTGCATGCAGGTAAGGTACACCTACAGACATAACTGTGGACATTTATGCTTATACTTATGTTCTAAGACGTTAGTTAACATTTAATATCAGGCAAAGCATTGGTTCATTACCTTGGCTACGTGTTAAAATGGGTCTGAATTCACTCTGGATAAGTACGTACATAACCAACCAATCTTGGACTTTAATTCACTGTGTTGGTCAGGGTTCTGACCCTGTGTATTTTTCGGTGGGTACCGTTTAATTTCACTACCCTGGCTACGTGTTAAAATGGGTCTGAATTCACACTGGATAAGTACGTACATAACCGACCAATCGTGGACTTCCATTCAATGTGTTAGTCAGGGTTCTGACCCTGTGTATTTTTCGGTGGGTACCGTTTAATTTCACTACCCTGGCTACGTGTTAAAATGGGTCTGAATTCACTCTGTATCAGTACGTACATAACCGACCAATCATGGACTTTAATTCAATGTGTTGGTCAGGGTTCTGACCCTGTGTATTTTTTTGGTGGGTACCGTTTAATTTCACTACCCTGGCTACATGTTAAAATGGGTCTGAATTCACTCTGGATAAGTACGTACATAACCGACCAATCGTGGACTTTCATTCAATGTGTTGGTCAGGGTTCTGACCCTGTGTATTTTTCGGTGGGTACCGTTTAATTTCACTACCCTGGCTACATGTTAAAATGGGTCTGAATTCACTCTGGATAAGTACGTACATAACCGACCAATCTTGGACTTTATTTCAATATGTTGGTCAGGGTTCTAACCCTGTGTATTTTTCGGTGGGTACCGTTTAATTTCATTACCCTGGCTACGTGTTAAAATGGGTCTGAATTCACTCTGGATAAGTACGTACATAACCGACCAATCTTGGACTTTATTTCAATATGTTGGTCAGGGTTCTAACCCTGTGTATTTTTCGGTGGGTACCGTTTAATTTTATTACCCTGGCTACGTGTTAAAATGGGTCTGAATTCACTCTGGATAAGTATGTACATAACCGACCAATCTTGGACTTTAATTCACTGTGTTGGTCAGGGTTCTGACCATGTGTATTTTTCGGTGGGTACCGTTTAATTTCATTATCCTGGCTACGTGTTAAAATGGGTCTGAATTCTCTCTGGATAAGTACGTACATAACCGAACAATCTTGGACTTTATTTCAATATGTTGGTCAGGGTTCTAACCCTGTGTATTTTTCGGTGGGTACCGTTTAATTTCATTACCCTGGCTACATGGGACTGAATTCACTATGGATAAGTACGTACATAACCGACCATCTTGGACTTTAATTCACTGTGTTGGTCAGGGTTCTGACCCTGTGTATTTTTCGGTGGGTACCGTTTAATTTCATTATCCTGGCTACGTGTTAAAATGGGTCTGAATTCACTCTGGATAACTACGTACAAAACCGACCAATCGTGGACTTTAATTCAATGTGTTGGTCAGGGTTCTGACCCTGTGTATTTTTCGGTGGGTACCGTTTAATTTCACTACCCTGGCTATGTGTTAAAATGGGTCTGAATTCACTCTGGATAAGTACGTACATAACCGACAAATCATGGACTTTCATTCAATGTGTTGGTCAGGGTTCTGACCCTGTGTATTTTTCGGTGGGTACCGTTTAATTTCACTACCCTGGCTACGTGTTAAAATGGGTCTGAATTCACTCTGGATAAGTACGTACATTACCGACCAATCTTGGACTTTAATTCACTGTGTTGGTCAGGGTTCTGACCCTGTGTATTTTTCGGTAGGTACCGTTTAATTTCATTATCCTGGCTACGTGTTAAAATGGGTCTGAATTCACTCTGGATTAGTATGTGCATAACCGACCAATCTTGGACTTTCATTCAATGTGTTGGTCAGGGTTCTGACCCTGTGTATTTTTCGGTCGGTACCGTTTAATTTCACTACACTGGCTACGTGTTAAAATGAGTCTGAATTCACTCGGGATAAGTACGTACAAAACCGACCAATCGTGGACTTTAATTCAATGTGTTGGTCAGGGTTCTGACCCTGTGTATTTTTCGGTGGCTACCGTTTAAATTCATTATTCTGGCTACGTGTTAAAATGGGTCTGAATTCACTCTGGATAAGTACGTACATAACCGACCAATCTTGGACTTTATTTCAATATGTTGGTCAGGGTTCTGACCCTGTGTATTTTTCGGTGGGTACCGTTTAATTTCATTATCCTGGCTACATGTTAAAATGGATCTGAATTCACTCTGGATAAGTATGAACATAACCGACCAATCTTGGACTTTATTTCAATGTGTTGGTCAGGGTTTTGACCCTGTGTATTTTTCGGTGGGTACCGTTTAATTTCACTACCCTGGCTACGTGTTAAAATGGGTCTGAATTCACTCTGGATAAGTACGTACATAACCGACCAATCTTGGACTTTAATTCACTGTGTTGGTCAGGGTTCTGACCCTGTGTATTTTTTGGTGGGTACCGTTTAATTTCATTATCCTGGCTACGTGTTAAAATGGGTCTGAATTCACTCAGGATTAGTACGTGCATAACCGACCAATCTTGGACTTTCATTCAATGTGTTGGTCAGGGTTCTGACCCCGTGTATTTTTCGGTCGGTACCGTTTAATTTCACTACCCTGGCTACGTGTTAAAATGGGTCTGAATTCACTCTGGATAAGTACGTACAAAACCGACCAATCGTGGACTTTAATTCAATGTGTTGGTCAGTGTTCTGACCCTGTGTATTTTTTGGTGGGTACCGTTTAATTTCATTATCCTGGCTACGTGTTAAAATGAGTCTGAATTCACTCGGGATAAGTACGTACAAAACCGACTAATCATGGACTTTAATTCAATGTGTTGGTCAGGGTTCTGACCCTGTGTATTTTTCGGTGGCTACCGTTTAAATTCATTATTCTGGCTACGTGTTAAAATGGGTCTGAATTCACTCTGGATTAGTACGTACATAACCGACCAATCTTGGACTTTCATTCAATGTGTTGGTCAGGGTTCTGACCCTGTGTATTTTTCGGTGGGTACCGTTTAATTTCACTACCCTGGCTACGTGTTAAAATGGGTCTGAATTCACTCTGGATAAGTACGTACATAACCGACCAATCTTGGACTTTATTTCAATGTGTTGGTCAGGGTTCTGACCCTGTGTATTTTTCGGTGGGTACCGTTTAATTTCACTACCCTGGCTACGTGTTAAAATGGGTCTGAATTCACTCTGGATAAGTACGTACATAACCGACCAATCTTGGACTTTAATTCACTGTGTTGGTCAGGGTTCTGACCCTGTGTATTTTTCGGTGGGTACCGTTTAATTTCACTACCCTGGCTACGTGTTAAAATGGGTCTGAATTCACTCTGGATAAGTACGTACATAACCGACCAATCTTGGACTTTATTTCAATATGTTGGTCAGGGTTCTGACCCTGTGTATTTTTCGGTGGGTACCGTTTAATTTCATTATCCTGGCTACATGTTAAAATGGATCTGAATTCACTCTGGATAAGTATGAACATAACCGACCAATCTTGGACTTTATTTCAATGTGTTGGTCAGGGTTTTGACCCTGTGTATTTGTCGGTGGGTACCGTTTAATTTCACTACCCTGGCTACGTGTTAAAATGGGTCTGAATTCACTCTGGATAAGTACATACATAACTGACCAATCTTGGACTTTAATTCACTGTGTTGGTCAGGGTTCTGACCCTGTGTATTTTTTGGTGGTTACCGTTTAATTTCATTATCCTGGCTACGTGTTAAAATGTGTCTGAATTCACTCAGGATTAGTACGTGCATAACCGACCAATCTTGGACTTTCATTCAATGTGTTGGTCAGGGTTCTGACCCCGTGTATTTTTCGGTCGGTACCGTTTAATTTCACTACCCTGGCTACGTGTTAAAATGGGTCTGAATTCACTCTGGATAAGTACGTACAAAACCGACCAATCGTGGACTTTAATTCAATGTGTTGGTCAGTGTTCTGACCCTGTGTATTTTTTGGTGGGTACCGTTTAATTTCATTATCCTGGCTACGTGTTAAAATGAGTCTGAATTCACTCGGGATAAGTACGTACAAAACCGACTAATCATGGACTTTAATTCAATGTGTTGGTCAGGGTTCTGACCCTGTGTATTTTTCCGTGGCTACCGTTTAAATTCATTATTCTGGCTACGTGTTAAAATGGGTCTGAATTCACTCTGGATTAGTACGTACATAACCGACCAATCTTGGACTTTCATTCAATGTGTTGGTCAGGGTTCTGACCCTGTGTATTTTTCGGTGGGTACCGTTTAATTTCACTACCCTGGCTACATGTTAAAATGGGTCTGAATTCACTCTGGATAAGTACGTACATAACCGACCAATCTTGGACTTTATTTCAATGTGTTGGTCAGGGTTCTGACCCTGTGTATTTTTCGGTGGGTACCGTTTAATTTCACTACCCTGGCTACGTGTTAAAATGGGTCTGAATTCACTCTGGATAAGTACGTACATAACCGACCAATCTTGGACTTTAATTCACTGTGTTGGTCAGGGTTCTGACCCTGTGTATTTTTTGGTGGGTACCGTTTAATTTCATTATCCTGTCTACGTGTTAAAATGGGTCTGAATTCACTCAGGATTAGTACGTGCATAACCGACCAATCTTGGACTTTCATTCAATGTGTTGGTCAGGGTTCTGACCCCGTGTATTTTTCGGTCGGTACCGTTTAATTTCACTACCCTGGCTACGTGTTAAAATGGGTCTGAATTCACTCTGGATAAGTACGTACAAAACCGACCAATCGTGGACTTTAATTCAATGTGTTGGTCAGGGTTCTGACCCTGTGTATTTTTTGGTGGGTACCGTTTAATTTCATTATCCTGGCTACGTGTTAAAATGAGTCTGAATTCACTCGCGATAAGTACGTACAAAACCGACCAATTGTGGACTTTAATTCAATGTGTTGGTCAGGGTTCTGACCCTGTGTATTTTTCGATGGCTACCGTTTAAATTCATTATTCTGGCTACGTGTTAAAATGGGTCTGAATTCACTCTGGATTAGTACGTACATAACCGACCAATCTTGGACTTTCATTCAATGTGTTGGTCAGGGTTCTGACCCTGTGTATTTTTCGGTGGGTACCGTTTAATTTCACTACCCTGGCTACGTGTTAAAATGGGTCTGAATTCACTCTGGATAAGTACGTACATAACCGACCAATCTTGGACTTTATTTCACTGTGTTGGTCAGGGTTCTGACCCTGTGTATTTTTCGGAGGGTACCGTTTAATTTCACTACCCTGGCTACGTGTTAAAATGGGTCTGAATTCACTCTGGATAAGTACGTACATAACCGACCAATCTTGGACTTTCATTTTGCATGCAGGTAAGGTACACCTACAGACATAACTGTGGACATTTATGCTTATACTTATGTTCTAAGACGTTAGTTAACATTTAATATCAGGCAAAGCATTGGTTCATTACCTTGGCTACGTGTTAAAATGGGTCTGAATTCACTCTGGATAAGTACGTACATAACCAACCAATCTTGGACTTTAATTCACTGTGTTTGTCAGGGTTCTGACCCTGTGTATTTTTCGGTGGGTACCGTTTAATTTCACTACCCTGGCTACGTGTTAAAATGGGTCTGAATTCACACTGGATAAGTACGTACATAACCGACCAATCGTGGACTTTCATTCAATGTGTTAGTCAGGGTTCTGACCCTGTGTATTTTTCGATGGGTACCGTTTAATTTCACTACCCTGGCTACGTGTTAAAATGGGTCTGAATTCACTCTGTATCAGTACGTACATAACCGACCAATCATGGACTTTAATTCAATGTGTTGGTCAGGGTTCTGACCCTGTGTATTTTTTGGTGGGTACCATTTAATTTCACTACCCTGGCTACATGTTAAAATGGGTCTGAATTCACACTGGATAAGTACATACATAACCGACCAATCGTGGTCTTTCATTCAATGTGTTGGTCAGGGTTCTGACCCTGTGTATTTTTCGGTGGGTACCGTTTAATTTCACTACCCTGGCTACATGTTTAAATGGGTCTGAATTCACTCTGGATAAGTACGTACATAACCGACCAATCTTGGACTTTATTTCAATACAGTACTCATTTCGCCGAACCTCCCGCCCGCTTCCAGATTTCGATCGCTTTTTTTTCGCTCGCTTTGTTAAATTCGACCGCGCAATTTCCGCTTTTTTTTTCGACCGCGCAAATCCGGAAGTATCTGCTCGCGCAATCGCTCGCTCGCTCGCTCGCTCGCCTGACAGCGCAACCGCCCGCATTTACAGTTCATTACCTACTGTTTCATGTACAAGTGTATCATTTTTGTTTTTATGATGTTAAAATAAGAATAAATACAATCAGAAATTTATAGAACGACCGTTGAAAAAAATACGGTGGATCACACGGCCATATAAAATTGGTAATAATACATACGCGTAGTAATAATGTCCATCATAAACAAGATCGAACCAAACATGTGAAATCAAATACGACACTGACACAGACACAACTAATATGAAATAAAACCATTCTATTTTTGGTGGAGAGCGAAAAATGTCTACTGTAGAGTACGGTATTCGTTGAGTAACCGTGTGTAGGGTGACGGTTGTCATGCACGCATGGTTTGGGTTTAACACGGGTCAAGTTGTAGTTATGTTAAAATCCGTGGCACCTATAACAATTGAAGAATATCTGCAGGAATAGTAAGACTGAAAAAAACGACTGATCGATTGTTATAGAATGACCGTAGTGTACAATTTGTCAAACAAATACAATACTTGCAAATGTAATGTCGGCCAGCGCCCATCTTACTTGTCCGAAGTTGTGGAAGCCGACATCACTGGAGATCGCGTTTTTTAACTAGGCGGCTGGCAAGCGGACTAACACGTTACATAAACCTGTTGAATTACAATTATGGTTTTTATGTTTGCGCCCAATGTCTCGTTATAAAATAAAGGATTCAAATTTTGCAGGGTATTCCGTTTTTTGCGAACTCTGGGCGAAATACTTTCATGAGCTGTACGTAGTTCACTTACAGCCAAAACAAAGTCAGCTTGGACATTAAGTTGTGAGACGCGACAAAACAAACGCTGCCAGTGATAGATTACGTGAATAAAAGAACAAAATAAACGCAATCAAAGGCGCCGACCACACGCTTTGGAAATAAATAGAACGCGTTGCTAAGAGGAATCGCACCTGCATCTCGACGACGTCTCTGGTCATGAGCAGGGTTTGCCGCGTCTTCGAAAAATTGAAAGTTAAAAAGGAATCAGTGTCGGGGAACCATTCACAATGTTTGCATGAAAAATCCCACGCGAAAGCGTTTTTTTTTCTGTTACAAACACTATGATACCTGAATCCCGATTAATTCATAAATATGAATCGGTCAATTTCCTGCAATCCTTCAAGATTAAATTTGCCTCCGAAAATCTTTCTAACGATGAGCTGAAGATTGCCATAATTGAGTGCCACCATTTCTGTTCTAAGATTTATTCAGTATAATAATACAAATGTTCACCCCAACAGAGGTGGACATACAGTTTTAGCGACCCGAAGAGCTCATTGTCAACCGAGGCGAAGCACTACGATAAAGACTTTCCGTTCCCAATAAATAATAATAATAACAAAAAAAAAAAAAACTTCTCGTTCCCGACATTATGAAATTCTTTCGTTTTGGGGGAAAAACCCTGAAAAAAAAAATGATTTTGACAAGATAATTTAGAAATTGATATTAAGAATAATTCATAACGAAATGTATTCCATATGTACCCATATTTTTTTTTCATAATTACTGATTACACACGAATATTACAGAAAAAAATAATTTGCTATATTATCTATATTTGTGCCTTTTATTTGTCTTGAATCGTGACTGAAAGGAGCTGGATGAAATTACAAACTATGTAGTGTGTTCGACAACTCATGTATGAACAACAATTTTAATAAATATGATTTTACTTGGTAAAATTACTGTATTTTTCTACATAAAAACAAAATAATTTCACAATGTCTTTATTATCATAGCGTTGTTGGTAAAAGTTGAAAATGATACATCCACGTGAACCTGCTTATATGAGATCGAAGGAGTCTCTGTTTTCAACAGCCGTATACATCTAAAACTGCGTCATCGCTAAGTTTCCTTGGTGGACCACGAGCTCTGTTCCTTGTTTGCACGTTATCATGTTCACACAATCGCAGACATTATTTGTAAGGGTGCTCTTTGAAATGGCACATTTTCTCGATGTTTTAGCGAGTACTCCGCGGGTATATGGCTTGTTCTCACATCAGCATAATTTTTCTCGAATTCACTCATCGCTTTCCCACATGCACTTCTCGTTCTTTGCTGCTAGCTTTTTTGCACTCTAATATGTTGTTGTTTTTGTCTTTCTAAACATCGAGTTTATTTTTGACATTCAACGAGATCGCTTGAATTTTGAATTTGATGATGGTTCGAATTTATCCACTTTTACAGTGATCAACATTGCGTTCGAGTAGAGTTACTAGTAATTACAAGCCTGATTTACATTTTTCTTGCGGTGTTTTTCGTCAATGTATTAAATATAAGTGCTTTGGGAAATAACAAAATTATATTGCGCGAGTAAAAGAGTTTGGTGAGACTGTCACAACATACTAAAACAGATGTTTTATTTATTTCCAACGCGCGTGGTCGGCGCCTCTGATTGCGTTTATTTTATATTTTTGTTTTCAAAATGTATCACTGGCTGCGTTTGTTTTGTTTTCCTCAACAAATTAACTGTTCCGAGATCTCTTTCATTTTTCGTCCGGCTGCTGCCAATCCAATAATTCGTCGTCGCATGTAATCAGATAAGCGATTAATCGTCACAGTCATTATACTAGTAGTTTAAGTCCAATTGATTTGTAGAAATTCAGCTATGCGTTAATTATATGTGCAGTTTTGTTTTGCGCACCCAGACACGATCAAAAGTTAACCAATAGATTTTCTGAACTACAGCATTCGTATTACTTGTGCAAATTGAGTAAGAGTCATAGTGTGAGTTGCGTTCGCAAATAACAAAGTGTCAAATTATTTTGAGCGCCGTTCGGAATAAATTTAGTCAAAATCACACAGAAACACACACACACAACACACAAATACTAGTACTCAATAATATCGCGATTCACCAGTCATATAGCTGCTTGAACTACACACACAAGGACGTAAATATGTAAATACAGGTCACAGTTCGACTTGCGTAGCAAACGTTACAATGTGTCATGTGATTTGAAGGCGTCTTTTTCCAAAACAGAGAAGCAACAGGCGTTGTATTTTGAATCGTCATTAAAACCTAAATTTATTACGAATAAAAACTTAAGTTTATACATACAATGTACGATCATTGTTACTCCAGCGGTCGGTTGGCAAGCGGACGGTGTTTCTGAAGCCAGTCATAGCAGGAGCGAGCGAGCGAACAAAAGCGAGCGAGCGAGCGAACAAAAGCGAACGCGAGCGAGCGGGAAAAAAAGCGGTCGGTTTCCGGTCGGAAAGCAGCGAGCGGTCGGAAATTAAGCGATAAGCGGTCGGAAAAAAAGCGATAAAAGCGGGAGGTTGGGTGGAATGAGTACTGTATGTTGGTCAGGGTTCTAACCCTGTGTATTTTTCGGTGGGTACCGTTTAATTTCATTACCCTGGCTACGTGTTAAAATGGGTCTTAATTCACTCTGGATTAGTACGTACATAACCAACCAATCTTGGACTTTCATTCAATGTGTTGGTCAGGGTTCTGACCCTGTGTATTTTTCGGTGGGTACCGTTTAATTTCACTACCCTGGCTACGTGTTAAAATGGGTCTAAATTCACACTGGATAAGTACGTACATAACCGACCAATCGTGGACTTTCATTCAATGTGTTAGTCAGGGTTCTGACCCAGTGTATTTTTCGGTGGGTACAGTTTAATTTCACTACCCTGGCTACGTGTTAAAATGGGTCTGAATTCACTCTGTATCAGTACGTACATAACCGACCAATCGTGGACTTTAATTCAATGTGTTGGTCAGGGTTCTGACCCTGTGTATTTTTTGGTGGGTACCGTTTAATTTCACTACCCTGGCTACATGTTAAAATGGGTCTGAATTCACTCTGGATAAGTACGTACATAACCGACCAATCTTGGACTTTAATTCACTGTGTTGGTCAGCGTTCTGACCATGTGTATTTTTCGGTGGGTACCGTTTAATTTCATTATCCTGGCTACGTGTTAAAATGGGTCTGAATTCACTCTGGATAAATACGTACATAACCGGCCAATCGTGGACTTTCATTCAATGTGTTCGTCAGGGTTCTGACCCTGTGTATTTTTCGGTGGGTACCGTTTAATTTCACTACCCTGGCTACGTGTTAAAATGGGTCTGAATTCACTCTGGATAAGTACGTACATAACTGACCAATCTAGGACTTTAATTCACTGTGTTGGTCAGGGTTCTGACCCTGTGTATTTTTCGGTGGGTACCATTTAATTTGATTATCCTTGCTACGTGTTAAAATGGGTCTGAATTCACTCTGGATTAGTACGTACATAACCGACCAATCTTGGACTTTCATTCAATGTGTTGTTCAGGGTTCTGACCCTGTGTATTTTTTGGTGGGTACCGTTTAATTTCACTACCCTGGCTGCGTGTTAAAATGGGTCTGAATTCACTCTGTATCAGGACGTACATAACCGACCAATCGTGGACTTTAATTCAATGTGTTGGTCAGGGTTCTGACCCTGTGTATTTTTCGGTGGGTACCGTTTAATTTCACTACCCTGGCTACATGTTAAAATGCGTCTGAATTCACTCTGGATAAGTACGTACATAACCGACCAATCTTGGATATTCATTTTGCATGCAGGTAAGGTACACCTACAGACATAACTGTGGACATTTATGCTTATACTTATGTTCTAAGACGTTAGTTAGCATTTAATATCAGGCAAAGCATTGGTTCATTACCCTGGCTATGTGTTAAAATGGGTCTGAATTCACACTGGATAAGTACGTACATAACCGACCAATCATGGACTTTCATTCAATGTGTTAGTCAGGGTTCTGACCCTGTGTATTTTTCGGTGGGTACCGTTTAATTTCACTACCCTGGCTACGTGTTAAAATGGGTCTGAATTCACTCTGGATTAGTACGTACATAACCGAACAATCTTGGACTTTCATTCAATGTGTTGGTCAGGGTTCTGACCCTGTGTATTTTTCGGAGGGTACCGTTTAATTTCACTACCCTGGCTACGTGTTAAAATGGGTCTGAATTTACTCTGGATAAGTACGTACATAACCGACCAATCTTGGACTTTCATTTTGAATGCAGGTAAGGTACACCTACAGATATAACTGTGGACATTTATGCTTATACTTATGTTCTAAGACGTTAGTTAACATTTAATATCAGGCAATGCATTGGTTCATTACCCTGGCTACGTGTTTAAATGGGTCTGAATTCACTCTGGATAAGTACGTACATAACCGACCAATCTTGGACTTTAATTCACTGTGTTGGTCAGGGTTCTGACCCTGTGTATTTTTCGGTGGGTACCGTTTAATTTCATTATCCTGGCTACGTGTTAAAATAGGTCTGAATTCACTATGGATTAGTACGTACATAACCGACCAATCTTGGACTTTCATTCAATGTGTTGGTCAGGGTTCTGACTCTGTGTATTTTTCGGTGGGTACCGTTTAATTTCACTACCCTGGCTACATGTTAAAATGGGTCTGAATTCACTCTGGATAAGTACGTACATAACCGACCAATCTTGGACTTTATTTCAATATGTTGGTCAGGGTTCTAACCCTGTGTATTTTTCGGTGGGTACCGTTTAATTTCATTACCCTGGCTACGTGTTAAAATGGGTCTGAATTCACTCTGGATAAGTACGTACATAACCGACCAATCTTGGACTTTAATTCACTGTGTTGGTCAGGGTTCTGACCATGTGTATTTTTCGGTGGGTACCGTTTAATTTCATTATCCTGGCTACGTGTTAAAATGGGTCTGAATTCACTCTGGATAAGTACGTACATAACCGAACAATCTTGGACTTTATTTCAATATGTTGGTCAGGGTTCTAACCCTGTGTATTTTTCGGTGGGTACCGTTTAATTTCATTACCCTGGCTACGTGTTAAAATGGGACTGAATTCACTCTGGATAAGTACGTACATAACCGACCATCTTGGACTTTAATTCACTGTGTTGGTCAGGGTTCTGACCCTGTGTATTTTTCGGTGGGTACCGTTTAATTTCATTATCCTGCTACGTGTTAAAATGGGTCTGAATTCACTCTGGATTAGTACATACATAACCGACCAATCTTGGACTTTCATTCAATGTGTTGGTCAGGGTTCTGACCCTGTGTATTTTTCGGTGGGTACCGTTTAATTTCATTATTCTGGCTACGTGTTAAAATGGGTCTGAATTCATTTTGGATAAGTACGTACATATGTAACCGACCAATCTTGGACTTTCATTCAATGTGTTGGTCAGGGTTCTGACCCTGTGTATTTTACGGTGGGTACCGTTTAATTTCACTACCCTGGCTACGTGTTAAAATGGGTCTGAATTCACTCTGGATAAGTACGTACATAACCGACCAATCTTGGACTTTATTTCAATATGTTGGTCAGGGTTCTGACCCTGTGTATTTTTCGGTGGGTACCGTTTAATTTCATTATCCTGGCTACGTGTTAAAATGGATCTGAATTTACTCTGGATAAGTATGTACATAACCGACCAATCTTGGACTTTATTTCAATATTTTGGTCAGGGTTCTGACCCTGTGTATTTTTCGGTGGGTACCGTTTAATTTCATTATTCTGGCTACGTGTTAAAATGGGTCTGAATTCATTTTGGATAAGTACGTACATATGTAACCGACCAATCTTGGACTTTCATTCAATGTGTTGGTCAGGGTTCTGACCCTGTGTATTTTACGGTGGGTACCGTTTAATTTCACTACCCTGGCTACGTGTTAAAATGGGTCTGAATTCACTCTGGATAAGTACGTACATAACCGACCAATCTTGGACTTTATTTCAATATGTTGGTCAGGGTTCTGACCCTGTGTATTTTTCGGTGGGTACCGTTTAATTTCATTATCCTGGCTACGTGTTAAAATGGATCTGAATTCACTCTGGATAAGTATGTACATAACCGACCAATCTTGGACTTTATTTCAATATGTTGGTCAGGGTTCTGACCCTGTGTATTTTTCGGTGGGTACCGTTTAATTTCACTACCCTGGCTACGTGTTAAAATGGGTCTGAATTCACTCTGGATAAGTACGTACATAACCGACCACTGTTGAACTTTAATTCAATATGTTGGTCAGAATCTGACCCTGTGTATTTTTCGGTGGGTACCGTTTAATTTCATTATCCTGGCTACGTGTTAAAATGGATCTGAATTCACTCTGGATAAGTACGTACATAACCGACAAATCTTGGACTTTAATTCACTGTGTTGGTCAGGGTTCTGACCCTGTGTATTTTTCGGTTGGTACCGTTTAATTCACTACCCTGGCTACGTGTTAAAATGGGTCTGAATTCACTCTGGATAAGTACGTACATAACCGACAAATCGTGGACTTTCATTCAATGTGTTGGTCAGGGTTCTGACCCTGTGTATTTTTCGGTGGGTACCGTTTAATTTCACTACCCTGGCTACGTGTTAAAATGGGTCTGAATTCACTCTGGATAAGTACGTACATAACCAACCAATCTTGGACTTTAATTCACTGTGTTGGTCAGGGTTCTGACCCTGTGTATTTTTTGGTGGGTACCGTTTAATTTCATTATCCTGGCTACGTGTTAAAATGGGTCTGAATTCACTCTGGATTAGTACGTGCATAACCGACCAATCTTGGACTTTCATTCAATGTGTTGGTCAGGGTTCTCACCCCGTGTATTTTTCGGTCGGTACCGTTTAATTTCACTACCCTGGCTACGTGTTAAAATGGGTCTGAATTCACTCTGGATATGTACGTACAAAACCGACCAATCGCGGACTTTAATTCAATGTGTTGGTCAGGGTTCTGACCCTGTGTATTTTTCGGTGGGTACCATTTAATTTCATTATCCTGGCTACGTGTTAAAATGGGTCTGAATTCACTCTGGATTAGTACGTACATAACCGACCAATCTTGGACTTTCATTCAATGTGTTGGTCAGGGTTCTGACCCTGTGTATTTTTCGGAGGGTGCCGTTTAATTTCACTACCCTGGCTACGTGTTAAAATGGGTCTGAATTCACTCTGGATAAGTACGTACATAACCGACCAATCTTGGACTTTCATTTTGCATGCAGGTAAGGTACACCTACAGACATAACTGTGGACATTTATGCTTATACTTATGTTCTAAGACGTTAGTTAACATTTAATATCAGGCAATGCATTGGTTCATTACCCTGGCTACGTGTTAAAATGGGTCTGAATTCACTCTGGAAAAGTACGTACATAACCAACCAATCTTGGACTTTAATTCACTGTGTTGGTCAGGGTTCTGACCCTGTGTATTTTTCGGTGGGTACCGTTTAATTTCACTACCCTGGCTACGTGTTAAAATGGGTCTGAATTCACTCTGGATAAGTACGTACATAACCGACAAATCGTGGACTTTCATTCAATGTGTTGGTCAGGGTTCTGACCCTGTGTATTTTTCGGTGGGTACCATTTAATTTCACTACCCTGGCTACGTGTTAAAATGGGTCTGAATTCACTCTGGATAAGTATGTACATAACCGACCAATCTTGGACTTTAATTCAATGTGTTGGTCAGGGTTCTGACCCTGTGTATTTTTCGGTGGGTACCGTTTAAATTCATTATCCTGGCTACGTGTTAAAATGGGTCTTAATTCACTCTGGATTAGTACGTACATAACCGACCAATCTTGGACTTTCATTCAATGTGTTGGTCAGGGTTCTGACCCTGTGTATTTTTCGGTGGGTACCGTTTAATTTCACTACCCTGGCTACGTGTTAAAATGGGTCTGAATTCACACTGGATAAGTACGTACATAACCGACCAATCGTGGACTTTCATTCAATGTGTTAGTCAGGGTTCTGACCCTGTGTATTTTTCGGTGGGTACCGTTTAATTTGATTATCCTTGCTACGTGTTAAAATGGGTCTGAATTCACTCTGGATTAGTACGTACATAACCGACCAATCTTGGACTTTCATTCAATGTGTTGGTCATGGTTCTGACCCTGTGTATTTTTTGGTGGGTACCGTTTAATTTCACTACCCTGGCTGCGTGTTAAAATGGGTCTGAATTCACTCTGTATCAGGACGTACATAACCGACCAATCGTGGATTTTCATTTTGCATGCAGGTACATGTAAGGTACACCTACAGACATAACTGTGGACATTTATGCTTATACTTATGTTCTAAGACGTTAGTTAACATTTAATATCAGGCAAAGCATTGGTTCATTACCCTGGCTATGTGTTAAAATGGGTCTGAATTCACACTGGATAAGTACGTACATAACCGACCAATCGTGGACTTTCATTCAATGTGTTAGTCAGGGTTCTGACCCTGTGTATTTTTCGGTGGGTACCGTTTAATTTCACTACCCTGGCTACGTGTTAAAATGGGTCTGAATTCACTCTGGATTAGTACGTACATAACCGACCAATCTTGGACTTTAATTCACTGTGTTGGTCAGGGTTTTGACCCTGTGTATTTTTCGGTGGGTACCGTTTAATTTCATTATCCTGGCTACGTATTAAAATGTGTCTGAATTCACTCTGGATTAGTACGTACATAACCGACCATTCTTGGACTTTCATTCAATGTGTTGGTCAGGGTTCTGACCCTGTGTATTTTTCGGAGGGTACCGTTTAATTTCACTACCCTGGCTACGTGTTAAAATAGGTCTGAATTCACTCTGGATCAGTACGTACATAACCGACCAATCTTGGACTTTCATTTTGCATGCAGGTAAGGTACACCTACAGACATAACTGTGGACATTTATGCTTATACTTATGTTCTAAGACGTTAGTTAACATTTAATATCAGGCAATGCATTGGTTCATTACCCTGGCTACGTGTTAAAATGGGTCTGAATTCACTCTGGATAAGTACGTACTTAACCGACCAATCTTGGACTTTCATTCAATGTGTTGGTCAGGGTTCTGACCCTGTGTATTTTTCGGTGGGTACCGTTTAATTTCATTATCCTGGCTACGTGTTAAAATGGGTCTGAATTCACTATGGATTAGTACGTACATAACCGACCAATCTTGGACTTTCATTCAATGTGTTGGTCAGGGTTCTGACTCTGTGTATTTTTCGGTGGGTACCATTTAATTTCACTACCCTGGCTACGTGTTAAAATGGGTCTGAATTCACTCTGGATAAGTACGTACATAACCGACCAATCTTGGACTTTAATTCACTGTGTTGGTCAGGGTTCTGACCATGTGTATTTTTCGGTGGGTACCGTTTAATTTCATTATCCTGGCTACGTGTTAAAATGGGTCTGAATTCACTCTGGATAAGTACGTACATAACCGAACAATCTTGGACTTTATTTCACTGTGTTGGTCAGGGTTCTGACCCTGTGTATTTTTCGGTGGGTACCGTTTAATTTCATTATCCTGCTACGTGTTAAAATGGGTCTGAATTCACTCTGGATTAGTACATACATAACCGACCAATCTTGGACTTTCATTCAATGTGTTGGTCAGGGTTCTGACCCTGTGTATTTTTGGGTGGGTACCGTTTAATTTCATTATCCTGGCTACGTGTTAAAATGGGTCTGAATTCACTATGGATTAGTACGTACATAACCGACCAATCTTGGACTTTCATTCAATGTGTTGGTCAGGGTTCTGACTCTGTGTATTTTTCGGTGGGTACCATTTAATTTCACTACCCTGGCTACATGTTAAAATGGGTCTGAATTCATTTTGGATAAATACGTACATATGTAACCGACCAATCTTGGACTTTCATTCAATGTGTTGGTCAGGGTTCTGACCCTATGTATTTTACGGTGGGTACCGTTTAATTTCACTACCCTGGCTACGTGTTAAAATGGGTCTGAATTCACTCTGGATAAGTACGTACATAACCGACCAATCTTGGACTTTATTTCAATATGTTGGTCAGGGTTCTGACCCTGTGTATTTTTCGGTGGGTACCGTTTAATTTCATTATCCTGGCTACGTGTTAAAATGGATCTGAATTCACTCTGGATAAGTATGTACATAACCGACCAATCTTGGACTTTATTTCAATATGTTGGTCAGGGTTCTGACCCTGTGTATTTTTCGGTGGGTACCGTTTAATTTCACTACCCTGGCTACGTGTTAAAATGGGTCTGAATTCACTCTGGATAAGTACGTACATAACCGACCACTGTTGAACTTTAATTCAATATGTTGGTCAGAATCTGACCCTGTGTATTTTTCGGTGGGTACCGTTTAATTTCATTATCCTGGCTACGTGTTAAAATGGATCTGAATTCACTCTGGATAAGTACGTACATAACCGACCAATCTTGGACTTTAATTCACTGTGTTGGTCAGGGTTCTGACCCTGTGTATTTTTCGGTGGGTACCGTTTAATTTCACTACCCTGGCTACGTGTTAAAATGGGTCTGAATTCACTCTGGATAAGTACGAACATAACCGACAAATCGTGGACTTTCATTCAATGTGTTGGTCAGGGTTCTGACCCTGTGTATTTTTCGGTGGGTACCGTTTAATTTCACTACCCTGGCTACGTGTTAAAATGGGTCTGAATTCACTATGGATTAGTACGTACATAACCGACCAATCTTGGACTTTCATTCAATGTGTTGGTCAGGGTTCTGACTCTGTGTATTTTTCGGTGGGTACCATTTAATTTCACTACCCTGGCTACATGTTAAAATGGGTCTGAATTCACTCTGGATAAGTACGTACTTAACCGACCAATCTTGGACTTTCATTCAATGTGTTGGTCAGGGTTCTGACCCTGTGTATTTTTCGGTGGGTACCGTTTAATTTCATTATCCTGGCTACGTATTAAAATGTGTCTGAATTCACTCTGGATTAGTACGTACATAACCGACCATTCTTGGACTTTCATTCAATGTGTTGGTCAGGGTTCTGACCCTGTGTATTTTTCGGAGGGTACCGTTTAATTTCACTACCCTGGCTACGTGTTAAAATAGGTCTGAATTCACTCTGGATAAGTACGTACATAACCGACCAATCTTGGACTTTCATTTTGCATGCAGGTAAGGTACACCTACAGACATAACTGTGGACATTTATGCTTATACTTATGTTCTAAGACGTTAGTTAACATTTAATATCAGGCAATGCATTGGTTCATTACCCTGGCTACGTGTTAAAATGTGTCTGAATTCACTCTGGATAAGTACGTACTTAACCGACCAATCTTGGACTTTCATTCATTGTGTTGGTCAGGATTCTGACCCTGTGTTTTTTTCGGTGGGTACCGTTTAATTTCATTATCGTGGCTACGTGTTAAAATGGGTCTGAATTCACTATGGATTAGTACGTACATAACCGACCAATCTTGGACTTTCATTCAATGTGTTGGTCAGGGTTCTGACTCTGTGTATTTTTCGGTGGGTACCATTTAATTTCACTACCCTGGCTACGTGTTAAAATGGGTCTGAATTCACTCTGGATAAGTACGTACATAACCGACAAATCGTGGACTTTCATTCAATGTGTTGGTCAGGGTTCTGACCCTGTGTATTTTTCGGTGGGTACCGTTTAATTTCACTACCCTGGCTACGTGTTAAAATGGGTCTGAATTCACTCTGGATAAGTACGTACATAACCGACCAATCTTGGACTTTAATTCACTGTGTTGGTCAGGGTTCTGACCCTGTGTATTTTTTGGTGGGTACCGTTTAATTTCATTATCCTGGCTACGTGTTAAAATGGGTCTGACTTCACTCTGGATTAGTACGTGCATAACCGACCAATCTTGGACTTTCATTCAATGTGTTGGTCATGGTTCTGACCCCGTGTATTTTTCGGTCGGTACCGTTTAATTTCACTACCCTGGCTACGTGTTAAAATGGGTCTGAATTCACTCTGGATAAGTACGTACAAAACCGACCAATCTTGGACTTTATTTCAATATGTTGGTCAGGGTTCTAACCCTGTGTATTTTTCGGTGGGTACCGTTTAATTTCATTATCCTGGCTACGTGTTAAAATGGGTCTGAATTCACTATGGATTAGTACGTACATAACCGACCAATCTTGGACTTTCATTCAATGTGTTGGTCAGGGTTCTGACTCGGTGTATTTTTCGGTGGGTACCATTTAATTTCACTACCCTGGCTACATGTTAAAATGGGTCTGAATTCACTCTGGATAAGTACGTACTTAACCGACCAATCTTGGACTTTCATTCAATGTGTTGGTCAGGGTTCTGACCCTGTGTATTTTTCGGTGGGTACCGTTTAATTTCAATATCCTGGCTACGTATTAAAATGTGTCTGAATTCACTCTGGATTAGTACGTACATAACCGACCATTCTTGGACTTTCATTCAATGTGTTGGTCAGGGTTCTGACCCTGTGTATTTTTCGGAGGGTACCGTTTAATTTCACTACCCTGGCTACGTGTTAAAATAGGTCTGAATTCACTCTGGATAAGTACGTACATAACCGACCAATCTTGGACTTTCATTTTGCATGCAGGTAAGGTACACCTACAGACATAACTGTGGACATTTATGCTTATACTTATGTTCTAAGACGTTAGTTAACATTTAATATCAGGCAATGCATTGGTTCATTACCCTGGCTACGTGTTAAAATGGGTCTGAATTCACTCTGGATAAGTACGTACTTAACCGACCAATCTTGGACTTTCATTCAATGTGTTGGTCAGGGTTCTGACCCTGTGTATTTTTCGGTGGGTACCGTTTAATTTCATTATCCTGGCTACGTGTTAAAATGGGTCTGACTTCACTCTGGATTAGTACGTGCATAACCGACCAATCTTGGACTTTCATTCAATGTGTTGGTCATGGTTCTGACCCCGTGTATTTTTCGGTCGGTACCGTTTAATTTCACTACCCTGGCTACGTGTTAAAATGGGTCTGAATTCACTCTGGATAAGTACGTACAAAACCGACCAATCTTGGACTTTATTTCAATATGTTGGTCAGGGTTCTAACCCTGTGTATTTTTCGGTGGGTACCGTTTAATTTCATTATCCTGGCTACGTGTTAAAATGGGTCTGAATTCACTATGGATTAGTACGTACATAACCGACCAATCTTGGACTTTCATTCAATGTGTTGGTCAGGGTTCTGACTCGGTGTATTTTTCGGTGGGTACCATTTAATTTCACTACCCTGGCTACATGTTAAAATGGGTCTGAATTCACTCTGGATAAGTACGTACTTAACCGACCAATCTTGGACTTTCATTCAATGTGTTGGTCAGGGTTCTGACCCTGTGTATTTTTCGGTGGGTACCGTTTAATTTCAATATCCTGGCTACGTATTAAAATGTGTCTGAATTCACTCTGGATTAGTACGTACATAACCGACCATTCTTGGACTTTCATTCAATGTGTTGGTCAGGGTTCTGACCCTGTGTATTTTTCGGAGGGTACCGTTTAATTTCACTACCCTGGCTACGTGTTAAAATAGGTCTGAATTCACTCTGGATAAGTACGTACATAACCGACCAATCTTGGACTTTCATTTTGCATGCAGGTAAGGTACACCTACAGACATAACTGTGGACATTTATGCTTATACTTATGTTCTAAGACGTTAGTTAACATTTAATATCAGGCAATGCATTGGTTCATTACCCTGGCTACGTGTTAAAATGGGTCTGAATTCACTCTGGATAAGTACGTACTTAACCGACCAATCTTGGACTTTCATTCAATGTGTTGGTCAGGGTTCTGACCCTGTGTATTTTTCGGTGGGTACCATTTAATTTCACTACCCTGGCTACATGTTAAAATGGGTCTGAATTCACTCTGGATAAGTACGTACATAACCGACCAATCTTGGACTTTATTTCAATATGTTGGTCAGGGTTCTAACCCTGTGTATTTTTCGGTGGGTACCGTTTAATTTCATTACCCTGGCTACGTGTTAAAATGGGTCTGAATTCACTCTGGATAAGTACGTACATAACCGACCAATCTTGGACTTTAATTCACTGTGTTGGTCAGGGTTCTGACCATGTGTATTTTTCGGTGGGTACCGTTTAATTTCATTATCCTGGCTACGTGTTAAAATGGGTCTGAATTCACTCTGGATAAGTACGTACATAACCGACCAATCTTGGACTTTCATTTTGCATGCAGGTAAGGTACACCTACAGACATAACTGTGGACATTTATGCTTATACTTATGTTCTAAGACGTTAGTTAACATTTAATATCAGGCAATGCATTGGTTCATTACCCTGGCTACGTGTTAAAATGGGTCTGAATTCACTCTGGATAAGTACGTACTTAACCGACCAATCTTGGACTTTCATTCAATGTGTTGGTCAGGGTTCTGACCCTGTGTATTTTTCGGTGGGTACCGTTTAATTTCATTATCCTGGCTACGTGTTAAAATGGGTCTGAATTCACTATGGATTAGTACGTACATAACCGACCAATCTTGGACTTTCATTCAATGTGTTGGTCAGGGTTCTGACTCTGTGTATTTTTCGGTGGGTACCATTTAATTTCACTACCCTGGCTACATGTTAAAATGGGTCTGAATTCACTCTGGATAAGTACGTACATAACCGACCAATCTTGGACTTTATTTCAATATGTTGGTCAGGGTTCTAACCCTGTGTATTTTTCGGTGGGTACCGTTTAATTTCATTACCCTGGCTACGTGTTAAAATGGGTCTGAATTCACTCTGGATAAGTACGTACATAACCGACCAATCTTGGACTTTAATTCACTGTGTTGGTCAGGGTTCTGACCATGTGTATTTTTCGGTGGGTACCGTTTAATTTCATTATCCTGGCTACGTGTTAAAATGGGTCTGAATTCACTCTGGATAAGTACGTACATAACCGAACAATCTTGGACTTTATTTCAATATGTTGGTCAGGGTTCTAACCCTGTGTATTTTTCGGTGGGTACCGTTTAATTTCATTACCCTGGCTACGTGTTAAAATGGGACTGAATTCACTCTGGATAAGTACGTACATAACCGACCATCTTGGACTTTAATTCACTGTGTTGGTCAGGGTTCTGACCCTGTGTATTTTTCGGTGGGTACCGTTTAATTTCATTATCCTGCTACGTGTTAAAATGGGTCTGAATTCACTCTGGATTAGTACATACATAACCGACCAATCTTGGACTTTCATTCAATGTGTTGGTCAGGGTTCTGACCCTGTGTATTTTTCGGTCGGTACCGTTTAATTTCACTACCTTGGCTATGTGTTAAAGTGGGTCTGAATTCACTCTGGATAACTGCGTACAAAACCGACCAATCGTGGACTTTAATTCAATGTGTAGGTCAGGGTTCTGACCCTGTGTATTTTTCGGTGGGTACCGTTTAATTTCATTATTCTGGCTACGTGTTAAAATGGGTCTGAATTCATTTTGGATAAGTACGTACATATGTAACCGACCAATCTTGGACTTTCATTCAATGTGTTGGTCAGGGTTCTGACCCTGTGTATTTTTCGGTGGGTACCGTTTAATTTCACTACCCTGGCTACGTGTTAAAATGGGTCTGAATTCACTCTGGATAAGTACGTACATAACCGACCAATCTTGGACTTTATTTCAATATGTTGGTCAGGGTTCTGACCCTGTGTATTTTTCGGTGGGTACCGTTTAATTTCATAATCCTGGCTACGTGTTAAAATGGATCTGAATTCACTCTGGATAAGTATGTACATAACCGACCAATCTTGGACTTTATTTCAATATGTTGGTCAGGGTTCTGACCCTGTGTATTTTTCGGTGGGTACCGTTTAATTTCACTACCCTGGCTACGTGTTAAAATGGGTCTGAATTCACTCTGGATAAGTACGTACATAACCGACCACTGTTGAACTTTAATTCAATATGTTGGTCAGAATCTGACCCTGTGTATTTTTCGGTGGGTACCGTTTAATTTCATTATCCTGGCTACGTGTTAAAATGGGTCTGAATTCACTATGGATTAGTACGTACATAACCGACCAATCTTGGACTTTCATTCAATGTGTTGGTCAGGGTTCTGACTCTGTGTATTTTTCGGTGGGTACCATTTAATTTCACTACCCTGGCTACATGTTAAAATGGGTCTGAATTCACTCGGGATAAGTACGTACTTAACCGACCAATCTTGGACTTTCATTCAATGTGTTGGTCAGGGTTCTGACCCTGTGTATTTTTCGGTGGGTACCGTTTAATTTCAATATCCTGGCTACGTATTAAAATGTGTCTGAATTCACTCTGGATTAGTACGTACATAACCGACCATTCTTGGACTTTCATTCAATGTGTTGGTCAGGGTTCTGACCCTGTGTATTTTTCGGAGGGTACCGTTTAATTTCACTACCCTGGCTACGTGTTAAAATAGGTCTGAATTCACTCTGGATAAGTACGTACATAACCGACCAATCTTGGACTTTCATTTTGCATGCAGGTAAGGTACACCTACAGACATAACTGTGGACATTTATGCTTATACTTATGTTCTAAGACGTTAGTTAACATTTAATATCAGGCAATGCATTGGTTCATTACCCTGGCTACGTGATAAAATGGGTCTGAATTCACTCTGGATAAGTACGTACTTAACCGACCAATCTTGGAGTTTCATTCAATGTGTTGGTCAGGGTTCTGACCCTGTGTATTTTTCGGTGGGTACCGTTTAATTTCATTATCCTGGCTACGTGTTAAAATGGGTCTGAATTCACTATGGATTAGTACGTACATAACCGACCAATCTTGGACTTTCATTCAATGTGTTGGTCAGGGTTCTGACTCTGTGTATTTTTCGGTGGGTACCATTTAATTTCACTACCCTGGCTACATGTTAAAATGGGTCTGAATTCACTCTGGATAAGTACGTACATAACCGACCAATCTTGGACTTTATTTCAATATGTTGGTCAGGGTTCTAACCCTGTGTATTTTTCGGTGGGTACCGTTTAATTTCATTACCCTGGCTACGTGTTAAAATGGGTCTGAATTCACTCTGGATAAGTACGTACATAACCGACCAATCTTGGACTTTAATTCACTGTGTTGGTCAGGGTTCTGACCATGTGTATTTTTCGGTGGGTACCGTTTAATTTCATTATCCTGGCTACGTGTTAAAATGGGTCTGAATTCACTCTGGATAAGTACGTACATAACCGAACAATCTTGGACTTTATTTCAATATGTTGGTCAGGGTTCTAACCCTGTGTATTTTTCGGTGGGTACCGTTTAATTTCATTACCCTGGCTACGTGTTAAAATGGGACTGAATTCACTCTGGATAAGTACGTACATAACCGACCATCTTGGACTTTAATTCACTGTGTTGGTCAGGGTTCTGACCCTGTGTATTTTTCGGTGGGTACCGTTTAATTTCATTATCCTGCTACGTGTTAAAATGGGTCTGAATTCACTCTGGATTAGTACATACATAACCGACCAATCTTGGACTTTCATTCAATGTGTTGGTCTGGGTTCTGACCCTGTGTATTTTTCGGTCGGTACCGTTTAATTTCACTACCTTGGCTATGTGTTAAAGTGGGTCTGAATTCACTCTGGATAACTGCGTACAAAACCGACCAATCGTGGACTTTAATTCAATGTGTAGGTCAGGGTTCTGACCCTGTGTATTTTTCGGTGGGTACCGTTTAATTTCATTACCCTGGCTACGTGTTAAAATGGGTCTGAATTCACTCTGGATAAGTACGTACATAACCGACCAATCTTGGACTTTAATTCACTGTGTTGGTCAGGGTTCTGACCATGTGTATTTTTCGGTGGGTACCGTTTAATTTCATTATCCTGGCTACGTGTTAAAATGGGTCTGAATTCACTCTGGATAAGTACGTACATAACCGAACAATCTTGGACTTTATTTCAATATGTTGGTCAGGGTTCTAACCCTGTGTATTTTTCGGTGGGTACCGTTTAATTTCATTACCCTGGCTACGTGTTAAAATGGGACTGAATTCACTCTGGATAAGTACGTACATAACCGACCATCTTGGACTTTAATTCACTGTGTTGGTCAGGGTTCTGACCCTGTGTATTTTTCGGTGGGTACCGTTTAATTTCATTATCCTGCTACGTGTTAAAATGGGTCTGAATTCACTCTGGATTAGTACATACATAACCGACCAATCTTGGACTTTCATTCAATGTGTTGGTCTGGGTTCTGACCCTGTGTATTTTTCGGTCGGTACCGTTTAATTTCACTACCTTGGCTATGTGTTAAAGTGGGTCTGAATTCACTCTGGATAACTGCGTACAAAACCGACCAATCGTGGACTTTAATTCAATGTGTAGGTCAGGGTTCTGACCCTGTGTATTTTTCGGTGGGTACCGTTTAATTTCATTATTCTGGCTACGTGTTAAAATGGGTCTGAATTCATTTTGGATAAGTACGTACATATGTAACCGACCAATCTTGGACTTTCATTCAATGTGTTGGTCAGGGTTCTGACCCTGTGTATTTTTCGGTGGGTACCGTTTAATTTCACTACCCTGGCTACGTGTTAAAATGGGTCTGAATTCACTCTGGATAAGTACGTACATAACCGACCAATCTTGGACTTTATTTCAATATGTTGGTCAGGGTTCTGACCCTGTGTATTTTTCGGTGGGTACCGTTTAATTTCATTATCCTGGCTACGTGTTAAAATGGATCTGAATTCACTCTGGATAAGTATGTACATAACCGACCAATCTTGGACTTTATTTCAATATGTTGGTCAGGGTTCTGACCCTGTGTATTTTTCGGTGGGTACCGTTTAATTTCACTACCCTGGCTACGTGTTAAAATGGGTCTGAATTCACTCTGGATAAGTACGTACATAACCGACCACTGTTGAACTTTAATTCAATATGTTGGTCAGAATCTGACCCTGTGTATTTTTCGGTGGGTACCGTTTAATTTCATTATCCTGGCTACGTGTTAAAATGGATCTGAATTCACTCTGGATAAGTACGTACATAACCGACCAATCTTGGACTTTAATTCACTGTGATGGTCAGGGTTCTGACCCTGTGTATTTTTCGGTGGGTACCGTTTAATTTCACTACCCTGGCTACGTGTTAAAATGGGTCTGAATTCACTCTGGATAAGTACGTACATAACCGACAAATCGTGGACTTTCATTCAATGTGTTGGTCAGGGTTCTGACCCTGTGTATTTTTCGGTGGGTACCGTTTAATTTCACTACCCTGGCTACGTGTTAAAATGGGTCTGAATTCACTCTGGATAAGTACGTACATAACCGACCAATCTTGGACTTTAATTCACTGTGTTGGTCAGGGTTCTGACCCTGTGTATTTTTTGGTGGGTACCGTTTAATTTCATTATCCTGGCTACGTGTTAAAATGGGTCTGACTTCACTCTGGATTAGTACGTGCATAACCGACCAATCTTGGACTTTCATTCAATGTGTTGGTCATGGTTCTGACCCCGTGTATTTTTCGGTCGGTACCGTTTAATTTCACTACCCTGGCTACGTGTTAAAATGGGTCTGAATTCACTCTGAATGAGTACGTACAAAACCGACCAATCGTGGACTTTAATTCAATGTGTTGGTCAGGGTTCTGACCCTGTGTATTTTTCGGTGGGTACCGTTTAATTTCATTATCCTGGCTACGTGTTAAAATGGGTCTGAATTCACTCTGGATTAGTACGTACATAACCGACCAATCTTGGACTTTCATTCAATGTGTTGGTCAGGGTTCTGACCCTGTGTATATTTCGGAGGGTGCCGTTTAATTTCACTACCCTGGCTACGTGTTAAAATGGGTCTGAATTCACTCTGGATAAGTACGTACATAACCGACCAATCTTGGACTTTCATTTTGCATGCAGGTAAGGTACACCTACAGACATAACTGTGGACATTTATGCTTATACTTATGTTCTAAGACGTTAGTTAACATTTAATATCAGGCAATGCATTGGTTCATTACCCTGGCTACGTGTTAAAATGGGTCTGAATTCACTCTGGATAAGTACGTACATAACCAACCAATCTTGGACTTTAATTCACTGTGTTGGTCAGGATTCTGACCCTGTGTATTTTTCGGTGGGTACCGTTTAATTTCACTACCCTGGCTACGTGTTAAAATGGGTCTGAATTCACTCTGGATAAGTACGTACATAACCGACAAATCGTGGACTTTCATTCAATGTGTTGGTCAGGGTTCTGACCCTGTGTATTTTTCGGTGGGTACCATTTAATTTTACTACCCTGGCTACGTGTTAAAATGGGTCTGAATTCACTCTGGATAAGTACGTACATAACCGACCAATCTTGGACTTTAATTCAATGTGTTGGTCAGGGTTCTGACCCTGTGTATTTTTTGGTGGGTACCGTTTAATTTCATTATCCTGGCTACGTGTTAAAATGGGTCTTAATTCACTCTGGAGTAGTACGTACATAACCGAGCAATCTTGGACTTTCATTCAATGTGTTGGTCAGGGTTCTGACCCTGTGTATTTTTCGGTGGGTACCGTTTAATTTCACTACCCTGGCTACGTGTTAAAATGGGTCTGAATTCACACTGGATAAGTACGTACATAACCGACCAATCGTGGACTTTCATTCAATGTGTTAGTCAGGGTTCTGACCCTGTGTATTTTTCGGTGGGTACCGTTTAATTTCACTACCCTGGCTACGTGTTAAAATGGGTCTGAATTCACTCTGTATCAGTACGTACATAACCGACCAATCGTGGACTTAATTCAATGTGTTGGTCAGGGTTCTGACCCTGTGTATTTTTCGGTGGGTACCGTTTAATTTCACTACCCTGGCTACGTGTTAAAATGGGTCTGAATTCACTCTGGATAAGTACGTACATAACCGACCAATCTTGGACTTTCATTTTGCATGCAGGTAAGGTACACCTACAGACATAACTGTGGACATTTATGCTTATACTTATGTTCTAAGACGTTAGTTAACATTTAATATCAGGCAATGCATTGGTTCATTACCCTGGCTACGTGTTAAAATGGGTCTGAATTCACTCTGGATAAGTACGTACATAACCAACCAATCTTGGACTTTAATTCACTGTGTTGGTCAGGATTCTGACCCTGTGTATTTTTCGGTGGGTACCGTTTAATTTCACTACCCTGGCTACGTGTTAAAATGGGTCTGAATTCACTCTGGATAAGTACGTACATAACCGACAAATCGTGGACTTTCATTCAATGTGTTGGTCAGGGTTCTGACCCTGTGTATTTTTCGGTGGGTACCATTTAATTTTACTACCCTGGCTACGTGTTAAAATGGGTCTGAATTCACTCTGGATAAGTACGTACATAACCGACCAATCTTGGACTTTAATTCAATGTGTTGGTCAGGGTTCTGACCCTGTGTATTTATTGGTGGGTACCGTTTAATTTCATTATCCTGGCTACGTGTTAAAATGGGTCTTAATTCACTCTGGATTAGTACGTACATAACCGACCAATCTTGGACTTTCATTCAATGTGTTGGTCAGGGTTCTGACCCTGTGTATTTTTCGGTGGGTACCGTTTAATTTCACTACCCTGGCTACGTGTTAAAATGGGTCTGAATTCACACTGGATAAGTACGTACATAACCGACCAATCGTGGACTTTCATTCAATGTGTTAGTCAGGGTTCTGACCCTGTGTATTTTTCGGTGGGTACCGTTTAATTTCACTACCCTGGCTACGTGTTAAAATGGGTCTGAATTCACTCTGTATCAGTACGTACATAACCGACCAATCGTGGACTTTAATTCAATGTGTTGGTCAGGGTTCTGACCCTGTGTATTTTTCGGTGGGTACCGTTTAATTTCACTACCCTGGCTACGTGTTAAAATGGGTCTGAATTCACTCTGGATAAGTACGTACATAACCGACCAATCTTGGACTTTCATTTTGCATGCAGGTAAGGTACACCTACAGACATAACTGTGGACATTTATGCTTATACTTATGTTCTAAGACGTTAGTTAACATTTAATATCAGGCAAAGCATTGGTTCATTACCCTGGCTACGTGTTAAAATGGGTCTGAATTCACTCTGGATAAGTACGTACGTAACCAACCAATCTTGGACTTTAATTCACTGTGTTGGTCAGGATTCTGACCCTGTGTATTTTTCGGTGGGTACCGTTTAATTTCATTACCCTGGCTACATGGGACTGAATTCACTCTGGATAAGTACGTACATAACCAACCATCTTGGACTTTAATTCACTGTGTTGGTCAGGGTTCTGACCCTGTGTATTTTTCGGTGGGTACCGTTTAATTTCACTACCCTGGCTACGTGTTAAAATGGGTCTGAATTCACTCTGGATAAGTACGTACATAACCAACCAATCTTGGACTTTAATTCACTGTGTTGGTCAGGGTTCTGACCCTGTGTATTTTTCGGTGGGTACCGTTTAATTTCACTACCCTGGCTACGTGTTAAAATGGGTCTGAATTCACTCTGGATAAGTACGTACATAACCGACAAATCATGGACTTTCATTCAATGTGTTGGTTAGGGTTCTGACCCCGTGTATTTTTCGGTGGGTACCGTTTAATTTCACTACCCTGGCTACGTGTTAAAATGGGTCTGAATTCACTCTGGATAAGTATGTACATAACCGACCATCTTGGACTTTAATTCACTGTGTTGGTCAGGGTTCTGACCCTGTGTATTTTTCGGTGGGTACCATTTAATTTCATTATCCTTCTACGTGTTAAAATGGGTCTGAATTCACTCTGGATTAGTACATACATAACCGACCAATCTTGGACTTTCATTCAATGTGTTGGTCAGGGTTCTGACCCTGTGTATTTTTCGGTCGGTACCGTTTAATTTCACTACCTTGGCTACGTGTTAAAGTGGGTCTGAATTCACTCTGGATAACTGCGTACAAAACCGACCAATCATGGACTTTAATTCAATGTGTTGGTCAGGGTTCTGACCCTGTGTATTTTTCGGTGGGTACCGTTTAATTTCATTATTCTGGCTACGTGTTAAAATGGGTCTGAATTCATTTTGGATAAGTACGTACATATGTAACCGACCAATCTTGGACTTTCATTCAATGCGTTGGTCAGGGTGCTGACCCTGTGTATTTTACGGTGGGTACCGTTTAATTTCACTACCCTGGCTACGTGTTAAAATTGTCTGAATTCACTCTGGATAAGTACGTACATAACCGACCAATCTTGGACTTTATTTCAATATGTTGGTCAGGGTTCTGACCCTGTGTATTTTTCGGTGGGTACCGTTTAATTTCATTATCCTGGCTACGTGTTAAAATGGATCTGAATTCACTCTGGATAAGTATGTACATAACCGACCAATCTTGGACTTTATTTCAATATGTTGGTCAGGGTTCTGACCCTGTGTATTTTTCGGTGGGTACCGTATAATTTCACTACCCTGGCTACGTGTTAAAATGGGTCTGAATTCACTCTGGATAAGTACGTACATAACCGACCACTGTTGAACTTTAATTCAATATGTTGGTCAGAATCTGACCCTGTGTATTTTTCGGTGGGTACCGTTTAATTTCATTATCCTGGCTACGTGTTAAAATGGATCTGAATTCACTCTGGATAAGTACGTACATAACCGACCAATCTTGGACTTTAATTCACTGTGTTGGTCAGGGTTCTGACCCTGTGTATTTTTCGGTGGGTACCGTTTAATTTCACTACCCTGGCTACGTGTTAAAATGGGTCTGAATTCACTCTGGATAAGTACGTACATAACCGACAAATCGTGGACTTTCATTCAATGTGTTGGTCAGGGTTCTGACCCTGTGTATTTTTCGGTGGGTACCGTTTAATTTCACTACCCTGGCTACGTGATAAAATGGGTCTGAATTCACTCTGGATAAGTACGTACATAACCGACCAATCTTGGACTTTAATTCACTGTGTTGGTCAGGGTTCTGACCCTGTGTATTTTTTGGTGGGTACCGTTTAATTTCATTATCCTGGCTACGTGTTAAAATGGGTCTGAATTCACTCTGGATTAGTACGTGCATAACCGACCAATCTTGGACTTTCATTCAATGTGTTGGTCAGGGTTCTGACCCCGTGTATATTTCGGTCGGTACCGTTTAATTTCACTACCCTGGCTACGTGTTAAAATGGGTCTGAATTCACTCTGAATGAGTACGTACAAAACCGACCAATTGTGGACTTTAATTCAATGTGTTGGTCAGGGTTCTGACCCTGTGTATTTTTCGGTGGGTACCGTTTAATTTCACTACCCTGGCTACGTGTTAAAATGGGTCTGAATTCACTCTGGATAAGTACGTACATAACCGACAAATCGTGGACTTTCATTCAATGTGTTGGTTAGGGTTCTGACCCCGTGTATTTTTCGGTGGGTACCGTTTAATTTCACTACCCTGGCTACGTGTTAAAATGGGTCTGAATTCACTCTGGATAAGTACGTACATAACCGACCATCTTGGACTTTAATTCACTGTGTTGGTCAGGGTTCTGACCCTGTGTATTTTTCGGTGGGTACCATTTAATTTCATTATCCTGCTACGTGTTAAAATGGGTCTGAATTCACTCTGGATTAGTACATACATAACCGACCAATCTTGGACTTTCATTCAATGTGTTGGTCAGGGTTCTGACCCTGTGTATTTTTCGGTCGGTACCGTTTAATTTCACTACCTTGGCTACGTGTTAAAGTGGGTCTGAATTCACTCTGGATAACTGCGTACAAAACCGACCAATCGTGGACTTTAATTCAATGTGTTGGTCAGGGTTCTGACCCTGTGTATTTTTCGGTGGGTACCGTTTAATTTCATTATTCTGGCTACGTGTTAAAATGGGTCTGAATTCATTTTGGATAAGTACGTACATATGTAACCGACCAATCTTGGACTTTCATTCAATGCGTTGGTCAGGGTGCTGACCCTGTGTATTTTACGGTGGGTACCGTTTAATTTCACTACCCTGGCTACGTGTTAAAATTGTCTGAATTCACTCTGGATAAGTACGTACATAACCGACCAATCTTGGACTTTATTTCAATATGTTGGTCAGGGTTCTGACCCTGTGTATTTTTCGGTGGGTACCGTTTAATTTCATTATCCTGGCTACGTGTTAAAATGGATCTGAATTCACTCTGGATAAGTATGTACATAACCGACCAATCTTGGACTTTATTTCAATATGTTGGTCAGGGTGCTGACCCTGTGTATTTTTCGGTGGGTACCGTATAATTTCACTACCCTGGCTACGTGTTAAAATGGGTCTGAATTCACTCGGGATAAGTACGTACATAACCGACCACTGTTGAACTTTAATTCAATATGTTGGTCAGAATCTGACCCTGTGTATTTTTCGGTGGGTACCGTTTAATTTCATTATCCTGGCTACGTGTTAAAATGGATCTGAATTCACTCTGGATAAGTACGTACATAACCGACCAATCTTGGACTTTAATTCACTGTGTTGGTCAGGGTTCTGACCCTGTGTATTTTTCGGTGGGTACCGTTTAATTTCACTACCCTGGCTACGTGTTAAAATGGGTCTGAATTCACTCTGGATAAGTACGTACATAACCGACAAATCGTGGACTTTCATTCAATGTGTTGGTCAGGGTTCTGACCCTGTGTATTTTTCGGTGGGTACCGTTTAATTTCACTACCCTGGCTACGTGATAAAATGGGTCTGAATTCACTCTGGATAAGTACGTACATAACCGACCAATCTTGGACTTTAATTCACTGTGTTGGTCAGGGTTCTGACCCTGTGTATTTTTTGGTGGGTACCGTTTAATTTCATTATCCTGGCTACGTGTTAAAATGGGTCTGAATTCACTCTGGATTAGTACGTGCATAACCGACCAATCTTGGACTTTCATTCAATGTGTTGGTCAGGGTTCTGACCCCGTGTATATTTCGGTCGGTACCGTTTAATTTCACTACCCTGGCTACGTGTTAAAATGGGTCTGAATTCACTCTGAATGAGTACGTACAAAACCGACCAATTGTGGACTTTAATTCAATGTGTTGGTCAGGGTTCTGACCCTGTGTATTTTTCGGTGGGTACCGTTTAATTTCATTATCCAGGCTACGTGTTAAAATGGGTCTGAATTCACTCTGGATTAGTACGTACATAACCGACCAATCTTGGACTTTCATTCAATGTGTTGGTCAGGGTTCTGACCCTGTGTATTTTTCGGAGGGTGCCGTTTAATTTCACTACCCTGGCTACGTGTTAAAATGGGTCTGAATTCACTCTGGATAAGTACGTACATAACCGACCAATCTTGGACTTTCATTTTGCATGCAGGTAAGGTACACCTACAGACATAACTGTGGACATTTATGCTTATACTTATGTTCTAAGACGTTAGTTAACATTTAATATCAGGCAATGCATTGGTTCATTACCCTGGCTACGTGTTAAAATGGGTCTGAATTCACTCTGGATAAGTACGTACATAACCAACCAATCTTGGACTTTAATTCACTGTGTTGGTCAGGGTTCTGACCCTGTGTATTTTTCGGTGGGTACCGTTTAATTTCACTACCCTGGCTACGTGTTAAAATGGGTCTGAATTCACTCTTTATAAGTACGTACATAACCGACCAATCGTGGACTTTCATTCAATGTGTTGGTCAGGGTTCTGACCCTGTGTATTTTTCGGTGGGTACCATTTAATTTCACTACCCTGGCTACGTGTTAAAATGGGTCTGAATTCACTCTGGATAAGTACGTACATAACCGACCAATCTTGGACTTTCATTCAATGTGTTGGTCAGGGTTCTGACCCTGTGTATTTTTCGGTGGGTACCATTTAATTTCACTACCCTGGCTACGTGTTAAAATGGGTCTGAATTCACTCTGGATAAGTACGTACATAACCGACCAATATTGGACTTTAATTCACTGTGTTGGTCAGGGTTCTGACCCTGTGTATTTTTCGGTGGGTACCGTTTAATTTCATTATCCTGGCTACGTGTTAAAATGGGTCTTAATTCACTCTGGATTAGTACGTACATAACCGAACAATCTTGGACTTTCATTCAATGTGTTGGTCAGGGTTCTGACCCTGTGTATTTTTCGCTGGGTACCGTTTAATTTCACAACCCTGGCTACGTGTTAAAATGGGTCTGAATTCACACTGGATAAGTACGTACATAACCGACCAATCGTGGACTTTCATTCAATGTGTTAGTCAGGGTTCTGACCACGTGTATTTTTCGGTGGGTACCGTTTAATTTCACTACCCTGGCTACGTGTTAAAATGGGTCTGAATTCACACTGGATAAGTACGTACATAACCGACCAATCGTGGACTTTCATTCAATGTGTTAGTCAGGGTTCTGACCCTGTGTATTTTTCGGTGGGTACCGTTTAATTTCACTACCCTGGCTACGTGTTAAAATGGGTCTGAATTCACTCTGTATCAGTACGTACATAACCGACCAATCGTGGACTTTAATTCAATGTGTTGGTCAGGGTTCTGACCCTGTGTATTTTTCGGTGGGTACCGTTTAATTTCACTAACCTGGCTACGTGTTAAAATGGGTCTGAATTCACTCTTTATAAGTACGTACATAACCGACCAATCGTGGACTTTCATTCAATGTGTTGGTCAGGGTTCTGACCCTGTGTATTTTTTGGTGGGTACCGTTTAATTTCAATACCCTGGCTACATGTTAAAATGGGTCTGAATTCACTCTGGATAAGTACGTACATAACCGACCAATCTTGGACTTTATTTCAATATGTTGGTCAGGGTTCTAACCCTGTGTATTTTTCGGTGGGTACAGTTTAATTTCATTACCCTGGCTACGTGTTAAAATGGGTCTGAATTCACTCTGGATAAGTACGTACATAACCGACTAATCTTGGACTTTAATTCACTGTGTTGGTCAGGGTTCTGACCATGTGTATTTTTCGGTGGGTACCGTTTAATTTCATTATCCTGGCTACGTGTTAAAATGGGTCTGAATTCACGCTGGATAAGTACGTACATAACCGAACAATCTTGGACTTTATTTCAATATGTTGGTCAGGGTTCTAACCCTGTGTATTTTTCGGTGGGTACCGTTTAATTTCATTACCCTGGCTACATGGGACTGAATTCACTCTGGATAAGTACGTACATAACCAACCATCTTGGACTTTAATTCAATGTGTTAGTCAGGGTTCTGACCCTGTGTATTTTTCGGTGGGTACCGTTTAATTTCACTACCCTGGCTACGTGTTAAAATGGGTCTGAATTCACTCTGGATAAGTACGTACATAACCGACCAATCGTGGACTTTAATTCAATGTGTTGGTCAGGGTTCTGACCCTGTGTATTTTTCGGTGGGTACCGTTTAATTTCACTAACCTGGCTACGTGTTAAAATGGGTCTGAATTCACTCTTTATAAGTACGTACATAACCGACCAATCGTGGACTTTCATTCAATGTGTTAGTCAGGGTTCTGACCCTGTGTATTTTTCGGTGGGTACCGTTTAATTTCACTACCCTGGCTACGTGTTAAAATGGGTCTGAATTCACTCTGTATCAGTACGTACATAACCGACCAATCGTGGACTTTAATTCAATGTGTTGGTCAGGGTTCTGACCCTGTGTATTTTTCGGTGGGTACCATTTAATTTCACTAACCTGGCTACGTGTTAAAATGGGTCTGAATTCACTCTTTATAAGTACGTACATAACCGACCAATCGTGGACTTTCATTCAATGTGTTGGTCAGGGTTCTGACCCTGTGTATTTTTTGGTGGGTACCGTTTAATTTCAATACCCTGCCTACATGTTAAAATGGGTCTGAATTCACTCTGGATAAGTACGTACATAACCGACCAATCTTGGACTTTAATTCACTGTGTTGGTCAGGGTTCTGACCATGTGTATTTTTCGGTGGGTACCGTTTAATTTCATTATCCTGGCTACGTGTTAAAATGGGTCTGAATTCACTCTGGATAAGTACGTACATAACCGAACAATCTTGGACTTTATTTCAATATGTTGGTCAGGGTTCTAACCCTGTGTATTTTTCGGTGGGTACCGTTTAATTTCATTACCCTGGCTACATGGGACTGAATTCACTCTGGATAAGTACGTACATAACCAACCATCTTGGACTTTAATTCACTGTGTTGGTCAGGGTTCTGACCCTGTGTATTTTTCGGTGGGTACCGTTTAATTTCACTACCCTGGCTACGTGTTAAAATGGGTCTGAATTCACTCTGGATAAGTACGTACATAACCGACCAATCTTGGACTTTAATTCACTGTGTTGGTCAGGGTTCTGACCCTGTGTATTTTTCGGTGGGTACCGTTTAATTTCACTACCCTGGCTACGTGTTAAAATGGGTCTGAATTCACTCTGGATAAGTACGTACATAACCGACAAATCGTGGACTTTCATTCAATGTGTTGGTCAGGGTTCTGACCCTGTGTATTTTTCGGTGGGTACCGTTTAATTTCACTACCCTGGCTACGTGTTAAAATGGGTCTGAATTCACTCTGGATAAGTACGTACATAACCGACAAATCTTGGACTTTAATTCACTGTGTTGGTCAGGGTTCTGACCCTGTGTATTTTTTGGTGGGTACCGTTTAATTTCATTATCCTGGCTACGTGTTAAAATGGGTCTGAATTCACTCTGGATTAGTACGTGCATAACCGACCAATCTTGGACTTTCATTCAATGTGTTGGTCAGGGTTCTGACCCCGTGTATTTTTCGGTCGGTACCGTTTAATTTCACTACCCTGGCTACGTGTTAAAATGGGTCTGAATTCACTCTGGATAAGTACGTACAAAACCGACCAATCTTGGACTTTAATTCAATGTGTTGGTCAGGGTTCTGACCCTGTGTATTTTTCGGTGGGTACCGTTTAATTTCATTATCCTGGCTCCGTGTTAAAATGGGTCTGAATTCACTCTGGATTAGTACGTACATAACCGACCAATCTTGGACTTTCATTCAATGTGTTGGTCAGGGTTCTGACCCTGTGTATTTTTCGGAGGGTGCCGTTTAATTTCACTACCCTGGCTACGTGTTAAAATGGGTCTGAATTCACTCTGGATAAGTACGTACATAACCGACCAATCTTGGACTTTCATTTTGCATGCAGGTAAGGTACACCTACAGACATAACTGTGGACATTTATGCTTATACTTATGTTCTAAGACGTTAGTTAACATTTAATATCAGGCAATGCATTGGTTCATTACCCTGGCTACGTGTTAAAATGGGTCTGAATTCACTCTGGATAAGTACGTACATAACCAACCAATCTTGGACTTTAATTCACTGTGTTGGTCAGGGTTCTGACCCTGTGTATTTTTCGGTGGGTACCGTTTAATTTCACTACCCTGGCTACGTGTTAAAATGGGTCTGAATTCACTCTGGATAAGTACGTACATAACCGACAAATCGTGGACTTTCATTCAATGTGTTGGTCAGGGTTCTGACCCTGTGTATTTTTCGGTGGGTACCATTTAATTTCACTTGCCTGGCTACGTGTTAAAATGGGTCTGAATTCACTCTGGATAAGTACGTACATAACCGACCAATCTTGGACTTTAATTCAATGTGTTGGTCAGGGTTCTGACCCTGTGTATTTTTCGGTGGGTACCGTTTAATTTCATTATCCTGGCTACGTGTTAAAATGGGTCTTAATTCACACTGGATAAGTACGTACATAACCGACCAATCGTGGACTTTCATTCAATGTGTTAGTCAGGGTTCTGACCACGTGTATTTTTCGGTGGGTACCGTTTAATTTCACTACCCTGGCTACGTGTTAAAATGGGTCTGAATTCACACTGGATAAGTACGTACATAACCGACCAATCGTGGACTTTCATTCAATGTGTTAGTCAGGGTTCTGACCCTGTGTATTTTTCGGTGGGTACCATTTAATTTCACTACCCTGGCTACGTGTTAAAATGGGTCTGAATTCACTCTGTATCAGTACGTACATAACCGACCAATCGTGGACTTTAATTCAATGTGTTGGTCAGGGTTCTGACCCTGTGTATTTTTCGGTGGGTACCGTTTAATTTCACTAACCTGGCTACGTGTTAAAATGGGTCTGAATTCACTCTTTATAAGTACGTACATAACCGACCAATCGTGGACTTTCATTCAATGTGTTGGTCAGGTTTCTGACCCTGTGTATTTTTTGGTGGGTACCGTTTAATTTCACTTGCCTGGCTACGTGTTAAAATGGGTCTGAATTCACTCTGGATAAGTACGTACATAACCGACCAATCTTGGACTTTAATTCAATGTGTTGGTCAGGGTTCTGACCCTGTGTATTTTTCGGTGGGTACCGTTTAATTTCATTATCCTGGCTACGTGTTAAAATGGGTCTTAATTCACTCTGGATTAGTACGTACATAACCGAACAATCTTGGACTTTCATTCAATGTGTTGGTCAGGGTTCTGACCCTGTGTATTTTTCGCTGGGTACCGTTTAATTTCACAACCCTGGCTACGTGTTAAAATGGGTCTGAATTCACACTGGATAAGTACGTACATAACCGACCAATCGTGGACTTTCATTCAATGTGTTAGTCAGGGTTCTGACCACGTGTATTTTTCGGTGGGTACCGTTTAATTTCACTACCCTGGCTACGTGTTAAAATGGGTCTGAATTCACACTGGATAAGTACGTACATAACCGACCAATCGTGGACTTTCATTCAATGTGTTAGTCAGGGTTCTGACCCTGTGTATTTTTCGGTGGGTACCATTTAATTTCACTACCCTGGCTACGTGTTAAAATGGGTCTGAATTCACTCTGTATCAGTACGTACATAACCGACCAATCGTGGACTTTAATTCAATGTGTTGGTCAGGGTTCTGACCCTGTGTATTTTTCGGTGGGTACCGTTTAATTTCACTAACCTGGCTACGTGTTAAAATGGGTCTGAATTCACTCTTTATAAGTACGTACATAACCGACCAATCGTGGACTTTCATTCAATGTGTTGGTCAGGTTTCTGACCCTGTGTATTTTTTGGTGGGTACCGTTTAATTTCAATACCCTGGCTACATGTTAAAATGGGTCTGAATTCACTCTGGATAAGTACGTACATAACCGACCAATCTTGGACTTTATTTCAATATGTTGGTCAGGGTTCTAACCCTGTGTATTTTTCGGTGGGTACCGTTTAATTTCATTACCCTGGCTACGTGTTAAAATGGGTCTGAATTCACTCTGGATAAGTACGTACATAACCGACTAATCTTGGACTTTAATTCACTGTGTTGGTCAGGGTTCTGACCATGTGTATTTTTCGGTGGGTACCGTTTAATTTCATTATCCTGGCTACGTGTTAAAATGGGTCTGAATTCACGCTGGATAAGTACGTACATAACCGAACAATCTTGGACTTTATTTCAATATGTTGGTCAGGGTTCTAACCCTGTGTATTTTTCGGTGGGTACCGTTTAATTTCATTACCCTGGCTACATGCGACTGAATTCACTCTGGATAAGTACGTACATAACCAACCATCTTGGACTTTAATTCAATGGGTTAGTCAGGGTTCTGACCCTGTGTATTTTTCGGTGGGTACCGTTTAATTTCACTACCCTGGCTACGTGTTAAAATGGGTCTGAATTCACTCTGGATAAGTACGTACATAACCGACCAATCGTGGACTTTAATTCAATGTGTTGGTCAGGGTTCTGACCCTGTGTATTTTTCGGTGGGTACCGTTTAATTTCACTAACCTGGCTACGTGTTAAAATGGGTCTGAATTCACTCTTTATAAGTACGTACATAACCGACCAATCGTGGACTTTCATTCAATGTGTTAGTCAGGGTTCTGACCCTGTGTATTTTTCGGTGGGTACCGTTTAATTTCACTACCCTGGCTACGTGTTAAAATGGGTCTGAATTCACTCTGTATCAGTACGTACATAACCGACCAATCGTGGACTTTAATTCAATGTGTTGGTCAGGGTTCTGACCCTGTGTATTTTTCGGTGGGTACCGTTTAATTTCACTAACCTGGCTACGTGTTAAAATGGGTCTGAATTCACTCTTTATAAGTACGTACATAACCGACCAATCGTGGACTTTCATTCAATGTGTTGGTCAGGGTTCTGACCCTGTGTATTTTTTGGTGGGTACCGTTTAATTTCAATACCCTGGCTACATGTTAAAATGGGTCTGAATTCACTCTGGATAAGTACGTACATAACCGACCAATCTTGGACTTTAATTCACTGTGTTGGTCAGGGTTCTGACCATGTGTATTTTTCGGTGGGTACCGTTTAATTTCATTATCCTGGCTACGTGTTAAAATGGGTCTGAATTCACTCAGGATAAGTACGTACATAACCGAACAATCTTGGACTTTATTTCAATATGTTGGTCAGGGTTCTAACCCTGTGTATTTTTCGGTGGGTACCGTTTAATTTCATTACCCTGGCTACATGGGACTGAATTCACTCTGGATAAGTACGTACATAACCAACCATCTTGGACTTTAATTCACTGTGTTGGTCAGGGTTCTGACCCTGTGTATTTTTCGGTGGGTACCGTTTAATTTCACTACCCTGGCTACGTGTTAAAATGGGTCTGAATTCACTCTGGATAAGTACGTACATAACCGACCAATCTTGGACTTTAATTCACTGTGTTGGTCAGGGTTCTGACCCTGTGTATTTTTCGGTGGGTACCGTTTAATTTCACTACCCTGGCTACGTGTTAAAATGGGTCTGAATTCACTCTGGATAAGTACGTACATAACCGACAAATCGTGGACTTTCATTCAATGTGTTGGTCAGGGTTCTGACCCTGTGTATTTTTCGGTGGGTACCGTTTAATTTCACTACCCTGGCTACGTGTTAAAATGGGTCTGAATTCACTCTGGATAAGTACGTACATAACCGACAAATCTTGGACTTTAATTCACTGTGTTGGTCAGGGTTCTGACCCTGTGTATTTTTGGTGGGTACCGTTTAATTTCATTATCCTGGCTACGTGTTAAAATGGGTCTGAATTCACTCTGGATTAGTACGTGCATAACCGACCAATCTTGGACTTTCATTCAATGTGTTGGTCAGGGTTCTGACCCTGTGTATTTTTCGGTGGGTACCGTTTAATTTCATTATCCTGGCTCCGTGTTAAAATGGGTCTGAATTCACTCTGGATTAGTACGTACATAACCGACCAATCTTGGACTTTCATTCAATGTGTTGGTCAGGGTTCTGACCCTGTGTATTTTTCGGAGGGTGCCGTTTAATTTCACTACCCTGGCTACGTGTTAAAATGGGTCTGAATTCACTCTGGATAAGTACGTACATAACCGACCAATCTTGGACTTTCATTTTGCATGCAGGTAAGGTACACCTACAGACATAACTGTGGACATTTATGCTTATACTTATGTTCTAAGACGTTAGTTAACATTTAATATCAGGCAATGCATTGGTTCATTACCCTGGCTACGTGTTAAAATGGGTCTGAATTCACTCTGGATAAGTACGTACATAACCAACCAATCTTGGACTTTAATTCACTGTGTTGGTCAGGGTTCTGACCCTGTGTATTTTTCGGTGGGTACCGTTTAATTTCACTACCCTGGCTACGTGTTAAAATGGGTCTGAATTCACTCTGGATAAGTACGTACATAACCGACAAATCGTGGACTTTCATTCAATGTGTTGGTCAGGGTTCTGACCCTGTGTATTTTTCGGTGGGTACCATTTAATTTCACTTGCCTGGCTACGTGTTAAAATGGGTCTGAATTCACTCTGGATAAGTACGTACATAACCGACCAATCTTGGACTTTAATTCAATGTGTTGGTCAGGGTTCTGACCCTGTGTATTTTTCGGTGGGTACCGTTTAATTTCATTATCCTGGCTACGTGTTAAAATGGGTCTTAATTCACTCTGGATTAGTACGTACATAACCGACCAATCTTGGACTTTCATTCAATGTGTTGGTCAGGGTTCTGACCCTGTGTATTTTTCGGTGGGTACCGTTTAATTTCACTACCCTGGCTACGTGTTAAAATGGGTCTGAATTCACTCTGTATCAGTACGTACATAACTGACCAATTGTGGACTTTAATTCAATGTGTTGGTCAGGGTTCTGACCCTGTGTATTTTTCGGTGGGTACCGTTTAATTTCACTACCCTGGCTACGTGTTAAAATGGGTCTGAATTCACTCTGGATAAGTACGTACATAACCGACCAATCGTGGACTTTCATTCAATGTGTTGGTCAGGGTTCTGACCCTGTGTATTTTTTGGTGGGTACCGTTTAATTTCACTACCCTGGCTACATGTTAAAATGGGTCTGAATTCACTCTGGATAAGTACGTACATAACCGACCAATCTTGGACTTTATTTCAATATGTTGGTCAGGGTTCTAACCCTGTGTATTTTTCGGTGGGTACCGTTTATTTTCACTACCCTGGCTACGTGTTAAAATGGGTCTGAATTCACTCTGGATAAGTACGTACATAACCGACCAATCGTGGACTTTCATTCAATGTGTTGGTCAGGGTTCTGACCCTGTGTATTTTTTGGTGGGTACCGTTTAATTTCACTACCCTGGCTACATGTTAAAATGGGTCTGAATTCACTCTGGATAAGTACGTACATAACCGACCAATCTTGGACTTTATTTCAATATGTTGGTCAGGGTTCTAACCCTGTGTATTTTTCGGTGGGTACCATTTAATTTCATTACCCTGGCTACGTGTTAATATGGGTCTGAATTCACTCTGGATGAGTACGTACATAACCGACCAATCTTGGACTTTAATTCACTGTGTTGGTCAGGGTTCTGACCATGTGTATTTTTCGGTGGGTACCGTTTAATTTCATTATCCTGGCTACGTGTTAAAATGGGTCTGAATTCACTCTGGATAAGTACGTACATAACCGAACAATCTTGGACTTTATTTCAATATGTTGGTCAGGGTTCTAACCCTGTGTATTTTTTCGGTGGGTACTGTTTAATTTCATTACCCTGGCTATATGGGACTGAATTCACTCTGGATAAGTACGTACATAACCGACCAATCTTGGACTTTCATTCAATGTGTTGGTCAGGGTTCTGACCCTGTGTATTTTTCGGTGGGTACCGTTTAATTTCACTACCCTGGCTACGTGTTAAAATGGGTCTGAATTCACTCTGGATAAGTACGTACATAACCGACAAATCGTGGACTTTCATTCAATGTGTTGGTCAGGGTTCTGACCCTGTGTATTTTTCGGTGGGTACCGTTTAATTTCACTACCCTGGCTACGTGTTAAAATGGGTCTGAATTCACTCTGGATAAGTACGTACATAACCGACAAATCTTGGACTTTAATTCACTGTGTTGGTCAGGGTTCTGACCCTGTGTATTTTTGGTGGGTACCGTTTAATTTCATTATCCTGGCTACGTGTTAAAATGGGTCTGAATTCACTCTGGATTAGTACGTGCATAACCGACCAATCTTGGACTTTCATTCAATGTGTTGGTCAGGGTTCTGACCCCGTGTATTATTCGGTCGGTACCATTTAATTTCACTACCCTGGCTACGTGTTAAAATGGGTCTGAATTCACTCTGGATAAGTACGTACAAAACCGACCAATCTTGGACTTTAATTCAATGTGTTGGTCAGGGTTCTGACCCTGTGTATTTTTCGGTGGGTACCGTTTAATTTCATTATCCTGGCTCCGTGTTAAAATGGGTCTGAATTCACTCTGGATTAGTACGTACATAACCGACCAATCTTGGACTTTCATTCAATGTGTTGGTCAGGGTTCTGACCCTGTGTATTTTTCGGAGGGTGCCGTTTAATTTCACTACCCTGGCTACGTGTTAAAATGGGTCTGAATTCACTCTGGATAAGTACGTACATAACCGACCAATCTTGGACTTTCATTTTGCATGCAGGTAAGGTACACCTACAGACATAACTGTGGACATTTATGCTTATACTTATGTTCTAAGACGTTAGTTAACATTTAATATCAGGCAATGCATTGGTTCATTACCCTGGCTACGTGTTAAAATGGGTCTGAATTCACTCTGGATAAGTACGTACATAACCAACCAATCTTGGACTTTAATTCACTGTGTTGGTCAGGGTTCTGACCCTGTGTATTTTTCGGTGGGTACCGTTTAATTTCACTACCCTGGCTACGTGTTAAAATGGGTCTGAATTCACTCTGGATAAGTACGTACATAACCGACAAATCGTGGACTTTCATTCAATGTGTTGGTCAGGGTTCTGACCCTGTGTATTTTTCGGTGGGTACCATTTAATTTCACTTGCCTGGCTACGTGTTAAAATGGGTCTGAATTCACTCTGGATAAGTACGTACATAACCGACCAATCTTGGACTTTAATTCAATGTGTTGGTCAGGGTTCTGACCCTGTGTATTTTTCGGTGGGTACCGTTTAATTTCATTATCCTGGCTACGTGTTAAAATGGGTCTTAATTCACTCTGGATTAGTACGTACATAACCGACCAATCTTGGACTTTCATTCAATGTGTTGGTCAGGGTTCTGACCCTGTGTATTTTTCGGTGGGTACCGTTTAATTTCACTACCCTGGCTACGTGTTAAAATGGGTCTGAATTCACTCTGTATCAGTACGTACATAACTGACCAATTGTGGACTTTAATTCAATGTGTTGGTCAGGGTTCTGACCCTGTGTATTTTTCGGTGGGTACCGTTTAATTTCACTACCCTGGCTACGTGTTAAAATGGGTCTGAATTCACTCTGGATAAGTACGTACATAACCGACCAATCGTGGACTTTCATTCAATGTGTTGGTCAGGGTTCTGACCCTGTGTATTTTTTGGTGGGTACCGTTTAATTTCACTACCCTGGCTACATGTTAAAATGGGTCTGAATTCACTCTGGATAAGTACGTACATAACCGACCAATCTTGGACTTTATTTCAATATGTTGGTCAGGGTTCTAACCCTGTGTATTTTTCGGTGGGTACCGTTTATTTTCACTACCCTGGCTACGTGTTAAAATGGGTCTGAATTCACTCTGGATAAGTACGTACATAACCGACCAATCGTGGACTTTCATTCAATGTGTTGGTCAGGGTTCTGACCCTGTGTATTTTTTGGTGGGTACCGTTTAATTTCACTACCCTGGCTACATGTTAAAATGGGTCTGAATTCACTCTGGATAAGTACGTACATAACCGACCAATCTTGGACTTTATTTCAATATGTTGGTCAGGGTTCTAACCCTGTGTATTTTTCGGTGGGTACCATTTAATTTCATTACCCTGGCTACGTGTTAATATGGGTCTGAATTCACTCTGGATGAGTACGTACATAACCGACCAATCTTGGACTTTAATTCACTGTGTTGGTCAGGGTTCTGACCATGTGTATTTTTCGGTGGGTACCGTTTAATTTCATTATCCTGGCTACGTGTTAAAATGGGTCTGAATTCACTCTGGATAAGTACGTACATAACCGAACAATCTTGGACTTTATTTCAATATGTTGGTCAGGGTTCTAACCCTGTGTATTTTTTCGGTGGGTACTGTTTAATTTCATTACCCTGGCTATATGGGACTGAATTCACTCTGGATAAGTACGTACATAACCGACCAATCTTGGACTTTCATTCAATGTGTTGGTCAGGGTTCTGACCCTGTGTATTTTTCGGTGGGTACCGTTTAATTTCACTACCCTGGCTACGTGTTAAAATGGGTCTGAATTCACTCTGTATCAGTACGTACATAACCGACCAATTGTGGACTTTAATTCAATGTGTTGGTCAGAGTTCTGACCCTGTGTATTTTTCGGTGGGTACCGTTTAATTTCACTACCCTGGCTACGTGTTAAAATGGGTCTGAATTCACTCTGGATAAGTACGTACATAACCGACCAATCGTGGACTTTCATTCAATGTGTTGGTCAGGGTTCTGACCCTGTGTATTTTTTGGTGGGTACCGTTTAATTTCACTACCCTGGCTACATGTTAAAATGGGTCGGAATTCACTCTGGATAAGTACGTACATAACCGACCAATCTTGGACTTTATTTCATTATGTTGGTCAGGGTTCTAACCCTGTGTATTTTTCGGTGGGTACCGTTTAATTTCATTACCCTGGCTACGTGTTAAAATGGGTCTGAATTCACTCTGGATGAGTACGTACATAACCGAACAATCTTGGACTTTATTTCAATATGTTGGTCAGGGTTCTAACCCTGTGTATTTTTTCGGTGGGTACTGTTTAATTTCATTATCCTGGCTACGTGTTAAAATGGGTCTGAATTCATTCTGGATAAGTACGTACATAACCGAACAATCTTGGACTTTATTTCAATATGTTGGTCAGGGTTCTAACCCTGTGTATTTTTTCGGTGGGTACTGTTTAATTTCATTACCCTGGCTATATGGGACTGAATTCACTCTGGATAAGTACGTACATAACGGACCAATCTTGGACTTTCATTCAATGTGTTGGTCAGGGTTCTGACCCTGTGTATTTTTCGGTGGGTACCGTTTAATTTCACTACCCTGGCTACGTGTTAAAATGGGTCTGAATTCACTCTGTATCAGTACGTACATAACCGACCAATTGTGGACTTTAATTCAATGTGTTGGTCAGGGTTCTGACCCTGTGTATTTTTCGGTGGGTACCATTTAATTTCACTACCCTGGCTACGTGTTAAAATGGGTCTGAATTCACTCTGGATAAGTACGTACATAACCGACCAATTGTGGACTTTCATTCAATGTGTTGGTCAGGGTTCTGACCCTGTGTATTTTTTGGTGGGTACCGTTTAATTTCACTACCCTGGCTACATGTTAAAATGGGTCTGAATTCACTCTGGATAAGTACGTACATAACCGACCAATCTTGGACTTTATTTCAATATGTTGGTCAGGGTTCTAACCCTGTGTATTTTTCGGTGGGTACCGTTTAATTTCATTACCCTGGCTACGTGTTAAAATGGGTCTGAATTCACTCTGGATGAGTACGTACATAACCGACCAATCTTGGACTTTAATTCACTGTGTTGGTCAGGGTTCTGACCATGTGTATTTTTCGGTGGGTACCGTTTAATTTCATTATCCTGGCTACGTGTTAAAATGGGTCTGAATTCACTCTGGATAAGTATGTACATAACCGAACAATCTTGGACTTTATTTCAATATGTTGGTCAGGGTTCTAACCCTGTGTATTTTTTCGGTGGGTACTGTTTAATTTCATTACCCTGGCTATATGGGACTGAATTCACTCTGGATAAGTATGTACATAACCGACCAATCTTGGACTTTAATTCACTGTGTTGGTCAGGGTTCTGACCCTGTGTATTGTTCGGTAGGTACCGTTTAATTTCATTATCCTGGCTACGTGTTAAAATGTGTCTGAATTCACTCTGGATTAGTACGTGCATAACCGACCAATCTTGGACTTTCATTCAATGTGTTGGTCAGGGTTCTGACCCTGTGTATTTTTCGGTGGGTACCGTTTAATTTCATTATTCTGCCTACGTGTTAAAATGGGTCTGAATTCACTCTGGATTAGTACGTACATAACCGACCAATCTTGGACTTTCATTCAATGTGTTGGTCAGGGTTCTGACCCTGTGTATTTTTCGGTGGGTACCGTTTAATTTCACTACCCTGGCTACGTGTTAAAATGGGTCTGAATTCACTCTGGATAAGTATGTACATAACCGACCAATCTTGGACTTTATTTCAATATGTTGGTCAGGGTTCTGACCCTGTGTATTTTTCGGTGGGTACCGTTTAATTTCATTATCCTGGCTACATGTTAAAATGGATCTGAATTCACTCTGGATAAGTATGTACATAACCGACCAATCTTGGACTTTCTTTCAATGTGTTGGTCAGGGTTTTGACCCTGTGTATTTTTCGGTGGGTACCGTTTAATTTCATTATCCTGGCTACGTGTTAAAATGGGTCTGAATTCACTCTGGATTAGTACGTGCATAAACGACCAATCTTGGACTTTCATTCAATGTGTTGGTCAGGGTTCTGACCCCGTGTATTTTTCGGTCGGTACCGTTTAATTTCACTACCCTGGCTACGTGTTAAAATGGGTCTGAATTCACTCTGGATAAGTACGTACAAAACCGACCAATCGTGGACTTTAATTCAATGTGTTGGTCAGGGTTCTGACCCTGTGTGTTTTTCGGTGGGTACCGTTTAATTTCATTATCCTGGCTACGTTTTAAAATGGGTCTGAATTCACTCTGGATTAGTACGTACATAACCGACCAATCTTGGACTTTCATTCAATGTGTTGGTCAGGGTTCTGACCCTGTGTATTTTTCGGAGGGTACCGTTTAATTTCACTACCCTGGCTACGTGTTAAAATGGGTCTGAATTCACTCTGGATAAGTATGTACATAACCGACCAATCTTGGACTTTCATTTTGCATGCAGGTAAGGTACACCTACAGACATAACTGTGGACATTTATGCTGATACTTATGTTCTAAGACGTTAGTTAACATTTAATATCAGGCAAAGCATTGGTTCATTACCTTGGCTACGTGTTAAAATGGGTCTGAATTCACTCTGGATAAGTACGTACATAACCAACCAATCTTGGACTTTAATTCACTGTGTTGGTCAGGGTTCTGACCCTGTGTATTTTTCGGTCGGTACCGTTTAATTTCACTACACTGGCTACGTGTTAAAATGAGTCTGAATTCACTCTGTATAAGTACGTACAAAACCGACCAATCGTGGACTTTAATTCAATGTGTTGGTCAGGGTTCTGACCCTGTGTATTTTTCGGTGGGTACCGTTTAATTTCATTATTCTGGCTACGTGTTAAAATGGGTCTGAATTCACTCTGGATTAGTACGTACTTAACCGACCAATCTTGGACTTTCATTCAATGTGTTGGTCAAGGTTATGACCCTGTGTATTTTTCGGTGGGTACCGTTTAATTTCACTACCCTGGCTACGTGTTAAAATGGGTCTGAATTCACTCTGGATAAGTACGTACATAACCGACCAATCTTGGACTTTATTTCAGTATGTTGGTCAGGGTTCTGACCCTGTGTATTTTTCGGTGGGTACCGTTTAATTTCATTATCCTGGCTACATGTTAAAATGGATCTGAATTCACTCTGGATAAGTATGTACATAACCGACCAATCTTGGACTTTATTTCAATGTGTTGGTCAGGGTTTTGACCCTGTGTATTTTTCGGTGGGTACCGTTTAATTTCACTACCCTGGCTACGTGTTAAAATGGGTCTGAATTCACTCTGGATAAGTACGTACATAACCGACCAATCTTGGACTTTATTTCAATATGTTGGTCAGGGTTCTGACCCTGTGTATTTTTCGGTGGGTACCGTTTAATTTCATTATCCTGGCTACATGTTAAAATGGATCTGAATTCACTCTGGATAAGTATGTACATAACCGACCAATCTTGGACTTTATTTCAATGTGTTGGTTAGGGTTTTAACCCGGTGTATTTTTCGGTGGGTACCGTTTAATTTCACTACCTGGCTACGTGTTAAAATGGGTCTGAATTCACTCTGGATAAGTACGTACATAACCGACCAATCTTGGACGTTAATTCACTGTGTTGGTCAGGGTTCTGACCCCGTGTATTTTTTGGTGGGTACCGTTTAATTCCATTATCCTGGCTATGTGTTAAAATGGGTCTGATTTCACTCTGGATTAGTACGTGCATAAACGACCAATCTTGGACTTTCATTCAATGTGTTGGTCAGGGTTCTGACCCCGTGTATTTTTCGGTCGGTACCGTTTAATTTCACTACCCTGGCTACGTGTTAAAATGGGTCTGAATTCACTCTGGATAAGTACGTACAAAACCGACCAATCGTGGACTTTAATTCAATGTGTTGGTCAGGGTTCTGACCCTGTGTGTTTTTCGGTGGGTACCGTTTAATTTCATTATCCTGGCTACGTGTTAAAATGGGTCTGAATTCACTCTGGATTAGTACGTACATAACCGACCAATCTTGGACTTTCATTCAATGTGTTGGTCGGGGTTCTGACCCTGTGTATTTTTCGGAGGGTACCGTTTAATTTCACTACCCTGGCTACGTGTTAAAATGGGTCTGAATTCACTCTGGATAAGTACGTACATAACCGACCAATCTTGGACTTTCATTTTGCATGCAGGTAAGGTACACCTACAGACATAACTGTGGACATTTATGCTTATACTTATGTTCTAAGACGTTAGTTAACATTTAATATCAGGCAAAGCATTGGTTCATTACCTTGGCTACGTGTTAAAATGGGTCTGAATTCACTCTGGATAAGTACGTACATAACCAACCAATCTTGGACTTTAATTCACTGTGTTGGTCAGGGTTCTGACCCTGTGTATTTTTCGGTGGGTACCGTTTAATTTCACTACCCTGGCTACGTGTTAAAATGGGTCTGAATTCACTCTGGATAAGTACGTACATAACTGACAAATCGTGGACTTTCATTCAATGTGTTGGTCAGGGTTCTGACCCTGTGTATTTTTCGGTGGGTACCATTTAATTTCACTACCCTGGCTACGTGTTAAAATGGGTCTGAATTCACTCTGGATAAGTACGTACATAACCGACCAATCTTGGACTTTAATTCACTGTGTTGGTCAGGGTTCTGACCCTGTGTATTTTTCGGTGGGTACCGTTTAATTTCATTATCCTGGCTACGTGTTAAAATGGGTCTTAATTCACTCTGGATTAGTACGTACATAACCGACCAATCTTGGACTTTCATTCAATGTGTTGGTCAGGGTTCTGACCCTGTGTATTTTTCGGTGGGTACCGTTTAATTTCACAACCCTGGCTACGTGTTAAAATGGGTCTGAATTCACACTGGATAAGTACGTACATAACCGACCAATCGTGGACTTTCATTCAATGTGTTAGTCAGGGTTCTGACCACGTGTATTTTTCGGTGGGTACCGTTTAATTTCACTACCCTGGCTACGTGTTAAAATGGGTCTGAATTCACTCTGTATCAGTACGTACATAACCGACCAATCGTGGACTTTAATTCAATGTGTTGGTCAGGGTTCTGACCCTGTGTATTTTTTGGTGGGTACCGTTTAATTTCACTACCCTGGCTACATGTTAAAATGGGTCTGAATTCACTCTGGATAAGTACGTACATAACCGACCAATCGTGGACTTTCATTCAATGTGTTGGTCAGGGTTCTGACCCTGTGTATTTTTCGGTGGGTACCGTTTAATTTCACTACCCTGGCTACATGTTAAAATGGGTCTGAATTCACTCTGGATAAGTACGTACATAACCGACCAATCTTGGACTTTATTTCAATACGTTGGTCAGGGTTCTAACCCTGTGTATTTTTCGGTGGGTACCGTTTAATTTCATTACCCTGGCTACGTGTTAAAATGGGTCTGAATTCACTCTGGATAAGTACGTACATAACCGACCAATCTTGGACTTTAATTCACTGTGTTGGTCAGGGTTCTGACCATGTGTATTTTTCGGTGGGTACCGTTTAATTTCATTATCCTGGCTACGTGTTAAAATGGGTCTGAATTCACTCTGGATAAGTACGTACATAACCGAACAATCTTGGACTTTATTTCAATATGTTGGTCAGGGTTCTAACCCTGTGTATTTTTCGGTGGGTACCGTTTAATTTCATTACCCTGGCTACATGGGACTGAATTCACTCTGGATAAGTACGTACATAACCGACCATCTTGGACTTTAATTCACTGTGTTGGTCAGGGTTCTGACCCTGTGTATTTTTCGGTGGGTACTGTTTAATTTTACTGCCCTGGCTACATGTTAAAATGGGGCTGAATTCACTCTGGATAAGTACGTACAAAACCGACCAATTGTGGACTTTAATTCAATGTATTGGTCAGTGATCTTACCCTGTGTATTTTTCGGTGGGTACCGTTTAATTTCATTATCCTGGCTATGTGTTAAACTGGATCTGAATTCACTCTGGATAAGTACGCACATAACCGACCAATCTTGGACTTTAATTCAATGTGTTGGTCAGGGTTCTGACCCTGTGTATTTTTTGGTGGGTACCGTTTAATTTCACTACCCTGGCTACGTGTTAAAATGGGTCTGAATTCACTCTGGATAAGTACGTACATAACCGACCAATCTTGGACTTTCATTTTGCATGCAGGTAAGGTACACCTACAGACATAACTGTGGACATTTATGCTTATACTTATGTTCTAAGACGTTAGTTAACATTTAATATCAGGCAATGCATTGGTTCATTACCCTGGCTACGTTTTAAAATGGGTCTGAATTCACGCTGGATTAATACGTACATAACCGACCAATCTTGGACTTTCATTCAATGTGTTGGTCAGGGTTCTGACCCTGTGTATTTTTCGGTGGGTACCATTTAATTTCATTATTCTGGCTACGTGTTAAAATGGGTCTGAATTCATTTTGGATATGTACGTACATAACCGATCAATTGTGGACTTTAATTCAATGTGTTGGTCAGGGATCTGACCCTGTGTATTTTTTGGTGGGTACTGTTTAATTTCATTATCCTAGCTACGTGTTAAAATGGATCTGAATTCACTCTGGATAAGTACGTACATAACCGACCAATCTTGGACTTTAATTCAATGTGTTGGTCAGCGTTCTGACCCTGTGTATTTTTCAGTGGGTACCGTTTAATTTCACTACCCTGGCTACGTGTTAAAATGGGTCTGAATTCACTCTGGATAAGTACGTACATAACCGACCAATCGTGGACTTTAATTCAATGTGTTGGTCAGGGTTCTGACCCTGTGTATTTTTCGGTGGGTACCGTTTAATTTCATTATCCTCGCTACGTGTTAAAATGGATCTGAATTCACTCTGGATAAGTACGTACATAACCGACCAATCTTGGACTTTCATTTTGCATGCAGGTAAGGTACACCTACAGACATAACTGTGGACATAATGCTTATACTTATGTTCTAAGACGTTAGTTAACATTTAATATCAGGCAATGCATTGGTTCATTACCCTGGCTACGTGTTAAAATGGGTCTGAATTCACTCTGGATAAGTACTTACATAACCGACCAATCTTGGACTTTAATTCACTGTGTTGGTCAGGGTTCTGACCCTGTGTATTTTTCGGTGGGTACCGTTTAATTTCATTATCCTGGCTATGTGTTAAAATGGGTCTGAATTCACTCTGGATTAGTACGTACATAACCGACCAATCTTGGACTTTCATTCAATGTGTTGGTCAGGGTTCTGACCCTGTGTATTTTTCGCTGGGTACCGTTTAATTTCACTACTCTGGCTACGTGTTAAAATGTGTCTGAATTCACTCTGGATAAGTACGTACATAACCGACCAATCTTGGACTTTAATTCAATGTGTTGGTCAGCGTTCTGACCCTGTGTATTTTTCAGTGGGTACCGTTTAATTTCACTACCCTGGCTACGTGTTAAAATGGGTCTGAATTCACTCTGGATAAGTACGTACATAACCGACCAATCGTGGACTTTAATTCAATGTGTTGGTCAGGGTTCTGACCCTGTGTATTTTTCGGTGGGTACCGTTTAATTTCATTATCCTCGCTACGTGTTAAAATGGATCTGAATTCACTCTGGATAAGTACGTACATAACCGACCAATCTTGGACTTTCATTTTGCATGCAGGTAAGGTACACCTACAGACATAACTGTGGACATAATGCTTATACTTATGTTCTAAGACGTTAGTTAACATTTAATATCAGGCAATGCATTGGTTCATTACCCTGGCTACGTGTTAAAATGGGTCTGAATTCACTCTGGATAAGTACTTACATAACCGACCAATCTTGGACTTTAATTCACTGTGTTGGTCAGGGTTCTGACCCTGTGTATTTTTCGGTGGGTACCGTTTAATTTCATTATCCTGGCTATGTGTTAAAATGGGTCTGAATTCACTCTGGATTAGTACGTACATAACCGACCAATCTTGGACTTTCATTCAATGTGTTGGTCAGGGTTCTGACCCTGTGTATTTTTCGCTGGGTACCGTTTAATTTCACTACTCTGGCTACGTGTTAAAATGTGTCTGAATTCACTCTGGATAAGTACGTACATAACCGACAAATCTTGAACTTTATTTCAATATGTTTGTCAGGGTCTGACCCTGTGTATTTTTCGGTGGGTACCGTTTAATTTCATTACCCTGGCTACGTGTTAAATTGGGTCTGAATTCACTCTGGATAAGTACGTACATAACCGACCAATCTTGGACTTTAATTCACTGTGTTGGTCAGGGTTCTGACCCTGTGTATTTTTTGGTGGGTACTGTTTAATTTCATTATCCTAGCTACGTGTTAAAATGGATCTGAATTCACTCTGGATAAGTACGTACATAACCGACCAATCTTGGACTTTAATTCAATGTGTTGGTCAGGGTTCTGACCCTGTGTATTTTTCAGTGGGTACCGTTTAATTTCACTACCCTGGCTACGTGTTAAAATGGGTCTGAATTCACTCTGGATAAGTACATACATAACCGACCAATCGTGGACTTTAATTCAATGTGTTGGTCTGGGTTCTGACCCTGTGTATTTTTCGGTGGGTACCGTTTAATTTCATTATCCTCGCTACGTGTTAAAATGGATCTGAATTCACTCTGGATAAGTACGTACATAACCGACCAATCTTGGACTTTCATTTTGCATGCAGGTAAGGTACACCTACAGACATAACTGTGGACATAATGCTTATACTTATGTTCTAAGACGTTAGTTAACATTTAATATCAGGCAATGCATTGGTTCATTACCCTGGCTACGTGTTAAAATGGGTCTGAATTCACTCTGGATAAGTACTTACATAACCGACCAATCTTGGACTTTAATTCACTGTGTTGGTCAGGGTTCTGACCCTGTGTATTTTTCGGTGGGTACCGTTTAATTTCATTATCCTGGCTATGTGTTAAAATGGGTCTGAATTCACTCTGGATTAGTACGTACATAACCGACCAATCTTGGACTTTCATTCAATGTGTTGGTCAGGGTTCTGACCCTGTGTATTTTTCGCTGGGTACCGTTTAATTTCACTACTCTGGCTACGTGTTAAAATGTGTCTGAATTCACTCTGGATAAGTACGTACATAACCGACAAATCTTGAACTTTATTTCAATATGTTTGTCAGGGTCTGACCCTGTGTATTTTTCGGTGGGTACCGTTTAATTTCATTACCCTGGCTACGTGTTAAATTGGGTCTGAATTCACTCTGGATAAGTACGTACATAACCGACCAATCTTGGACTTTAATTCACTGTGTTGGTCAGGGTTCTGACCATGTGTATTTTTCGGTGGGTACCGTTTAATTTCATTATCCTGGCTACGTGTTAAAATGGATCTGAATTCACTCTGGATATGTATGTACATAACCGACCAATCTTGGACTTTAATTCAATGTGTTGGTCAGGGTTCTGACCCTGTGTATTTTTCGGTGGGTACCGTTTAATTTCACTACCCTGGCTACGTGTTAAAATGGGTCTGAATTCACTCTGGATAAGTACGTATATAACCGACCACTCTTGAACTTTAATTCAATATGTTGGTCACAGTCTGACCCTGTGTATTTTTCGGTGGGTACCGTTTAATTTCATTATCCTGGCTACCTGTTAAAATGGATCTCAATTCACTCTGGATAAGTACATACATAATCGACCAATCTTGGACTTTAATTCAATGTGTTGGTCAGGGTTCTGACCCTGTGTATTTTTCGGTGGGTACCGTTTAATTTCATTATCCTGGCTACATGTTAAAATGGATCTGAATTCACTCTGGATAAGTACGTACATAACCGACCAATCTTGGACTTTATTTCAATGTATTTGTCAGGGATCTGACCCTGTGTATTTTTCGGTGGGTACCGTTTAATTTCATTATCTTGGCTACGTGTTAAAATGGGTCTGAATTCACTCTGGATAAGTATGTACATAACCGACCAATCTTGGACTTTTTTTCAATATGTTGGTCAGGGTTCTGACCCTGTGTATTTTACGGTGGGTACCGTTTAATTTCACTACCCTGGCTACATGTTAAAATGGGTCTCAATTCACTCTGGATAAGTAAGTACATAACCGACCAATCTTGAACTTTAATTCAATATGTTGGTCAGGGTCTGACCCTGTGTATTTTTCGGTGGGTACCGTTTAATTTCATTATCCTGGCTACGTGTTAAAATGGATCTGAATTCACTCTGGATAAGTACGTACATAACCGAGCAATCTTGGACTTTAATTCAATGTGTTGGTCATGGTTCTGACCCTGTGTATTTTTCGGTGGGTACCGTTTAATTTCACTACCCTGGCTACGTGTTAAAATGGGTCTGAATTCACTCTGGATAAGTATGTACATAACCGACCAATCTTGGACTTTATTTCAATATGTTGGTCAGGGTTCTGACCCTGTGTATTTTTCGGTGGGTACCGTTTAATTTCATTATCCTGGCTACATGTTAAAATGGATCTGAATTCACTCTGGATAAGTATGTACATAACCGACCAATCTTGGACTTTATTTCAATATGTTGGTCAGGGTTCTGACCCTGTGTATTTTTCGGTGGGTACCGTTTAATTTCACTACCCTGGCTACGTGTTAAAATGGGTCTGAATTCACTCTGGATAAGTACGTACATAACCGACCACTCTTGAACTTTAATTCAATATGTTGGTCAGGGTCTGACCCTGTGTATTTTTCGGTGGGTACCGTTTAATTTCATTATCCTGGCTACGTGTTAAAATGGATCTGAATTCACTCTGGATAAGTACGTACATAACCGACCAATCTTGGACTTTAATTCAATGTGTTGGCCAGGGTTCTGACCCTGTGTATTTTTCGGTGGGTACCGTTTAATTTCATTATCCTGGCTACGTGTTAAAATTTGTCTGAATTCACTCTGGATAAGTACGTACATAACCGACCAATCTTGGACTTTATTTCAATGTGTTGGTTAGGGTTCTGACCCTGTGTATTTTTCGGTGGGTACCGTTTAATTTCATTATCCTGGCTACGTGTTAAAATGGATCTGAATTCACTCTGGATAAGTACGAACATAACCGACCAATCTTGGACTTTAATTCAATGTGTTGGCCAGGGTTCTGACCCTGTGTATTTTTCGGTGGGTACCGTTTAATTTCATTATCCTGGCTACGTGTTAAAATTTGTCTGAATTCACTCTGGATAAGTACGTACAAAACCGACCAATTGTGGACTTTAATTCAATGTATTGGTCAGGGATCTGACCCTGTGTATTTTTCGGTAGGTACCGTTTAATTTCATTATCCTGGCTACGTGTTAAAATGGGTCTGAATTCACTCTGGATAAGTATGTACATAACCAACCACTCTTGAACTTTAATTCAATATGTTGGTCAGAGTCTGACCCTGTGTATTTTTCGGTGGGTACCGTTTAATTTCATTATCCTGGCTACGTGTTAAAATGGATCTGAATTCACTCTGGATAAGTACATACATAATCGACCAATCTTGGACTTTAATTCAATGTGTTGGTCAGGGTTCTGACCCTGTGTATTTTTCGGTGGGTACCGTTTAATTTCATTATCCTGGCTACATGTTAAAATGGATCTGAATTCACTCTGGATAAGTACGTACATAACCGACCAATCTTGGACTTTATTTCAATGTATTGGTCAGGGATCTGGCCCTGTGTATTTTTCGGTGGGTACCGTTTAATTTCATTATCCTGGCTACGTGTTAAAATGGGTCTGAATTCACTCTGGATAAGTATGTACATAACCGACCAATCTTGGACTTTTTTCAATATGTTGGTCAGGGTTCTGACCCTTTGTATTTTTCGGTGGGTACCGTTTAATTTCACTACCCTGGCTACATGTTAAAATGGGTCTCAATTCACTCTGGATAAGTACGTACATAACCGACCAATCTTGAACTTTAATTCAATATGTTGGTCAGGGTCTGACCCTGTGTATTTTTCGGTGGGTACCGTTTAATTTCATTATCCTGGCTACATGTTAAAATGGATCTGAATTCACTCTGGATAAGTACGTACATAACCGACCAATCTTGGACTTTATTTCAATGTATTGGTCAGGGATCTGGCCCTGTGTATTTTTCGGTGGGTACCGTTTAATTTCATTATCCTGGCTACGTGTTAAAATGGGTCTGAATTCACTCTGGATAAGTATGTACATAACCGACCAATCTTGGACTTTTTTCAATATGTTGGTCAGGGTTCTGACCCTTTGTATTTTTCGGTGGGTACCGTTTAATTTCACTACCCTGGCTACATGTTAAAATGGGTCTCAATTCACTCTGGATAAGTACGTACATAACCGACCAATCTTGAACTTTAATTCAATATGTTGGTCAGGGTCTGACCCTGTGTATTTTTCGGTGGGTACCATTTAATTTCATTATCCTGGCTACGTGTTAAAATGGATCTGAATTCACTCTGGATAAGTACGTACATAACCGAGCAATCTTGGACTTTAATTCAATGTGTTGGTCATGGTTCTGACCCTGTGTATTTTTCGGTGGGTACCGTTTAATTTCACTACCCTGGCTACGTGTTAAAATGGGTCTGAATTCACTCTGGATAAGTACGTACATAACCGACCAATCTTGGTCTTTATTTCAATATGTTGGTCAGGGTTCTGACCCTGTGTATTTTTCGGTGGGTACCGTTTAATTTCATTATCCTGGCTACATGTTAAAATGGATCTGAATTCACTCTGGATAAGTATGTACATAACCGACCAATCTTGGACTTTATTTCAATATGTTGGTCAGGGTTCTGACCCTGTGTATTTTTCGGTGGGTACCGTTTAATTTCACTACCCTGGCTACGTGTTAAAATGGGTCTGAATTCACTCTGGATAAGTACGTACATAACCAACCACTCTTGAACTTTAATTCAACATGTTGGTCAGGGTCTGACCCTGTGTATTTTTCGGTGGGTACCGTTTAATTTCATTATCCTGGCTACGTGTTAAAATGGATCTGAATTCACTCTGGATAAGTACGTACATAACCGACCAATCTTGGACTTTAATTCAATGTGTTGGCCAGGGTTCTGACCCTGTGTATTTTTCGGTGGGTACCGTTTAATTTCATTATCCTGGCTACGTGTTAAAATTTGTCTGAATTCACTCTGGATAAGTACGTACATAACCGACCAATCTTGGACTTTTTTTCAATATGTTGGTCAGGGTTCTGACCCTGTGTATTTTTCGGTGGGTACCATTTAATTTCACTACCCTGGCTACGTGATAAAATGGATCTGAATTCACTCTGGATAAGTACGTACATAACCGACCAATCTTGGACTTTAATTCAATGTGTTGGTCAGGGTTCTGACCCTGTGTATTTTTCGGTGGGTACCGTTTAATTTCACTACCCTGGCTACGTGTTAAAATGGGTCTGAATTCACTCTGGATAAGTACGTACATAACCGACCAATCGTGGACTTTAATTCAATGTATTGGTCAGGGATCTGACCCTGTGTATTTTTCGGTGGGTTCCGTTTAATTTCACTACCCTGGCTACGTGTTAAAATGGGTCTGAATTCACTCTGGATAAGTACGTACATAACCGACCACTCTTGAACTTTAATTCAATATGTTGGTCAGAGTCTGACCCTGTGTATTTTTTGGTGGGTACCGTTTAATTTCATTATCCTGGCTACCTGTTAAAATGGATCTGAATTCATTCTGGATAAGTACATACATAATCGACCAATCTTGGACTTTAATTCAATGTGTTGGTCAGGGTTCTGACCCTGTGTATTTTTCGGTGGGTACCGTTTAATTTCATTATCCTGGCTACATGTTAAAATGGATCTGAATTCACTCTGGATAAGTACGTACATAACCGACCAATCTTGGACTTTATTTCAATGTATTTGTCAGGGATCTGACCCAGTGTATTTTTCGGTGGGTATCGTTTAATTTCATTATCATGGCTACGTGTTAAAATGGGTCTGAATTCACTCTGGATAAGTATGTACATAACCGACCAATCTTGGACTTTTTTTCAATATGTTGGTCAGGGTTCTGACCCTGTGTATTTTACGGTGGGTATCGTTTAATTTCACTACCCTGGCTACATGTTAAAATGGGTCTCAATTCACTCTGGATAAGTAAGTACATAACCGAGCAATCTTGGACTTTAATTCAATGTGTTGGTCAGGGTTCTGACCCTGTGTATTTTTCGGTGGGTACCGTTTAATTTCACTACCCTGGCTACGTGTTAAAATGGGTCTGAATTCACTCTGGATAAGTACGTACATAACCGACCAATCTTGGACTTTATTTCAATATGTTGGTCAGGGTTCTGACCCTGTGTATTTTTCGGTGGGTACCGTTTAATTTCATTATCCTGGCTACATGTTAAAATGGATCTGAATTCACTCTGGATAAGTATGTACATAACGGACCAATCTTGGACTTTATTTCAATATGTTGGTCAGGGTTCTGACCCTGTGTATTTTTCGGTGGGTACCGTTTAATTTCACTACCCTGGCTACGTGTTAAAATGGGTCTGAATTCACTCTGGATAAGTACGTACATAACCGACCACTCTTGAACTTTAATTCAATATGTTGGTCAGGGTCTGACCCTGTGTATTTTTCGGTGGGTACCGTTTAATTTCATTATCCTGGCTACGTGTTAAAATGGATCTGAATTCACTCTGGATAAGTACGTACATAACCGACCAATCTTAAACTTTAATTCAATGTGTTGGCCAGGGTTCTGACCCTGTGTATTTTTCGGTGGGTACCGTTTAATTTCATTATCCTGGCTACGTGTTAAAATTTGTCTGAATTCACTCTGGATAAGTACGTACATAACCGACCAATCTTGGACTTTATTTCAATGTGTTGGTTAGGGTTCTGACCCTGTGTATTTTTCGGTGGGTACTGTTTAATTTTACTGCCCTGGCTACGTGTTAAAATGGGTTTGAATTCACTCTGGATAAGTACGTACAAAACTGACCAATTGTGGACTTTAATTCAATGTATTGGTCAGGGATCTGACCCTGTGTATTTTTCGGTGGGTACCGTTTAATTTCATTATTCTGGCTACGTGTTAAAATTTGTCTGAATTCACTCTGGATAAGTACGTACATAACCGACCAATCTTGGACTTTTTTTCAATATGTTGGTCAGGGTTCTGACCCTGTGTATTTTTCGGTGGGTACCATTTAATTTCACTACCCTGGCTACGTGTTAAAATGGATCTGAATTCACTCTGGATAAGTACGTACATAACCGACCAATCTTGGACTTTAATTCAATGTGTTGGTCAGGGTTCTGACCCTGTGTATTTTTCGGTGGGTACCGTTTAATTTCACTACCCTGGCTACGTGTTAAAATGGGTCTGAATTCACTCTGGATAAGTACGTACATAACCGACCAATCGTGGACTTTAATTCAATGTATTGGTCAGGGATCTGACCCTGTGTATTTTTCGGTGGGTACCGTTTAATTTCACTACCCTGGCTACGTGTTAAAATGGGTCTGAATTCACTCTGGATAAGTACGTACATAACCGACCACTCTTGAACTTTAATTCAATATGTTGGTCAGAGTCTGACCCTGTGTATTTTTCGGTGGGTACCGTTTAATTTCATTATCCTGGCTACCTGTTAAAATGGATCTGAATTCACTCTGGATAAGTACATACATAATCGACCAATCTTGGACTTTAATTCAATGTGTTGGTCAGGGTTCTGACCCTGTGTATTTTGCGGTGGGTACCGTTTAATTTCATTATCCTGGCTACATGTTAAAATGGATCTGAATTCACTCTGGATAAGTACGTACATAACCGACCAATCTTGGACTTTATTTCAATGTATTTGTCAGGGATCTGACCCTGTGTATTTTTCGGTGGGTATCGTTTAATTTCATTATCCTGGCTCCGTGTTAAAATGGGTCTGAATTCACTCTGGATAAGTATGTACATAACCGACCAATCTTGGACTTTTTTTCAATATGTTGGTCAGGGTTCTGACCCTGTGTATTTTACGGTGGGTACCGTTTAATTTCACTACCCTGGCTACATGTTAAAATGGGTCTCAATTCACTCTGGATGAGTAAGTACATAACCGACCAATCTTGAACTTTAATTCAATATGTTGGTCAGGGTCTGACCCTGTGTATTTTTCGGTGGGTACCGTTTAATTTCATTATCCTGGCTACGTGTTAAAATGGATCTGAATTCACTCTAGATAAGTACGTACATAACCGAGCAATCTTGGACTTTAATTCAATGTGTTGGTCATGGTTCTGACCCTGTGTATTTTTCGGTGGGTACCGTTTAATTTCACTACCCTGGCTACGTGTTAAAATGGGTCTGAATTCACTCTGGATAAGTATGTACATAACCGACCAATCTTGGACTTTATTTCAATATGTTGGTCAGGGTTCTGACCCTGTGTATTTTTCGGTGGGTACCGTTTAATTTCATTATCCTGGCTATATGTTAAAATGGATCTGAATTCACTCTGGATAAGTATGTACATAACCGACCAATCTTGGACTTTATTTCAATATGTTGGTCAGGGTTCTGACCCTGTGTATTTTTCGGTGGGTACCGTTTAATTTCACTACCCTGGCTACGTGTTAAAATGGGTCTGAATTCACTCTGGATAAGTACGTACATAACCGACCACTCTTGAACTTTAATTCAATATGTTGGTCAGGGTCTGACCCTGTGTATTTTTCGGTGGGTACCGTTTAATTTCATTATCCTGGCTACGTGTTAAAATGGATCTGAATTCACTCTGGATAAGTATGTACATAACCGACCAATCTTGGACTTTAATTCAATGTGTTGGCCAGGGTTCTGACCCTGTGTATTTTTCGGTGGGTACCGTTTAATTTCATTATCCTGGCTACGTGTTAAAATTTGTCTGAATTCACTCTGGATAAGTACGTACATAACCGACCAATCTTGGACTTTATTTCAATGTGTTGGTTCGGGTTCTGACCCTGTGTATTTTTCGGTGGGTACTGTTTAATTTTACTGCCCTGGCTACGTGTTAAAATGGGTTTGAATTCACTCTGGATAAGTACGTACAAAACCGACCAATTGTGGACTTTAATTCAATGTATTGGTCAGGGATCTGACCCTGTGTATTTTTCGGTAGGTACCGTTTAATTTCATTATCCTGGCTACGTGTTAAAATGGGTCTGAATTCACTCTGGATAAGTATGTACATAACCAACCAATCTTGGACTTTTATTCAATGTGTTGGTCAGGGTTCTGACCCTGTGTATTTTTCGGTGGGTACCGTTTAATTTCACTACCCTGGCTACGTGTTAAAATGGGTCTGAATTCACTCTGGATAAGTACGTACATAACCGACCACTCTTGGACTTTAATTCAATATGTTGGTCAGGGTCTGACCCTGTGTATTTTTCGGTGGGTACCGTTTAATTTCATTATCCTGGCTACGTGTTAAAATGGATCTGAATTCACTCTGGATAAGTATGTACATAACCGACCAATCTTGGACTTTAATTCAATGTGTTGGCCAGGGTTCTGACCCTGTGTATTTTTCGGTGGGTACCGTTTAATTTCATTATCCTGGCTACGTGTTAAAATTTGTCTGAATTCACTCTGGATAAGTACGTACATAACCGACCAATCTTGGACTTTATTTCAATGTGTTGGTTAGGGTTCTGACCCTGTGTATTTTTCGGTGGGTACTGTTTAATTTTACTGCCCTGGCTACGTGTTAAAATGGGTTTGAATTCACTCTGGATAAGTACGTACAAAACCGACCAATTGTGGACTTTAATTCAATGTATTGGTCAGGGATCTGACCCTGTGTATTTTTCGGTAGGTACCGTTTAATTTCATTATCCTGGCTACGTGTTAAAATGGGTCTGAATTCACTCTGGATAAGTATGTACATAACCAACCAATCTTGGACTTTAATTCAATGTGTTGGTCAGGGTTCTGACCCTGTGTATTTTTCGGTGGGTACCGTTTAAATTCACTACCCTGGCTATGTGTTAAAATGGGTCTGAATTCACTCTGGATAAGTACGTACATAACCGACCACTCTTGGACTTTAATTCAATATGTTGGTCAGGGTCTGACCCTGTGTATTTTTCGGTGGGTACCGTTTAATTTCATTATCCTGGCTACGTGTTAAAATGGATCTGAATTCACTCTGGATAAGTATGTACATAACCGACCAATCTTGGACTTTAATTCAATGTGTTGGCCAGGGTTCTGACCCTGTGTATTTTTCGGTGGGTACCGTTTAATTTCATTATCCTGGCTACGTGTTAAAATTTGTCTGAATTCACTCTGGATAAGTACGTACATAACCGACCAATCTTGGACTTTATTTCAATGTGTTGGTTAGGGTTCTGACCCTGTGTATTTTTCGGTGGGTACTGTTTAATTTTACTGCCCTGGCTACGTGTTAAAATGGGTTTGAATTCACTCTGGATAAGTACGTACAAAACCGACCAATTGTGGACTTTAATTCAATGTATTGGTCAGGGATCTGACCCTGTGTATTTTTCGGTAGGTACCGTTTAATTTCATTATCCTGGCTACGTGTTAAAATGGGTCTGAATTCACTCTGGATAAGTATGTACATAACCAACCAATCTTGGACTTTAATTCAATGTGTTGGTCAGGGTTCTGACCCTGTGTATTTTTCGGTGGGTACCGTTTAATTTCACTACCCTGGCTACGTGTTAAAATGGGTCTGAATTCACTCTGGATAAGTACGTACATAGCCGACCACTCTTGAACTTTAATTCAATATGTTGGTCAGAGTCTGAACCTGTGCATTTTTCGGTGGGTACTGTTTAATTTCATTATCCTGGCTACGTGTTAAAATGGATCTGAATTCACTCTGGATAAGTACATACATAATCGACCAATCTTGGACTTTAATTCAATGTGTTGGTCAGGGTTCTGACCCTGTGTATTTTTCGGTGGGTACCGTTTAATTTCATTATCCTGGCTACATGTTAAAATGGATCTGAATTCACTCTGGATAAGTACGTACATAACCGACCAATCTTGGACTTTATTTCAATGTATTGGTCAGGGATCTGGCCCTGTGTATTTTTCGGTGGGTACCGTTTAATTTCATTATCCTGGCTACGTGTTAAAATGGGTCTGAATTCACTCTGGATAAGTATGTACATAACCGACCAATCTTGGACTTTTTTCAATATGTTGGTCAGGGTTCTGACCCTGTGTATTTTTCGGTGGGTACCGTTTAATTTCACTACCCTGGCTACATGTTAAAATGGGTCTCAATTCACTCTGGATAAGTACGTACATAACCGACCAATCTTGAACTTTAATTCAATATGTTGGTCAGGGTCTGACCCTGTGTATTTTTCGGTGGGTACCGTTTAATTTCATTATCCTGGCTACGTGTTAAAATGGATCTGAATTCACTCTGGATAAGTACGTACATAACCGACCACTCTTGAACTTTAATTCAATATGTTGGTCAGAGTCTGACCCTGTGCATTTTTCGGTGGGTACCGTTTAATTTCATTATCCTGGCTACGTGTTAAAATGGATCTGAATTCACTCTGGATAAGTACATACATAATCGACCAATCTTGGACTTTAATTCAATGTGTTGGTCAGGGTTCTGACCCTGTGTATTTTTCGGTGGGTACCGTTTAATTTCATTATCCTGGCTACATGTTAAAATGGATCTGAATTCACTCTGGATAAGTACGTACATAACCGACCAATCTTGGACTTTATTTCAATGTATTGGTCAGGGATCTGGCCCTGTGTATTTTTCGGTGGGTACCGTTTAATTTCATTATCCTGGCTACGTGTTAAAATGGGTCTGAATTCACTCTGGATAAGTATGTACATAACCGACCAATCTTGGACTTTTTTCAATATGTTGGTCAGGGTTCTGACCCTGTGTATTTTTCGGTGGGTACCGTTTAATTTCACTACCTTGGCTACATGTTAAAATGGGTCTCAATTCACTCTGGATAAGTACGTACATAACCGACCAATCTTGAACTTTAATTCAATATGTTGGTCAGGGTCTGACCCTGTGTATTTTTCGGTGGGTACCGTTTAATTTCATTATCCTGGCTACGTGTTAAAATGGATCTGAATTCACTCTGGATAAGTACGTACATAACCGACCAATCTTGGACTTTAATTCAATGTGTTGGTCATGGTTCTGACCCTGTGTATTTTTCGGTGGGTACCGTTTAATTTCACTACCCTGGCTACGTGTTAAAATGGGTCTGAATTCACTCTGGATAAGTACGTACATAACCGACCAATCTTGGACTTTATTTCAATATGTTGGTCAGGGTTCTGACCCTGTGTATTTTTCGGTGGGTACCGTTTAATTTCATTATCCTGGCTACATGTTAAAATGGATCTGAATTCACTCTGGATAAGTATGTACATAACCGACCAATCTTGGACTTTATTTCAATATGTTGGTCAGGGTTCTGACCCTGTGTATTTTTCGGTGGGTACCGTTTAATTTCACTACCCTGGCTACGTGTTAAAATGGGTCTGAATTCACTCTGGATAAGTACGTACATAACCGACCACTCTTGAACTTTAATTCAATATGTTGGTCAGGGTCTGACCCTGTGTATTTTTCGGTGGGTACCGTTTAATTTCATTATCCTGGCTACATGTTAAAATGGATCTGAATTCACTCTGGATAAGTACGTACATAACCGACCAATCTTGGACTTTAATTCAATGTGTTGGCCAGGGTTCTGACCCTGTGTATTTTTCGGTGGGTACCGTTTAATTTCATTATCCTGGCTATGTGTTAAAATGGGTCTGAATTCACTCTGGATAAGTACGTACATAACCGACCAATCTTGGACTTTATTTCAATGTGTTGGTTAGGGTTCTGACCCTGTGTATTTTTCGGTGGGTACTGTTTAATTTTACTGCCCTGGCTACGTGTTAAAATGGGTTTGAATTCACTCTGGATAAGTACGTACAAAACCGACCAATTGTGGACTTTAATTCAATGTATTGGTCAGGGATCTGACCCTGTGTATTTTTCGGTGGGTACCGTTTAATTTCATTATCCTGGCTACGTGTTAAAATGGGTCTGAATTCACTCTGGATAAGTATGTACATAACTGACCAATCTTGGACTTTTTTTCAATATGTTGGTCAGGGTTCTGACCCTGTGTATTTTTCGGTGGGTACCATTTAATTTCACTACCCTGGCTACGTGTTAAAATGGATCTGAATTCACTCTGGATAAGTACGTACATAACCGACCAATCTTGGACTTTAATTCAATGTGTTGGTCAGGGTTCTGACCCTGTGTATTTTTCGGTGGGTACCGTTTAATTTCACTACCCTGGCTACGTGTTAAAATGGGTCTGAATTCACTCTGGATAAGTACGTACATAACCGACCAATTGTGGACTTTAATTCAATGTATTGGTCAGGGATCTGACCCTGTGTATTTTTTGGTGGGTACCGTTTAATTTCACTACCCTGGCTACGTGTTAAAATGGGTCTGAATTCACTCTGGATAAGTACGTACATAACCGACCACTCTTGAACTTTAATTCAATATGTTGGTCAGAGTCTGACCCTGTGTATTTTTCGGTGGGTACCGTTTAATTTCATTATCCTGGCTACGTGTTAAAATGGATCTGAATTCACTCTGGATAAGTACATACATAATCGACCAATCTTGGACTTTAATTCAATGTGTTGGTCAGGGTTCTGACCCTGTGTATTTTTCGGTGGGTACCGTTTAATTTCATTATCCTGGCTACATGTTAAAATGGATCTGAATTCACTCTGGATAAGTACGTACATAACCGACCAATCTTGGACTTTATTTCAATGTATTGGTCAGGGATCTGACCCTGTGTATTTTTCGGTGGGTACCGTTTAATTTCATTATCCTGGCTATGTGTTAAAATGGGTCTGAATTCACTCTGGATAAGTATGTACATAACCGACCAATCTTGGACTTTTTTTCAATATGTTGGTCAGGGTTCTGACCCTGTGTATTTTTCGGTGGGTACCGTTTAATTTCACTACGCTGGCTACATGTTAAAATGGGTCTCAATTCACTCTGGATAGGTACGTACATAACCGACCAATCTTGAACTTTAATTCAATATGTTGGTCAGGGTCTGACCCTGTGTATTTTTCGGTGGGTACCGTTTAATTTCATTATCCTGGCTACGTGTTAAAATGGATCTGAATTCACTCTGGATCAGTACGTACATAACCGAGCAATCTTGGACTTTAATTCAATGTGTTGGTCATGGTTCTGACCCTGTGTATTTTTCGGTGGGTACCGTTTAATTTCACTACCCTGGCTACGTGTTAAAATGGGTCTGAATTCACTCTGGATAAGTACGTACATAACCGACCAATCTTGGACTTTATTTCAATATGTTGGTCAGGGTTCTGACCCTGTGTATTTTTCGGTGGGTACCGTTTAATTTCATTATCCTGGCTACATGTTAAAATGGATCTGAATTCACTCTGGATAAGTATGTACATAACCGACCAATCTTGGACTTTATTTCAATATGTTGGTCAGGGTTCTGACCCTGTGTATTTTTCGGTGGGTACCGTTTAATTTCACTACCCTGGCTACGTGTTAAAATGGGTCTGAATTCACTCTGGATAAGTACGTACATAACCGACCACTCTTGAACTTTAATTCAATATGTTGGTCAGGGTCTGACCCTGTGTATTTTTCGGTGGGTACCGTTTAATTTCATTATCCTGGCTACGTGTTAAAATGGATCTGAATTCACTCTGGATAAGTACGTACATAACCGACCAATCTTGGACTTTAATTCAATGTGTTGGCCAGGGTTCTGACCCTGTGTATTTTTCGGTGGGTACCGTTTAATTTCATTATCCTGGCTACATGTTAAAATGGGTCTGAATTCACTCTGGATTAATACGTACATAACCGACCAATCTTGGACTTTCATTCAATGTGTTCGTCAGGGTTCTGACCCTGTGTATTTTTCGGTGGGTACCGTTTAATTTCGTTATTCTGGCTACGTGTTAAAATGGGTCTGAATTCATTTTGGATAAGTACGTACATAACCGATCAATTGTGGACTTTAATTCAATGTATTGGTCAGGGATCTGACCCTGTGTATTTTTCGGTGGGTACTGTTTAATTTCATTGTCCTAGCTACGTGTTAAAATGGATCTGAATTCACTCTGGATAAGTACGTACATAACCGACCAATCTTGGACTTTAATTCAATGTGTTGGTCAGTGTTCTGACCCTGTGTATTTTTCAGTGGGTACCGTTTAATTTCACTACCCTGGCTACGTGTTAAAATGGGTCTGAATTCACTCTGGATAAGTACGTACATAACCGACCAATCGTGGACTTTAATTCAATGTGTTGGTCAGGGTTCTGACCCTGTGTATTTTTCAGTGGGTACCGTTTAATTTCACTACCCTGGCTACGTGTTAAAATGGATCTGAATTCACTCTGGATAAGTACGTACATAACCGACCAATCTTGGACTTTCATTTTGCATGCAGGTAAGGTACACCTACAGACATAACTGTGGACATAATGCTTATACTTATGTTCTAAGACGTTAGTTAACATTTAATATCAGGCAATGCATTGGTTCATTACCCTGGCTACGTGTTAAAATGGGTCTGAATTCACTCTGGATAAGTACTAACATAACCGACCAATCTTGGACTTTTTTTCAATATGTTGGTCAGGGTTCTGACCCTGTGTATTTTTCGGTGGGTACCGTTTAATTTCACTACCCTGGCTACATGTTAAAATGGGTCTCAATTCACTCTGGATAAGTACGTACATAACCGACCAATCTTGAACTTTAATTCAATATGTTGGTCAGGGTCTGACCCTGTGTATTTTTCGGTGGGTACCATTTAATTTCATTATCCTGGCTACGTGTTAAAATGGATCTGAATTCACTCTGGATAAGTACGTACATAACCGACCAATCTTGGACTTTAATTCAATGTGTTGGTCAGGGTTCTGACCCTGTGTATTTTTCAGTGGGTACCGTTTCATTTCACTACCCTGGCTACGTGTTAAAATGGGTCTGAATTCACTCTGGATAAGTACGTACATAACCGACCAATCGTGGACTTTAATTCAATGTGTTGGTCAGGGTTCTGACCCTGTGTATTTTTCGGTGGGTACCGTTTAATTTCATTATCCTCGCTACGTGTTAAAATGGATCTGAATTCACTCTGGATAAGTACGTACATAACCGAACAATCTTGGACTTTCATTTTGCATGCAGGTAAGGTACACCTACAGACATAACTGTGGACATAATGCTTATACTTATGTTCTAAGACGTTAGTTAACATTTAATATCAGGCAATGCATTGGTTCATTACCCTGGCTACGTGTTAAAATGGGTCTGAATTCACTCTGGATAAGTACTTACATAACCGACCAATCTTGGACTTTAATTCACTGTGTTGGTCAGGGTTCTGACCCTGTGTATTTTTCGGTGGGTACCGTTTAATTTCATTATCCTGGCTACATGTTAAAATGGATCTGAATTCACTCTGGATAAGTATGTACATAACCGACCAATCTTGGACTTTATTTCAATATGTTGGTCAGGGTTCTGACCCTGTGTATTTTTCGGTGGGTACCGTTTAATTTCACTACCCTGGCTACGTGTTAAAATGGGTCTGAATTCACTCTGGATAAGTACGTACATAACCGACCACTCTTGAACTTTAATTCAATATGTTGGTCAGGGTCTGACCCTGTGTATTTTTCGGTGGGTACCGTTTAATTTCATTATCCTGGCTACATGTTAAAATGGATCTGAATTCACTCTGGATAAGTACGTACATAACCGACCAATCTTGGACTTTAATTCAATGTGTTGGCCAGGGTTCTGACCCTGTGTATTTTTCGGTGGGTACCGTTTAATTTCATTATCCTGGCTATGTGTTAAAATGGGTCTGAATTCACTCTGGATAAGTACGTACATAACCGACCAATCTTGGACTTTATTTCAATGTGTTGGTTAGGGTTCTGACCCTGTGTATTTTTCGGTGGGTACTGTTTAATTTTACTGCCCTGGCTACGTGTTAAAATGGGTTTGAATTCACTCTGGATAAGTACGTACAAAACCGACCAATTGTGGACTTTAATTCAATGTATTGGTCAGGGATCTGACCCTGTGTATTTTTCGGTGGGTACCGTTTAATTTCATTATCCTGGCTACGTGTTAAAATGGGTCTGAATTCACTCTGGATAAGTATGTACATAACTGACCAATCTTGGACTTTTTTTCAATATGTTGGTCAGGGTTCTGACCCTGTGTATTTTTCGGTGGGTACCATTTAATTTCACTACCCTGGCTACGTGTTAAAATGGATCTGAATTCACTCTGGATAAGTACGTACATAACCGACCAATCTTGGACTTTAATTCAATGTGTTGGTCAGGGTTCTGACCCTGTGTATTTTTCGGTGGGTACCGTTTAATTTCACTACCCTGGCTACGTGTTAAAATGGGTCTGAATTCACTCTGGATAAGTACGTACATAACCGACCAATTGTGGACTTTAATTCAATGTATTGGTCAGGGATCTGACCCTGTGTATTTTTTGGTGGGTACCGTTTAATTTCACTACCCTGGCTACGTGTTAAAATGGGTCTGAATTCACTCTGGATAAGTACGTACATAACCGACCACTCTTGAACTTTAATTCAATATGTTGGTCAGAGTCTGACCCTGTGTATTTTTCGGTGGGTACCGTTTAATTTCATTATCCTGGCTACGTGTTAAAATGGATCTGAATTCACTCTGGATAAGTACATACATAATCGACCAATCTTGGACTTTAATTCAATGTGTTGGTCAGGGTTCTGACCCTGTGTATTTTTCGGTGGGTACCGTTTAATTTCATTATCCTGGCTACATGTTAAAATGGATCTGAATTCACTCTGGATAAGTACGTACATAACCGACCAATCTTGGACTTTATTTCAATGTATTGGTCAGGGATCTGACCCTGTGTATTTTTCGGTGGGTACCGTTTAATTTCATTATCCTGGCTATGTGTTAAAATGGGTCTGAATTCACTCTGGATAAGTATGTACATAACCGACCAATCTTGGACTTTTTTTCAATATGTTGGTCAGGGTTCTGACCCTGTGTATTTTTCGGTGGGTACCGTTTAATTTCACTACGCTGGCTACATGTTAAAATGGGTCTCAATTCACTCTGGATAGGTACGTACATAACCGACCAATCTTGAACTTTAATTCAATATGTTGGTCAGGGTCTGACCCTGTGTATTTTTCGGTGGGTACCGTTTAATTTCATTATCCTGGCTACGTGTTAAAATGGATCTGAATTCACTCTGGATCAGTACGTACATAACCGAGCAATCTTGGACTTTAATTCAATGTGTTGGTCATGGTTCTGACCCTGTGTATTTTTCGGTGGGTACCGTTTAATTTCACTACCCTGGCTACGTGTTAAAATGGGTCTGAATTCACTCTGGATAAGTACGTACATAACCGACCAATCTTGGACTTTATTTCAATATGTTGGTCAGGGTTCTGACCCTGTGTATTTTTCGGTGGGTACCGTTTAATTTCATTATCCTGGCTACATGTTAAAATGGATCTGAATTCACTCTGGATAAGTATGTACATAACCGACCAATCTTGGACTTTATTTCAATATGTTGGTCAGGGTTCTGACCCTGTGTATTTTTCGGTGGGTACCGTTTAATTTCACTACCCTGGCTACGTGTTAAAATGGGTCTGAATTCACTCTGGATAAGTACGTACATAACCGACCACTCTTGAACTTTAATTCAATATGTTGGTCAGGGTCTGACCCTGTGTATTTTTCGGTGGGTACCGTTTAATTTCATTATCCTGGCTACGTGTTAAAATGGATCTGAATTCACTCTGGATAAGTACGTACATAACCGACCAATCTTGGACTTTAATTCAATGTGTTGGCCAGGGTTCTGACCCTGTGTATTTTTCGGTGGGTACCGTTTAATTTCATTATCCTGGCTACATGTTAAAATGGGTCTGAATTCACTCTGGATTAATACGTACATAACCGACCAATCTTGGACTTTCATTCAATGTGTTGGTCAGGGTTCTGACCCTGTGTATTTTTCGGTGGGTACCGTTTAATTTCGTTATTCTGGCTACGTGTTAAAATGGGTCTGAATTCATTTTGGATAAGTACGTACATAACCGATCAATTGTGGACTTTAATTCAATGTATTGGTCAGGGATCTGACCCTGTGTATTTTTCGGTGGGTACTGTTTAATTTCATTGTCCTAGCTACGTGTTAAAATGGATCTGAATTCACTCTGGATAAGTACGTACATAACCGACCAATCTTGGACTTTAATTCAATGTGTTGGTCAGTGTTCTGACCCTGTGTATTTTTCAGTGGGTACCGTTTAATTTCACTACCCTGGCTACGTGTTAAAATGGGTCTGAATTCACTCTGGATAAGTACGTACATAACCGACCAATCGTGGACTTTAATTCAATGTGTTGGTCAGGGTTCTGACCCTGTGTATTTTTCAGTGGGTACCGTTTAATTTCACTACCCTGGCTACGTGTTAAAATGGATCTGAATTCACTCTGGATAAGTACGTACATAACCGACCAATCTTGGACTTTCATTTTGCATGCAGGTAAGGTACACCTACAGACATAACTGTGGACATAATGCTTATACTTATGTTCTAAGACGTTAGTTAACATTTAATATCAGGCAATGCATTGGTTCATTACCCTGGCTACGTGTTAAAATGGGTCTGAATTCACTCTGGATAAGTACTAACATAACCGACCAATCTTGGACTTTTTTTCAATATGTTGGTCAGGGTTCTGACCCTGTGTATTTTTCGGTGGGTACCGTTTAATTTCACTACCCTGGCTACATGTTAAAATGGGTCTCAATTCACTCTGGATAAGTACGTACATAACCGACCAATCTTGAACTTTAATTCAATATGTTGGTCAGGGTCTGACCCTGTGTATTTTTCGGTGGGTACCATTTAATTTCATTATCCTGGCTACGTGTTAAAATGGATCTGAATTCACTCTGGATAAGTACGTACATAACCGACCAATCTTGGACTTTAATTCAATGTGTTGGTCAGGGTTCTGACCCTGTGTATTTTTCAGTGGGTACCGTTTAATTTCACTACCCTGGCTATGTGTTAAAATGGGTCTGAATTCACTCTGGATAAGTACGTACATAACCGACCAATCGTGGACTTTAATTCAATGTGTTGGTCAGGGTTCTGACCCTGTGTATTTTTCGGTGGGTACCGTTTAATTTCATTATCCTCGCTACGTGTTAAAATGGATCTGAATTCACTCTGGATAAGTACGTACATAACCGAACAATCTTGGACTTTCATTTTGCATGCAGGTAAGGTACACCTACAGACATAACTGTGGACATAATGCTTATACTTATGTTCTAAGACGTTAGTTAACATTTAATATCAGGCAATGCATTGGTTCATTACCCTGGCTACGTGTTAAAATGGGTCTGAATTCACTCTGGATAAGTACTTACATAACCGACCAATCTTGGACTTTAATTCACTGTGTTGGTCAGGGTTCTGACCCTGTTTATTTTTCGGTGGGTACCGTTTAATTTCATTATCCTGGCTATGTGTTAAAATGGGTCTGAATTCACTCTGGATTAGTACGTACATAACCGACCAATCTTGGACTTTCATTCAATGTGTTGGTCAGGATTCTGACCCTGTGTATTTTTCGCTGGGTACCGTTTAATTTCACTACTCTGGCAACGTGTTAAAATGGGTCTGAATTCACTCTGGATAAGTACGTACATAACCGACAAATCTTGAACTTTATTTCAATATGTTTGTCAGGGTCTGACCCTGTGTATTTTTTGGTGGGTACCGTTTAATTTCATTATCCTGGCTACGTGTTAAAATGGATCTGAATTCACTCTGGATAAGAACGTACATAACCGACCAATCTTGGACTTTAATTCAATGTGTTGGTCATGGTTCTGACCCTGTGTATTTTTCGGTGGGTACCGTTTAATTTCACTACCCTGGCTACGTGTTAAAATGGGTCTGAATTCACTCTGGATAAGTACGTACATAACCGACCAATCGTGGACTTTAATTCAATGTGTTGGTCAGGGTTCTGACCCTGTGTATTTTTCAGTGGGTACCGTTTAATTTCACTACCCTGGCTACGTGTTAAAATGGATCTGAATTCACTCTGGATAAGTACGTACATAACCGACCAATCTTGGACTTTCATTTTGCATGCAGGTAAGGTACACCTACAGACATAACTGTGGACATAATGCTTATACTTATGTTCTAAGACGTTAGTTAACATTTAATATCAGGCAATGCATTGGTTCATTACCCTGGCTACGTGTTAAAATGGGTCTGAATTCACTCTGGATAAGTACTAACATAACCGACCAATCTTGGACTTTTTTTCAATATGTTGGTCAGGGTTCTGACCCTGTGTATTTTTCGGTGGGTACCGTTTAATTTCACTACCCTGGCTACATGTTAAAATGGGTCTCAATTCACTCTGGATAAGTACGTACATAACCGACCAATCTTGAACTTTAATTCAATATGTTGGTCAGGGTCTGACCCTGTGTATTTTTCGGTGGGTACCATTTAATTTCATTATCCTGGCTACGTGTTAAAATGGATCTGAATTCACTCTGGATAAGTACGTACATAACCGACCAATCTTGGACTTTAATTCAATGTGTTGGTCAGGGTTCTGACCCTGTGTATTTTTCAGTGGGTACCGTTTAATTTCACTACCCTGGCTATGTGTTAAAATGGGTCTGAATTCACTCTGGATAAGTACGTACATAACCGACCAATCGTGGACTTTAATTCAATGTGTTGGTCAGGGTTCTGACCCTGTGTATTTTTCGGTGGGTACCGTTTAATTTCATTATCCTCGCTACGTGTTAAAATGGATCTGAATTCACTCTGGATAAGTACGTACATAACCGAACAATCTTGGACTTTCATTTTGCATGCAGGTAAGGTACACCTACAGACATAACTGTGGACATAATGCTTATACTTATGTTCTAAGACGTTAGTTAACATTTAATATCAGGCAATGCATTGGTTCATTACCCTGGCTACGTGTTAAAATGGGTCTGAATTCACTCTGGATAAGTACTTACATAACCGACCAATCTTGGACTTTAATTCACTGTGTTGGTCAGGGTTCTGACCCTGTTTATTTTTCGGTGGGTACCGTTTAATTTCATTATCCTGGCTATGTGTTAAAATGGGTCTGAATTCACTCTGGATTAGTACGTACATAACCGACCAATCTTGGACTTTCATTCAATGTGTTGGTCAGGATTCTGACCCTGTGTATTTTTCGCTGGGTACCGTTTAATTTCACTACTCTGGCAACGTGTTAAAATGGGTCTGAATTCACTCTGGATAAGTACGTACATAACCGACAAATCTTGAACTTTATTTCAATATGTTTGTCAGGGTCTGACCCTGTGTATTTTTTGGTGGGTACCGTTTAATTTCATTATCCTGGCTACGTGTTAAAATGGATCTGAATTCACTCTGGATAAGAACGTACATAACCGACCAATCTTGGACTTTAATTCAATGTGTTGGTCATGGTTCTGACCCTGTGTATTTTTCGGTGGGTACCGTTTAATTTCACTACCCTGGCTACGTGTTAAAATGGGTCTGAATTCACTCTGGATAAGTATGTACATAACCGACCAATCTTGGACTTTATTTCACTATGTTGGTCAGGGTTCTGACCCTGTGTATTTTTGGTGGGTACCATTTAATTTCATTATCCTGGCTACATGTTAAAATGGATCTGAATTCACTCTGGATAAGTATGTACATAACCGACCAATCTTGGACTTTATTTCAATATGTTGGTCAGGGTTCTGACCCTGTGTATTTTTCGGTGGGTACCGTTTAATTTCACTACCCTGGCTACGTGTTAAAATGGGTCTGAATTCATTCTGGATAAGTACGTACATAACCGACCACTCTTGAACTTTAATTCAATATGTTGGTCAGGGTCTGACCCTGTGTATTTTTCGGTGGGTACCGTTTAATTTCATTATCCTGGCTACGTGTTAAAATGGATCTGAATTCACTCTGGATAAGTACGTACATAACCGACCAATCTTGGACTTTAATTCAATGTGTTGGCCAGGGTTCTGACCCTGTGTATTTTTCGGTGGGTACCGTTTAATTTCATTATCCTGGCTACGTGTTAAAATTTGTCTGAATTCACTCTGGATAAGTACGTACATAACCGACCAATCTTGGACTTTATTTCAATGTGTTGGTTAGGGTTCTGACCCTGTGTATTTTTCGGTGGGTACCGTTTAATTTCATTATCCTGGCTACATGTTAAAATGGATCTGAATTCACTCTGGATAAGTACGTACATAACCGACCAATCTTGGACTTTATTTCAATGTATTGGTCAGGGATCTGACCCTGTGTATTTTTCGGTGGGTACCGTTTAATTTCATTATCCTGGCTATGTGTTAAAATGGGTCTGAATTCACTCTGGATAAGTATGTACATAACCGACCAATCTTGGACTTTTTTTCAATATGTTGGTCAGGGTTCTGACCCTGTGTATTTTTCGGTGGGTACCGTTTAATTTCACTACGCTGGCTACATGTTAAAATGGGTCTCAATTCACTCTGGATAGGTACGTACATAACCGACCAATCTTGAACTTTAATTCAATATGTTGGTCAGGGTCTGACCCTGTGTATTTTTCGGTGGGTACCGTTTAATTTCATTATCCTGGCTACGTGTTAAAATGGATCTGAATTCACTCTGGATCAGTACGTACATAACCGAGCAATCTTGGACTTTAATTCAATGTGTTGGTCATGGTTCTGACCCTGTGTATTTTTCGGTGGGTACCGTTTAATTTCACTACCCTGGCTACGTGTTAAAATGGGTCTGAATTCACTCTGGATAAGTACGTACATAACCGACCAATCTTGGACTTTATTTCAATATGTTGGTCAGGGTTCTGACCCTGTGTATTTTTCGGTGGGTACCGTTTAATTTCATTATCCTGGCTACATGTTAAAATGGATCTGAATTCACTCTGGATAAGTATGTACATAACCGACCAATCTTGGACTTTATTTCAATATGTTGGTCAGGGTTCTGACCCTGTGTATTTTTCGGTGGGTACCGTTTAATTTCACTACCCTGGCTACGTGTTAAAATGGGTCTGAATTCACTCTGGATAAGTACGTACATAACCGACCACTCTTGAACTTTAATTCAATATGTTGGTCAGGGTCTGACCCTGTGTATTTTTCGGTGGGTACCGTTTAATTTCATTATCCTGGCTACGTGTTAAAATGGATCTGAATTCACTCTGGATAAGTACGTACATAACCGACCAATCTTGGACTTTAATTCAATGTGTTGGCCAGGGTTCTGACCCTGTGTATTTTTCGGTGGGTACCGTTTAATTTCATTATCCTGGCTACATGTTAAAATGGGTCTGAATTCACTCTGGATTAATACGTACATAACCGACCAATCTTGGACTTTCATTCAATGTGTTGGTCAGGGTTCTGACCCTGTGTATTTTTCGGTGGGTACCGTTTAATTTCGTTATTCTGGCTACGTGTTAAAATGGGTCTGAATTCATTTTGGATAAGTACGTACATAACCGATCAATTGTGGACTTTAATTCAATGTATTGGTCAGGGATCTGACCCTGTGTATTTTTCGGTGGGTACTGTTTAATTTCATTGTCCTAGCTACGTGTTAAAATGGATCTGAATTCACTCTGGATAAGTACGTACATAACCGACCAATCTTGGACTTTAATTCAATGTGTTGGTCAGTGTTCTGACCCTGTGTATTTTTCAGTGGGTACCGTTTAATTTCACTACCCTGGCTACGTGTTAAAATGGGTCTGAATTCACTCTGGATAAGTACGTACATAACCGACCAATCGTGGACTTTAATTCAATGTGTTGGTCAGGGTTCTGACCCTGTGTATTTTTCAGTGGGTACCGTTTAATTTCACTACCCTGGCTACGTGTTAAAATGGATCTGAATTCACTCTGGATAAGTACGTACATAACCGACCAATCTTGGACTTTCATTTTGCATGCAGGTAAGGTACACCTACAGACATAACTGTGGACATAATGCTTATACTTATGTTCTAAGACGTTAGTTAACATTTAATATCAGGCAATGCATTGGTTCATTACCCTGGCTACGTGTTAAAATGGGTCTGAATTCACTCTGGATAAGTACTAACATAACCGACCAATCTTGGACTTTTTTTCAATATGTTGGTCAGGGTTCTGACCCTGTGTATTTTTCGGTGGGTACCGTTTAATTTCACTACCCTGGCTACATGTTAAAATGGGTCTCAATTCACTCTGGATAAGTACGTACATAACCGACCAATCTTGAACTTTAATTCAATATGTTGGTCAGGGTCTGACCCTGTGTATTTTTCGGTGGGTACCGTTTAATTTCATTATCCTGGCTACGTGTTAAAATGGATCTGAATTCACTCTGGATAAGTACGTACATAACCGACCAATCTTGGACTTTAATTCAATGTGTTGGTCAGGGTTCTGACCCTGTGTATTTTTCAGTGGGTACCGTTTAATTTCACTACCCTGGCTACGTGTTAAAATGGGTCTGAATTCACTCTGGATAAGTACGTACATAACCGACCAATCGTGGACTTTAATTCAATGTGTTGGTCAGGGTTCTGACCCTGTGTATTTTTCGGTGGGTACCGTTTAATTTCATTATCCTCGCTACGTGTTAAAATGGATCTGAATTCACTCTGGATAAGTACGTACATAACCGAACAATCTTGGACTTTCATTTTGCATGCAGGTAAGGTACACCTACAGACATAACTGTGGACATAATGCTTATACTTATGTTCTAAGACGTTAGTTAACATTTAATATCAGGCAATGCATTGGTTCATTACCCTGGCTACGTGTTAAAATGGGTCTGAATTCACTCTGGATAAGTACTTACATAACCGACCAATCTTGGACTTTAATTCACTGTGTTGGTCAGGGTTCTGACCCTGTTTATTTTTCGGTGGGTACCGTTTAATTTCATTATCCTGGCTATGTGTTAAAATGGGTCTGAATTCACTCTGGATTAGTACGTACATAACCGACCAATCTTGGTCTTTCATTCAATGTGTTGGTCAGGATTCTGACCCTGTGTATTTTTCGCTGGGTACCGTTTAATTTCACTACTCTGGCAACGTGTTAAAATGGGTCTGAATTCACTCTGGATAAGTACGTACATAACCGACAAATCTTGAACTTTATTTCAATATGTTTGTCAGGGTCTGACCCTGTGTATTTTTTGGTGGGTACCGTTTAATTTCATTATCCTGGCTACGTGTTAAAATGGATCTGAATTCACTCTGGATAAGAACGTACATAACCGACCAATCTTGGACTTTAATTCAATGTGTTGGTCATGGTTCTGACCCTGTGTATTTTTCGGTGGGTACCGTTTAATTTCACTACCCTGGCTACGTGTTAAAATGGGTCTGAATTCACTCTGGATAAGTATGTACATAACCGACCAATCTTGGACTTTATTTCACTATGTTGGTCAGGGTTCTGACCCTGTGTATTTTTTGGTGGGTACCGTTTAATTTCATTATCCTGGCTACATGTTAAAATGGATCTGAATTCACTCTGGATAAGTATGTACATAACCGACCAATCTTGGACTTTATTTCAATATGTTGGTCAGGGTTCTGACCCTGTGTATTTTTCGGTGGGTACCGTTTAATTTCACTACCCTGGCTACGTGTTAAAATGGGTCTGAATTCATTCTGGATAAGTACGTACATAACCGACCACTCTTGAACTTTAATTCAATATGTTGGTCAGGGTCTGACCCTGTGTATTTTTCGGTGGGTACCGTTTAATTTCATTATCCTGGCTACGTGTTAAAATGGATCTGAATTCACTCTGGATAAGTACGTACATAACCGACCAATCTTGGACTTTAATTCAATGTGTTGGCCAGGGTTCTGACCCTGTGTATTTTTCGGTGGGTACCGTTTAATTTCATTATCCTGGCTACGTGTTAAAATTTGTCTGAATTCACTCTGGATAAGTACGTACATAACCGACCAATCTTGGACTTTATTTCAATGTGTTGGTTAGGGTTCTGACCCTGTGTATTTTTCGGTGGGTACCGTTTAATTTCACTACCCTGGCTACGTGTTAAAATGGGTCTGAATTCACTCTGGATAAGTACGTACATAACCGACCACTCTTGAACTTTAATTCAATATGTTGGTCAGAGTCTGACCCTGTGTATTTTTCGGTGGGTACCGTTTAATTTCACTACCCTGGCTACGTGTTAAAATGGATCTGAATTCACTCTGGATAAGTACATACATAATCGACCAATCTTGGACTTTAATTCAATGTGTTGGTCAGGGTTCTGACCCTGTGTATTTTTCGGTGGGTACCGTTTAATTTCATTATCCTGGCTACATGTTAAAATGGATCTGAATTCACTCTGGATAAGTACGTACATAACCGACCAATCTTGGACTTTATTTCAATGTATTGGTCAGGGATCTGGCCCTGTGTATTTTTCGGTGGGTACCGTTTAATTTCATTATCCTGGCTACGTGTTAAAATGGGTCTGAATTCACTCTGGATAAGTATGTACATAACTGACCAATCTTGGACTTTTTTCAATATGTTGGTCAGGGTTCTGACCCTGTGTATTTTTCGGTGGGTACCGTTTAATTTCCCTACCCTGGCTACATGTTAAAATGGGTCTCAATTCACTCTGGATAAGTACGTACATAACCGACCAATCTTGAACTTTAATTCAATATGTTGGTCAGGGTCTGACCCTGTGTATTTTTCGGTGGGTATCGTTTAATTTCATTATCCTGGCTACGTGTTAAAATGGATCTGAATTCACTCTGGATAAGTACGTACATAACCGAGCAATCTTGGACTTTAATTCAATGTGTTGGTCATGGTTCTGACCCTGTGTATTTTTCGGTGGGTACCGTTTAATTTCACTACCCTGGCTACGTGTTAAAATGGGTCTGAATTCACTCTGGATAAGTATGTACATAACCGACCAATCTTGGACTTTATTTCACTATGTTGGTCAGGGTTCTGACCCTGTGTATTTTTCGGTGGGTACCGTTTAATTTCATTATCCTGGCTACATGTTAAAATGGATCTCAATTCACTCTGGATAAGTATGTACATAACCGACCAATCTTGGACTTTATTTCAATATGTTGGTCAGGGTTCTGACCCTGTGTATTTTTCAGTGGGTACCGTTTAATTTCACTACCCTGGCTACGTGTTAAAATGGGTCTGAATTCACTCTGGATAAGTACGTACATAACCGACCACTCTTGAACTTCAATTCAATATGTTGGTCAGGGTCTGACCCTGTGTATTTTTCGGTGGGTACCATTTAATTTCATTATCCTGGCTACGTGTTAAAATGGATCTGAATTCACTCTGGATAAGTACGTACATAACCGACCAATCTTGGACTTTAATTCAATGTGTTGGCCAGGGTTCTGACCCTGTGTATTTTTCGGTGGGTACCGTTTAATTTCATTATCCTGGCTACGTGTTAAAATTTGTCTGAATTCACTCTGGATAAGTACGTACATAACCGACCAATCTTGGACTTTATTTCAATGTGTTGGTTAGGGTTCTGACCCTGTGTATTTTTCGGTGGGTACTGTTTAATTTTACTGCCCTGGCTACGTGTTAAAATGGGTTTGAATTCACTCTGGATAAGTACGTACAAAACCGACCAATTGTGGACTTTAATTCAATGTATTGGTCAGGGATCTGACCCTGTGTATTTTTCGGTGGGTACCGTTTAATTTCATTATCCTGGCTACGTGTTAAAATGGGTCTGAATTCACTCTGGATAAGTATGTACATAACCAACCAATCTTGGACTTTAATTCAATGTGTTGGTCAGGGTTCTGACCCTGTGTATTTTTCGGTGGGTACCGTTTAATTTCACTACCCTGGCTACGTGTTAAAATGGGTCTGAATTCACTCTGGATAAGTACGTACATAACCGACCACTCTTGAACTTTAATTCAATATGTTGGTCAGAGTCTGACCCTGTGTATTTTTCGGTGGGTACCGTTTAATTTCATTATCCTGGCTACGTGTTAAAATGGATCTGAATTCACTCTGGATAAGTACATACATAATCGACCAATCTTGGACTTTAATTCAATGTGTTGGTCAGGGTTCTGACCCTGTGTATTTTTCGGTGGGTACCATTTAATTTCATTATCCTGGCTACATGTTAAAATGGATCTGAATTCACTCTGGATAAGTACGTACATAACCGACCAATCTTGGACTTTATTTCAATGTATTGGTCAGGGATCTGGCCCTGTGTATTTTTAGGTGGGTACCGTTTAATTTCATTATCCTGGCTACGTGTTAAAATGGGTCTGAATTCACTCTGGATAAGTATGTACATAACCGACCAATCTTGGACTTTTTTCAATATGTTGGTCAGGGTTCTGACCCTGTGTATTTTTCGGTGGGTACCATTTAATTTCACTACCCTGGCTACATGTTAAAATGGGTCTCAATTCACTCTGGATAAGTACGTACATAACCGACCAATCTTGAACTTTAATTCAATATGTTGGTCAGGGTCTGACCCTGTGTATTTTTCGGTGGGTACCGTTTAATTTCATTATCCTGGCTACGTGTTAAAATGGATCTGAATTCACTCTGGATAAGTACGTACATAACCGAGCAATCTTGGACTTTAATTCAATGTGTTGGTCATGGTTCTGACTCTGTGTATTTTTCGGTGGGTACCGTTTAATTTCACTACCCTGGCTACGTGTTAAAATGGGTCTGAATTCACTCTGGATAAGTACGTACATAACCGACCAATCTTGGACTTTATTTCAATATGTTGGTCAGGGTTCTGACCCTGTGTATTTTTCGGTGGGTACCGTTTAATTTCATTATCCTGGCTACATGTTAAAATGGATCTGAATTCACTCTGGATAAGTATGTACATAACCGACCAATCTTGGACTTTATTTCAATATGTTGGTCAGGGTTCTGACCCTGTGTATTTTTCGGTGGGTACCGTTTAATTTCACTACCCTGGCTACGTGTTAAAATGGGTCTGAATTCACTCTGGATAAGTACGTACATAACCGACCACTCTTGAACTTTAATTCAATATGTTGGTCAGGGTCTGACCCTGTGTATTTTTCGGTGGGTACCGTTTAATTTCATTATCCTGGCTACGTGTTAAAATTTGTCTGAATTCACTCTGGATAAGTACGTACATAACCGATCAATCTTGGACTTTATTTCAATGTGTTGGTTAGGGTTCTGACCCTGTGTATTTTTCGGTGGGTACTGTTTAATTTTACTGCCCTGGCTACGTGTTAAAATGGGTTTGAATTCACTCTGGATAAGTACGTACAAAACCGACCAATTGTGGACTTTAATTCAATGTATTGGTCAGGGATCTGACCCTGTGTATTTTTCGGTGGGTACCGTTTAATTTCATTATCCTGGCTACGTGTTAAAATGGGTCTGAATTCACTCTGGATAAGTATGTACATAACCGACCAATCTTGGACTTGTTTTCAATATGTTGGTCAGGGTTCTGACCCTGTGTATTTTTCGGTGGGTACCATTTAATTTCACTACCCTGGCTACGTGTTAAAATGGATCTGAATTCACTCTGGATAAGTACGTACATAACCGACCAATCTTGGACTTTAATTCAATGTGTTGGTCAGGGTTCTGACCCTGTGTATTTTTCGGTGGGTACCGTTTAATTTCACTACCCAGGCTACATGTTAAAATGGGTCTGAATTCACTCTGGATAAGTACGTACATAACCGACCAATCGTGGACTTTAATTCTATGTATTGGTCAGGGATCTGACCCTGTGTATTTTTCGGTGGGTACCGTTTAATTTCATTATCCTGGCTACGTGTTAAAATGGGTCTGAATTCACTCTGGATAAGTACGCACATAACCAACCAATCTTGGACTTTAATTCAATGTGTTGGTCAGGGTTCTGACCCTGTGTATTTTTCGGTGGGTACCGTTTAATTTCACTACCCTGGCTACGTGTTAAAATGGGTCTGAATTCACTCTGGATAAGTACGTACATAACCGACCACTCTTGAACTTTAATTCAATATGTTGGTCAGAGTCTGACCCTGTGTATTTTTCGGTGGGTACCGTTTAATTTCATTATCCTGGCTACGTGTTAAAATGGATCTGAATTCACTCTGGATAAGTACATACATAATCGACCAATCTTGGACTTTAATTCAATGTGTTGGTCAGGGTTCTGACCCTGTGTATTTTTTGGTGGGTACCGTTTAATTTCATTATCCTGTCTACATGTTAAAATGGATCTGAATTCACTCTGGATAAGTACGTACATAACCGACCAATCTTGGACTTTATTTCAATGTATTGGTCAGGGATCTGACCCTGTGTATTTTTCGGTGGGTACCGTTTAATTTCATTATCCTGGCTACGTGTTAAAATGGGTCTGAATTCACTCTGGATAAGTATGTACATAACCGACCAATCTTGGACTTTTTTTCAATATGTTGGTCAGGGTTCTGACCCTGTGTATTTTTCGGTGGGTACCGTTTAATTTCACTACCCTGGCTACATGTTAAAATGGGTCTCAATTCACTCTGGATAAGTACGTACATAACCGACCAATCTTGAACTTTAATTCAATATGTTGGTCAGGGTCTGACCCTGTGTATTTTTCGGTGGGTACCGTTTAATTTCATTATCCTGGCTACATGTTAAAATGGATCTGAATTCACTCTGGATAAGTATGTACATAACCGACCAATCTTGGACTTTATTTCAATATGTTGGTCAGGGTTCTGACCCTGTGTATTTTTCGGTGGGTACCGTTTAATTTCACTACCCTGGCTACGTGTTAAAATGGGTCTGAATTCACTCTGGATAAGTACGTACATAACCGACCACTCTTGAACTTTAATTCAATATGTTGGTCAGGGTCTGACCCTGTGTATTTTTCGGTGGGTACCGTTTAATTTCATTATCCTGGCTACGTGTTAAAATGGATCTGAATTCACTCTGGATAAGTACGTACATAACCGACCAATCTTGGACTTTAATTCAATGTGTTGGCCAGGGTTCTGACCCTGTGTATTTTTCGGTGGGTACCGTTTAATTTCATTATCCTGGCTACGTGTTAAAATTTGTCTGAATTTACTCTGGATAAGTACGTACATAACCGACCAATCTTGGACTTTATTTCAATGTGTTGGTTAGGGTTCTGACCCTGTGTATTTTTCGGTGGGTACTGTTTAATTTTACTGCCCTGGCTACGTGTTAAAATGGGTTTGAATTCACTCTGGATAAGTACGTACAAAACCGACCAATTGTGGACTTTAATTCAATGTATTGGTCAGGGATCTGACCCTGTGTATTTTTCGGTGGGTACCGTTTAATTTCATTATCCTGGCTACGTGTTAAAATGGGTCTGAATTCACTCTGGATAAGTACGTACATAACCAACCAATCTTGGACTTTAATTCAATGTGTTGGTCAGGGTTCTGACCCTGTGTATTTTTCGGTGGGTACCGTTTAATTTCACTACCCTGGCTACGTGTTAAAATGGGTCTGAATTCACTCTGGATAAGTACGTACATAACCGACCACTCTTGAACTTTAATTCAATGTGTTGGTCAGAGTCTGACCCTGTGTATTTTTCTGTGGGTACCGTTTAATTTCATTATCCTGGCTACATGATAAAATGGATCTGAATTCACTCTGGATAAGTACGTACATAACCGAGCAATCTTGGACTTTAATTCAATGTGTTGGTCATGGTTCTGACCCTGTGTATTTTTCGGTGGGTACCGTTTAATTTCACTACCCTGGCTACGTGTTAAAATGGGTCTGAATTCACTCTGGATAAGTATGTACATAACCGACCAATCTTGGACTTTATTTCACTATGTTGGTCAGGGTTCTGACCCTGTGTATTTTTCGGTGGGTACCGTTTAATTTCATTATCCTGGCTACATGTTAAAATTGATCTGAATTCACTCTGGATAAGTATGTACATAACCGACCAATCTTGGACTTTATTTCAATATGTTGGTCAGGGTTCTGACCCTGTGTATTTTTCGGTGGGTACCGTTTAATTTCACTACCCTGGCTACGTGTTAAAATGGGTCTGAATTCACTCTGGATAAGTACGTACATAACCGACCACTCTTGAACTTTAATTCAATATGTTGGTCAGGGTCTGACCCTGTGTATTTTTCGGTGGGTACCGTTTAATTTCATTATCCTGGCTACGTGTTAAAATGGATCTGAATTCACTCTGGATAAGTACGTACATAACCGACCAATCTTGGACTTTAATTCAATGTGTTGGCCTGGGTTCTGACCCTGTGTATTTTTCGGTGGGTACCGTTTAATTTCATTATCCTGGCTACATGTTAAAATTTGTCTGAATTCACTCTGGATAAGTACGTACATAACCGACCAATCTTGGACTTTATTTCAATGTGTTGGTTAGGGTTCTGACCCTGTGTATTTTTCGGTGGGTACTGTTTAATTTTACTGCCCTGGCTACGTGTTAAAATGGGTTTGAATTCACTCTGGATAAGTACGTACAAAACCGACCAATTGTGGACTTTAATTCAATGTATTGGTCAGGGATCTGACCCTGTGTATTTTTCGGTGGGTACCGTTTAATTTCATTATCCTGGCTACGTGTTAAAATGGGTCTGAATTCACTCTGGATAAGTATGTACATAACCAACCAATCTTGGACTTTAATTCAATGTGTTGGTCAGGGTTCTGACCCTGTGTATTTTTCGGTGGGTACCGTTTAATTTCACTACCCTGACTACGTGTTAAAATGGGTCTGAATTCACTCTGGATAAGTACGTACATAACCGACCACTCTTGAACTTTAATTCAATATGTTGGTCAGAGTCTGACCCTGTGTATTTTTCGGTGGGTACCGTTTAATTTCATTATCCTGGCTACGTGTTAAAATGGATCTGAATTCACTCTGGATAAGTACATTCATAATCGACCAATCTTGGACTTTAATTCAATGTGTTGGTCAGGGTTCTGACCCTGTGTATTTTTCGGTGGGTACCGTTTAATTTCATTATCCTGGCTACATGTTGAAATGGATCTGAATTCACTCTGGATAAGTACGTACATAACCGACCAATCTTGGACTTTATTTCAATGTATTGGTCAGGGATCTGGCCCTGTGTATTTTTAGGTGGGTACCGTTTAATTTCATTATCCTGGCTACGTGTTAAAATGGGTCTGAATTCACTCTGGATAAGTATGTACATAACCGACCAATCTTGGACTTTTTTCAATATGTTGGTCAGGGTTCTGACCCTGTGTATTTTTCGGTGGGTACCATTTAATTTCACTACCCTGGCTACATGTTAAAATGGGTCTCAATTCACTCTGGATAAGTACGTACATAACCGACCAATCTTGAACTTTAATTCAATATGTTGGTCAGGGTCTGACCCTGTGTATTTTTCGGTGGGTACCGTTTAATTTCATTATCCTGGCTACGTGTTAAAATGGATCTGAATTCACTCTGGATAAGTACGTACATAACCGAGCAATCTTGGACTTTAATTCAATGTGTTGGTCATGGTTCTGACCCTGTGTATTTTTCGGTGGGTACCGTTTAATTTCACTACCCTGGCTACGTGTTAAAATGGGTCTGAATTCACTCTGGATAAGTACGTACATAACCGACCAATCTTGGACTTTATTTCAATATGTTGGTCAGGGTTCTGACCCTGTGTATTTTTCGGTGGGTACCGTTTAATTTCATTATCCTGGCTACATGTTAAAATGGATCTGAATTCACTCTGGATAAGTATGTACATAACCGACCAATCTTGGACTTTATTTCAATATGTTGGTCAGGGTTCTGACCCTGTGTATTTTTCGATGGGTACCGTTTAATTTCACTACCCTGGCTACGTGTTAAAATGGGTCTGAATTCACTCTGGATAAGTACATACATAACCAACCACTCTTGAACTTTAATTCAATATGTTGGTCAGGGTCTGACCCTGTGTATTTTTCGGTGGGTACCGTTTAATTTCATTATCCTGGCTACGTGTTAAAATTTGTCTGAATTCACTCTGGATAAGTACGTACATAACCGATCAATCTTGGACTTTATTTCAATGTGTTGGTTAGGGTTCTGACCCTGTGTATTTTTCGGTGGGTACTGTTTAATTTTACTGCCCTGGCTACGTGTTAAAATGGGTTTGAATTCACTCTGGATAAGTACGTACAAAACCGACCAATTGTGGACTTTAATTCAATGTATTGGTCAGGGATCTAACCCTGTGTATTTTTCGGTGGGTACCGTTTAATTTCATTATCCTGGCTACGTGTGAAAATGGGTCTGAATTCACTCTGGATAAGTATGTACATAACCGACCAATCTTGGACTTTTTTTCAATATGTTGGTCAGGGTTCTGACCCTGTGTATTTTTCGGTGGGTACCGTTTAATTTCACTACCCTGGCTACGTGTTAAAATGGGTCTGAATTCACTCTGGATAAGTACGTACATAACCGACCACTCTTGAACTTTAATTCAATATGTTGGTCAGAGTCTGACCCTGTGTATTTTTCGGTGGGTACCGTTTAATTTCATTATCCTGGCTACGTGTTAAAATGGATCTGAATTCACTCTGGATAAGTACATACATAATCGACCAATCTTGGACTTTAATTCAATGTGTTGGTCAGGGTTCTGACCCTGTGTATTTTTCGGTGGGTACCGTTTAATTTCATTATCCTGTCTACATGTTAAAATGGATCTGAATTCACTCTGGATAAGTACGTACATAACCGACCAATCTTGGACTTTATTTCAATGTATTGGTCAGGGATCTGACCCTGTGTATTTTTCGGTGGGTACCGTTTAATTTCATTATCCTGGCTACGTGTTAAAATGGGTCTGAATTCACTCTGGATAAGTATGTACATAACCGACCAATCTTGGACTTTTTTTCAATATGTTGGTCAGGGTTCTGACCCTGTGTATTTTTCGGTGGGTACCGTTTAATTTCACTACCCTGGCTACATGTTAAAATGGGTCTCAATTCACTCTGGATAAGTACGTACATAACCGACCAATCTTGAACTTTAATTCAATATGTTGGTCAGGGTCTGACCCTGTGTATTTTTCGGTGGGTACCATTTAATTTCACTACCCTGGCTACATGTTAAAATGGGTCTCAATTCACTCTGGATAAGTACGTACATAACCGACCAATCTTGAACTTTAATTCAATATGTTGGTCAGGGTCTGACCCTGTGTATTTTTCGGTGGGTACCGTTTAATTTCATTATCCTGGCTACGTGTTAAAATGGATCTGAATTCACTCTGGATAAGTACGTACATAACCGAGCAATCTTGGACTTTAATTCAATGTGTTGGTCATGGTTCTGACCCTGTGTATTTTTCGGTGGGTACCGTTTAATTTCACTACCCTGGCTACGTGTTAAAATGGGTCTGAATTCACTCTGGATAAGTACATACATAACCGACCAATCTTGGACTTTATTTCAATATGTTGGTCAGGGTTCTGACCCTGTGTATTTTTCGGTGGGTACCGTTTAATTTCATTATCCTGGCTACATGTTAAAATGGATCTGAATTCACTCTGGATAAGTATGTACATAACCGACCAATCTTGGACTTTATTTCAATATGTTGGTCAGGGTTCTGACCCTGTGTATTTTTCGGTGGGTACCGTTTAATTTAATTATCCTGGCTACGTGTTAAAATTTGTCTGAATTCACTCTGGATAAGTACGTACATAACCGATCAATCTTGGACTTTATTTCAATGTGTTGGTTAGGGTTCTGACCCTGTGTATTTTTCGGTGGGTACTGTTTAATTTTACTGCCCTGGCTACGTGTTAAAATGGGTTTGAATTCACTCTGGATAAGTACGTACAAAACCGACCAATTGTGGACTTTAATTCAATGTATTGGTCAGGGATCTAACCCTGTGTATTTTTCGGTGGGTACCGTTTAATTTCATTATCCTGGCTACGTGTGAAAATGGGTCTGAATTCACTCTGGATAAGTATGTACATAACCGACCAATCTTGGACTTTTTTTCAATATGTTGGTCAGGGTTCTGACCCTGTGTATTTTTCGGTGGGTACCGTTTAATTTCACTACCCTGGCTACGTGTTAAAATGGGTCTGAATTCACTCTGGATAAGTACGTACATAACCGACCACTCTTGAACTTTAATTCAATATGTTGGTCAGAGTCTGACCCTGTGTATTTTTCGGTGGGTACCATTTAATTTCATTATCCTGGCTACGTGTTAAAATGGATCTGAATTCACTCTGGATAAGTACATACATAATCGACCAATCTTGGACTTTAATTCAATGTGTTGGTCAGGGTTCTGACCCTGTGTATTTTTCGGTGGGTACCGTTTAATTTCATTATCCTGTCTACATGTTAAAATGGATCTGAATTCACTCTGGATAAGTACGTACATAACCGACCAATCTTGGACTTTATTTCAATGTATTGGTCAGGGATCTGACCCTGTGTATTTTTCGGTGGGTACCGTTTAATTTCATTATCCTGGCTACGTGTTAAAATGGGTCTGAATTCACTCTGGATAAGTATGTACATAACCGACCAATCTTGGACTTTTTTTCAATATCTTGGTCAGGGTTCTGACCCTGTGTATTTTTCGGTGGGTACCGTTTAATTTCACTACCCTGGCTACATGTTAAAATGGGTCTCAATTCACTCTGGATAAGTACGTACATAACCGACCAATCTTGAACTTTAATTCAATATGTTGGTCAGGGTCTGACCCTGTGTATTTTTCGGTGGGTACCGTTTAATTTCATTATCCTGGCTACATGTTAAAATGGATCTGAATTCACTCTGGATAAGTATGTACATAACCGACCAATCTTGGACTTTATTTCAATATGTTGGTCAGGGTTCTGACCCTGTGTATTTTTCGGTGGGTACCGTTTAATTTCACTACCCTGGCTACGTGTTAAAATGGGTCTGAATTCACTCTGGATAAGTACGTACATAACCGACCACTCTTGAACTTTAATTCAATATGTTGGTCAGGGTCTGACCCTGTGTATTTTTCGGTGGGTACCGTTTAATTTCATTATCCTGGCTACGTGTTAAAATGGATCTGAATTCACTCTGGATAAGTACGTACATAACCGACCAATCTTGGACTTTAATTCAATGTGTTGGCCAGGGTTCTGACCCTGTGTATTTTTCGGTGGGTACCGTTTAATTTCATTATCCTGGCTACGTGTTAAAATTTGTCTGAATTCACTCTGGATAAGTACGTACATAACCGACCAATCTTGGACTTTATTTCAATGTGTTGGTTAGGGTTCTGACCCTGTGTATTTTTCGGTGGGTACTGTTTAATTTTACTGCCCTGGCTACGTGTTAAAATGGGTTTGAATTCACTCTGGATAAGTACGTACAAAACCGACCAATTGTGGACTTTAATTCAATATATTGGTCAGGGATCTGACCCTGTGTATTTTTCGGTGGGTACCGTTTAATTTCATTTTCCTGGCTACGTGTTAAAATGGGTCTGAATTCACTCTGGATAAGTACGTACATAACCAACCAATCTTGGACTTTAATTCAATGTGTTGGTCAGGGTTCTGACCCTGTGTATTTTTCTGTGGGTACCGTTTAATTTCACTACCCTGGCTACGTGTTAAAATGGGTCTGAATTCACTCTGGATAAGTACGTACATAACCGACCACTCTTGAACTTTAATTCAATATGTTGGTCAGAGTCTGACCCTGTGTATTTTTCGGTGGGTACCGTTTAATTTCATTATCCTGGCTACATGTTAAAATGGATCTGAATTCACTCTGGATAAGTACGTACATAACCGACCAATCTTGGACTTTATTTCAATGTATTGGTCAGGGATCTGGCCCTGTGTATTTTTCGGTGGGTACCGTTTAATTTCATTATCCTGGCTACGTGTTAAAATGGGTCTGAATTCACTCTGGATAAGTATGTACATAACCGACCAATCTTGGACTTTTTTCAATATGTTGGTCAGGGTTCTGACCCTGTGTATTTTTCGGTGGGTACTGTTTAATTTTACTGCCCTGGCTACGTGTTAAAATGGGTTTGAATTCACTATGGATAAGTACGTACAAAACCGACCAATTGTGGACTTTAATTCAATGTATTGGTCAGGGATCTGACCCTGTGTATTTTTCGGTGGGTACCGTTTAATTTCATTATCCTGGCTACGTGTTAAAATGGGTCTGAATTCACTCTGGATAAGTATGTACATAACCGACCAATCTTGGACTTTTTTTCAATATGTTGGTCAGGGTTCTGACCCTGTGTATTTTTCGGTGGGTACCATTTAAATTCACTACCCTGGCTACGTGTTAAAATGGATCTGAATTCACTCTGGATAAGAACGTACATAACCGACCAATCTTGGACTTTAATTCAATGTGTTGGTCAGGGTTCTGACCCTGTGTATTTTTCGGTGGGTACTGTTTAATTTTACTGCCCTGGCTACGTGTTAAAATGGGTTTGAATTCACTCTGGATAGGTACGTACAAAACCGACCAATTGTGGACTTTAATTCAATGTATTGGTCAGGGATCTGACCCTGTGTATTTTTCGGTGGGTACCGTTTAATTTCATTTTCCTGGCTACATGTTAAAATGGGTCTGAATTCACTCTGGATAAGTACGTACATAACCAACCAATCTTGGACTTTAATTCAATGTGTTGGTCAGGGTTCTGACCCTGTGTATTTTTCGGTGGGTACCGTTTAATTTCACTACCCTGGCTACGTGTTAAAATGGGTCTGAATTCACTCTGGATAAGTACGTACATAACCGACCACTCTTGAACTTTAATTCAATATGTTGGTCAGAGTCTGACCCTGTGTATTTTTCGGTGGGTACCGTTTAATTTCATTATCCTGGCTACATGTTAAAATGGATCTGAATTCACTCTGGATAAGTACGTACATAACCGACCAATCTTGGACTTTATTTCAATGTATTGGTCAGGGATCTGGCCCTGTGTATTTTTCGGTGGGTACCGTTTAATTTCATTATCCTGGCTACGTGTTAAAATGGGTCTGAATTCACTCTGGATAAGTATGTACATAACCGACCAATCTTGGACTTTTTTCAATATGTTGGTCAGGGTTCTGACCCTGTGTATTTTTCGGTGGGTACTGTTTAATTTTACTGCCCTGGCTACGTGTTAAAATGGGTTTGAATTCACTATGGATAAGTACGTACAAAACCGACCAATTGTGGACTTTAATTCAATGTATTGGTCAGGGATCTGACCCTGTGTATTTTTCGGTGGGTACCGTTTAATTTCATTATCCTGGCTACGTGTTAAAATGGGTCTGAATTCACTCTGGATAAGTATGTACATAACCGACCAATCTTGGACTTTTTTTCAATATGTTGGTCAGGGTTCTGACCCTGTGTATTTTTCGGTGGGTACCATTTAAATTCACTACCCTGGCTACGTGTTAAAATGGATCTGAATTCACTCTGGATAAGTACGTACATAACCGACCAATCTTGGACTTTAATTCAATGTGTTGGTCAGGGTTCTGACCCTGTGTATTTTTCGGTGGGTACTGTTTAATTTTACTGCCCTGGCTACGTGTTAAAATGGGTTTGAATTCACTCTGGATAGGTACGTACAAAACCGACCAATTGTGGACTTTAATTCAATGTATTGGTCAGGGATCTGACCCTGTGTATTTTTCGGTGGGTACCGTTTAATTTCATTTTCCTGGCTACATGTTAAAATGGGTCTGAATTCACTCTGGATAAGTACGTACATAACCAACCAATCTTGGACTTTAATTCAATGTGTTGGTCAGGGTTCTGACCCTGTGTATTTTTCGGTGGGTACCGTTTAATTTCACTACCCTGGCTACGTGTTAAAATGGGTCTGAATTCACTCTGGATAAGTACGTACATAACCGACCACTCTTGAACTTTAATTCAATATGTTGGTCAGAGTCTGACCCTGTGTATTTTTCGGTGGGTACCGTTTAATTTCATTATCCTGGCTACATGTTAAAATGGATCTGAATTCACTCTGGATAAGTACGTACATAACCGACCAATCTTGGACTTTATTTCAATGTATTGGTCAGGGATCTGGCCCTGTGTATTTTTCGGTGGGTACCGTTTAATTTCATTATCCTGGCTACGTGTTAAAATGGGTCTGAATTCACTCTGGATAAGTATGTACATAACCGACCAATCTTGGACTTTTTTCAATATGTTGGTCAGGGTTCTGACCCTGTGTATTTTTCGGTGGGTACTGTTTAATTTTACTGCCCTGGCTACGTGTTAAAATGGGTTTGAATTCACTATGGATAAGTACGTACAAAACCGACCAATTGTGGACTTTAATTCAATGTATTGGTCAGGGATCTGACCCTGTGTATTTTTCGGTGGGTACCGTTTAATTTCATTATCCTGGCTACGTGTTAAAATGGGTCTGAATTCACTCTGGATAAGTATGTACATAACCGACCAATCTTGGACTTTTTTTCAATATGTTGGTCAGGGTTCTGACCCTGTGTATTTTTCGGTGGGTACCATTTAAATTCACTACCCTGGCTACGTGTTAAAATGGATCTGAATTCACTCTGGATAAGTACGTACATAACCGACCAATCTTGGACTTTAATTCAATGTGTTGGTCAGGGTTCTGACCCTGTGTATTTTTCGGTGGGTACCGTTTAATTTCACTACCCTGGCTACGTGTTAAAATGGGTCTGAATTCACTCTGGATAAGTACGTACATAACCGACCAATCGTGGACTTTAATTCAATGTGTTGGTCAGGGTTCTGACCCTGTGTATTTTTCGGTGGGTACCGTTTAATTTCACTACCCTGGCTACGTGTTAAAATGGGTCTGAATTCACTCTGGATAAGTACGTACATAACCGACCACTCTTGAACTTTAATTCAATATGTTGGTCAGAGTCTGACCCTGTGTATTTTTCGGTGGGTACCGTTTAATTTCATTATCCTGGCTACGTGTTAAAATGGATCTGAATTCACTCTGGATAAGTACATACATAATCGACCAATCTTGGACTTTAATTCAATGTGTTGGTCAGGGTTCTGACCCTGTGTATTTTTCGGTGGGTACCGTTTAATTTCATTATCCTGGCTACATGTTAAAATGGATCTGAATTCACTCTGGATAAGTACGTACATAACCGACCAATCTTGGACTTTATTTCAATGTATTGGTCAGGGATCTGACCCTGTGTATTTTTCGGTGGGTACCGTTTAATTTTATTATCCTGGCTACGTGTTAAAATGGGTCTGAATTCACTCTGGATAAGTATGTACATAACCGACCAATCTTGGACTTTTTTTCAATATGTTGGTCAGGGTTCTGACCCTGTGTAATTTTCGGTGGGTACCGTTTAATTTCACTACCCTGGCTACATGTTAAAATGGGTCTCAATTCACTCTGGATAAGTACGTACATAACCGACCAATCTTGAACTTTAATTCAATATGTTGGTCAGGGTCTGACCCTGTGTATTTTTCGGTGGGTACCGTTTAATTTCATTATCCTGGCTATGTGTTAAAATGGATCTGAATTCACTCTGGATAAGTACGTACATAACCAAGCAATCTTGGACTTTAATTCAATGTGTTGGTCAGGGTTCTGACCCTGTGTATTTTTCGGTGGGTACCGTTTAATTTCATTATCCTGGCTACGTGTTAAAATGGGTCTGAATTCACTATGGATTAGTACGTACATAACCGACCAATCTTGGACTTTATTTCAATATGTTGGTCAGGGTTCTGACCCTGTGTATTTTTCGGTGGGTACCGTTTAATTTCATTATCCTGGCTACATGTTAAAATGGATCTGAATTCACTCTGGATAAGTATGTACATAACCGACCAATCTTGAACTTTATTTCAATATGTTGGTCAGGGTTCTGACACTGTGTATTTTTCGGTGGGTACCGTTTAATTTCACTACCCTGGCTACATATTAAAATGGGTCTGAATTCACTCTGGATAAGTACGTACATAACCGACCACTCTTGAACTTTAATTCAATATGTTGGTCAGGGTCTGACCCTGTGTATTTTTCGGTGGGTACCGTTTAATTTCATTATCCTGGCTACGTGTTAAAATTTGTCTGAATTCACTCTGGATAAGTACGTACATAACCGACCAATCTTGGACTTTATTTCAATGTGTTGGTTAGGGTTCTGACCCTGTGTATTTTTCGGTGGGTGCTGTTTAATTTTACTGCCCTGGCTACGTGTTAAAATGGGTTTGAATTCACTCTGGATAAGTACGTACAAAACCGACCAATTGTGGACTTTAATTCAATGTATTGGTCAGGGATCTGACCCTGTGTATTTTTCGGTGGGTACCGTTTAATTTCATTATCCTGGCTACGTGTTAAAATGGGTCTGAATTCACTCTGGATAAGTACATACATAACCGACCAATCTTGGACTTTATTTCAATGTATTGGTCAGGGATCTGACCCTGTGTATTTTTCGGTGGGTACCGTTTAATTTCATTATCCTGGCTACGTGTTAAAATGGGTCTGAATTCACTCTGGATAAGTATGTACATAACCGACCAATCTTGGACTTTTTTTCAATATGTTGGTCAGGGTTCTGACCCTGTGTAATTTTCGGTGGGTACCGTTTAATTTCACTACCCTGGCTACATGTTAAAATGGGTCTCAATTCACTCTGGATAAGTACGTACATAACCGACCAATCTTGAACTTTAATTCAATATGTTGGTCAGGGTCTGACCCTGTGTATTTTTCGGTTGGTACCGTTTAATTTCATTATCCTGGCTACGTGTTAAAATGGATCTGAATTCACTCTGGATAAGTACGTACATAACCAAGCAATCTTGGACTTTAATTCAATGTGTTGGTCATGGTTCTGACCCTGTGTATTTTTCGGTGGGTACCGTTTAATTTCACTACCCTGGCTACGTGTTAAAATGGGTCTGAATTCACTCTGGATAAGTACGTACATAACCGACCAATCTTGGACTTTATTTCAATATGTTGGTCAGGGTTCTGACCCTGTGTATTTTTCGGTGGGTACCGTTTAATTTCATTATCCTGGCTACATGTTAAAATGGATCTGAATTCACTCTGGATAAGTATGTACATAACCGACCAATCTTGGACTTTATTTCAATATGTTGGTCAGGGTTCTGACACTGTGTATTTTTCGGTGGGTACCGTTTAATTTCACTACCCTGGCTACATATTAAAATGGGTCTGAATTCACTCTGGATAAGTACGTACATAACCGACCACTCTTGAACTTTAATTCAATATGTTGGTCAGGGTCTGACCCTGTGTATTTTTCGGTGGGTACCGTTTAATTTCATTATCCTGGCTACGTGTTAAAATGGATCTGAATTCACTCTGGATAAGTACGTACATAACCGACCAATCTAAAACTTTAATTCAATGTGTTGGCCAGGGTTCTGACCCTGTGCATTTTTCGGTGGGTAGCGTTTAATTTCATTATCATGGCTACGTGTTAAAATTTGTCTGAATTCACTCTGGATAAGTACGTACATAACCGACCAATCTTGGACTTTATTTCAATGTGTTGGTTAGGGTTCTGACCCTGTGTATTTTTCGGTGGGTGCTGTTTAATTTTACTGCCCTGGCTACGTGTTAAAATGGGTTTGAATTCACTCTGGATAAGTACGTACAAAACCGACCAATTGTGGACTTTAATTCAATGTATTGGTCAGGGATCTGACCCTGTGTATTTTTCGGTGGGTACCGTTTAATTTCATTATCCTGGCTACGTGTTAAAATGGGTCTGAATTCACTCTGGATAAGTACGTACATAACCAACCAATCTTGGACTTTAATTCAATGTGTTGGTCAGGGTTCTGACCCTGTGTATTTTTCGGTGGGTACCGTTTAATTTCACTACCCTGGCTACGTGTTAAAATGGGTCTGAATTCACTCTGGATAAGTACGTACATAACCGACCACTCTTGAACTTTAATTCAATATGTTGGTCAGGGTCTGACCCTGTGTATTTTTCGGTGTGTACCGTTTAATTTCATTATCCTGGCTACGTGTTAAAATGGATCTGAATTCACTCTGGATAAGTACGTACATAACCGAGCAATCTTGGACTTTAATTCAATGTGTTGGTCATGGTTCTGACCCTGTGTATTTTTCGGTGGGTACCGTTTAATTTCACTACCCTGGCTACATGTTAAAATGGGTCTGAATTCACTCTGGATAAGTACGTACATAACCGACCAATCTTGGACTTTATTACAATATGTTGGTCAGGGTTCTGACCCTGTGTATTTTTCGGTGGGTACCGTTTAATTTCATTATCCTGGCTACATGTTAAAATGGATCTGAATTCACTCTGGATAAGTATGTACATAACCGACCAATCTTGGACTTTATTTCAATATGTTGGTCAGGGTTCTGACCCTGTGTATTTTTCGGTGGGTACCGTTTAATTTCACTACCCTGGCTACGTGTTAAAATGGGTCTGAATTCACTCTGGATAAGTACGTACATAACCGACCACTCTTGGACTTTAATTCAATATGTTGGTCAGGGTCTGACCCTGTGTATTTTTCGGTGGGTACCGTTTAATTTCATTATCCTGGCTACGTGTTAAAATGGATCTGAATTCACTCTGGATAAGTACGTACATAACCGACCAATCTTGGACTTTAATTCAATGTGTTGGCCAGGGTTCTGACCCTGTGTATTTTTCGGTGGGTACCGTTTAATTTCATTATCCTGGCTACGTGTTAAAATTTGTCTGAATTCACTCTGGATAAGTACGTACATAACCGACCAATCTTGGACTTTATTTCACTGTGTTGGTTAGGGTTCTGACCCTGTGTTTTTTTCGGTGGGTACCGTTTAATTTCATTACCCTGGCTACGTGTTAAAATGGGTCTGAATTCACTCTGGATAAGTACGTACATAACCAACCAATCTTGGACTTTAATTCAATGTGTTGGTCAGGGTTCTGACCCTGTGTATTTTTCGGTGGGTACCGTTTAATTTCACTACCCTGGCTACGTGTTAAAATGGGTCTGAATTCACTCTGGATAAGTACGTACATAACCGACCACTCTTGAACTTTAATTCACTATGTTGGTCAGAGTCTGACCCTGTGTATTTTTCGGTGGGTACCGTTTAATTTCATTATCCTGGCTACGTGTTAAAATGGATCTGAATTCACTCTGGATAAGTACATACATAATCGACCAATCTTGGACTTTAATTCAATGTGTTGGTCAGGGTTCTGACCCTGTGTATTTTTCGGTGGGTACCGTTTAATTTCATTATCCTGGCTACATGTTAAAATGGATCTGAATTCACTCTGGATAAGTTCGTACATAACCGACCAATCATGGACTTTATTTCAATGTATTGGTCAGGGATCTGGCCCTGTGTATTTTTCGGTGGGTACCGTTTAATTTCATTATCCTGGCTACGTGTTAAAATGGGTCTGAATTCACTCTGGATAAGTATTTACATAACCGACCCATCTTGGACTTTTTTCAATATGTTGGTCAGGGTTCTGACCCTGTGTATTTTTCAGTGGGTACCGTTTAATTTCACTACCCTGACTACGTGTTAAAATGGGTCTCAATTCACTCTGGATAAGTACGTACATAACCGACCAATCTTGAACTTTAATTCAATATGTTGGTCAGGGTCTGACCCTGTGTATTTTTCGGTGTGTACCGTTTAATTTCATTATCCTGGCTACGTGTTAAAATGGATCTGAATTCACTCTGGATAAGTACGTACATAACCGAGCAATCTTGGACTTTAATTCAATGTGTTGGTCATGGTTCTGACCCTGTGTATTTTTCGGTGGGTACCGTTTAATTTCACTACCCTGGCTACATGTTAAAATGGGTCTGAATTCACTCTGGATAAGTACGTACATAACCGACCAATCTTGGACTTTATTTCAATATGTTGGTCAGGGTTCTGACCCTGTGTATTTTTCGGTGGGTACCGTTTAATTTTATTATCCTGGCTACATGTTAAAATGGATCTGAATTCACTCTGGATAAGTATGTACATAACCGACCAATCTTGGACTTTATTTCAATATGTTGGTCAGGGTTCTGACCCTGTGTATTTTTCGAAAGGTACCGTTTAATTTCACTACCCTGGCTACGTGTTAAAATGGGTCTGAATTCACTCTGGATAAGTACGTACATAACCGACCACTCTTGAACTTTAATTCAATATGTTGGTCAGGGTCTGACCCTGTGTATTTTTCGGTGGGTACCGTTTAATTTCATTATCCTGGCTACGTGTTAAAATGGATCTGAATTCACTCTGGATAAGTACGTACATAACCGACCAATCTTGGACTTTAATTCAATGTGTTGGCCAGGGTTCTGACCCTGTGTATTTTTCGGTGGGTACCGTTTAATTTCATTATCCTGGCTACGTGTTAAAATTTGTCTGAATTCACTCTGGATAAGTACGTACATAACCGACCAATCTTGGACTTTATTTCACTGTGTTGGTTAGGGTTCTGACCCTGTGTATTTTTCGGTGGGTACTGTTTAATTTTACTGCCCTGGCTACGTGTTAAAATGGGTTTGAATTCACTCTGGATAAGTACGTACATAACCGACCAATCTTGGACTTTCATTTTGCATGCAGGTAAGGTACACATACAGACATAACTGTGGACATAATGCTTATACTTATGTTCTAAGACGTTAGTTAACATTTAATATCAGGCAATGCATTGGTTCATTACCCTGGCTACGTGTTAAAATGGGTCTGAGTTCACTCTGGATAAGTACTTACATAACCGACCAATCTTGGACTTTAATTCACTGTGTTGGTCAGGGTTCTGACCCTGTGTATTTTTCAGTGGGTACCGTTTAATTTCATTATCCTGGCTACGTGTTAAAATGGGTCTGAATTCACTATGGATTAGTACGTACATAACCGATCAATCTTGGACTTTCATTCAATGTGTTGGTCAGGGTTCTGACCCTGTGTATTTTTCGCTGGGTACCGTTTAATTTCACTACTCTGGCTACGTGTTAAAATGGGTCTGAATTCACTCTGGATAAGTACGTACATAACCGACAAATCTTGATCTTTATTTCAATATGTTTGTCAGGGTCTGACCCTGTGTATTTTTCGGTGGGTACCGTTTAATTTCATTATCCTGGCTACGTGTTAAAATGGATCTGAATTCACTCTGGATAAGTACGTACATAACCGACCAATCTTGGACTTTAATTCAATGTGTCGGTTAGGGTTCTGACCCTGTGTTTTTTTCGGTGGGTACTGTTTAATTTTACTGCCCTGGCTACGTGTTAAAAAGGGTTTGAATTCACTCTGGATAAGTACGTACAAAACCGACCAATTGTGGACTTTAATTCAATGTATTGGTCAGGGATCTGACCCTGTGTATTTTTTGGTGGGTACCGTTTAATTTCATTATCCTGGCTACGTGTTAAAATGGGTCTGAATTCACTCTGGATAAGTATGTACATAACCGACCAATCTTGGACTTTTTTTCAATATGTTGGTCAGGGTTCTGACCCTGTGTATTTTTCGGTGGGTACCGTTTAATTTCATTATCCTAGCTACGTGTTAAAATGGATCTGAATTCACTCTGGATAAGTACGTACATAACCGACCAATCTTGGACTTTAATTCAATGTGTTGGTCAGGGTTCTGACCCTGTGTATTTTTCGGTGGGTACCGTTTAATTTCATTATCCTGGCTACGTGTTAAAATGGATCTGAATTCACTCTGGATGAGTACAGACATAATCGACCAATCTTGGACTTTAATTCATTGTGTTGGTCAGGGTTCTGACCCTGTGTATTTTTCGGTGGGTACCGTTTAATTTCATTATCCTGGCTACATGTTAAAATGGATCTGAATTCACTCTGGATAAGTACGTACATAACCGACCAATCTTGGATTTTATTTCTATGTATTGGTCAGGGATCTGGCCCTGTGTATTTTTCGGTGGGTACCGTTTAATTTCATTATCCTGGCTACGTGTTAAAATGGGTCTGAATTCACTCTGGATAAGTATGTACATAACCGACCATTCTTGGACTTTTTTCAATATGTTGGTCAGGGTTCTGACCCTGTGTATTTTTCGGTGGGTACCGTTTAATTTCACTACCCTGGCTACATGTTAAAATGGGTCTCAATTCACTCTGGATAAGTACGTACATAACCGACCAATCTTGAACTTTAATTCAATATGTTGGTCAGGGTCTGACCCTGTGTATTTTTCGGTGGGTACCGTTTAATTTCATTATCCTGGCTACGTGTTAAAATGGATCTGAATTCACTCTGGATAAGTACGTACATAACCGAGCAATCTTGGACTTTAATTCAATGTGTTGGTCATGGTTCTGACCCTGTGTATTTTTCGGTGGGTACCGTTTAATTTCACTACCCTGGCTACGTGTTAAAATGGGTCTGAATTCACTCTGGATAAGTACGTACATAACCGACCAATCTTGGACTTTATTTCAATATGTTGGTCAGGGTTCTGACCCTGTGTATTTTTCGGTGGGTACCGTTTAATTTCACTACCCTGGCTACATGTTAAAATGGGTCTGAATTCACTCTGGATAAGTACGTACATAACCGACCAATCTTGGACTTTATTTCAATATGTTGGTCAGGGTTCTGACCCTGTGTATTTTTCGGTGGGTACCGTTTAATTTCACTACCCTGGCTACGTGTTAAAATGGGTCTGAATTCACTCTGGATAAGTACGTACATAACCGACCACTCTTGAACTTTAATTCAATATGTTGGTCAGGGTCTGACCCTGTGTATTTTTCGGTGGGTACCGTTTAATTTCATTATCCTGGCTACGTGTTAAAATGGATCTGAATTCACTCTGGATAAGTACGTACATAACCGACCAATCTTGGACTTTAATTCAATGTGTTGGCCAGGGTTCTGACCCTGTGTATTTTTCGGTGGGTACCGTTTAATTTCATTATCCTGGCTACGTGTTAAAATTTGTCTGAATTCACTCTGGATAAGTACGTTCATAACCGACCAATCTTGGACTTTATTTCAATGTGTTGGTTAGGGTTCTGACCCTGTGTATTTTTCGGTGGGTACTGTTTAATTTTACTGCCCTGGCTACGTGTTAAAATGGGTTTGAATTCACTCTGGATAAGTACGTACAAAACCGACCAATTGTGGACTTTAATTCAATGTATTGGTTAGGGATCTGACCCTGTGTATTTTTCGGTGGGTACCGTTTAATTTCATTATCCTGGCTACGTGTTAAAATGGGTCTGAATTCACTCTGGATAAGTATGTACATAACCGACCAATCGTGGACTTTTTTTCAATATGTTGGTCAAGGTTCTGACCCTGTGTATTTTTCGGTGGGTACCATTTAATTTCACTACCCTGGCTACGTGTTAAAATGGATCTGAATTCACTCTGGATAAGTACGTACATAACCGACCTATCTTGGACTTTAATTCAATGTGTTGGTCAGGGTTCTGACCCTGTGTATTTTTCGGTGGGTACCGTTTAATTTCACTACCCTGGCTACGTGTTAAAATGGGTCTGAATTCACTCTGGATAAGTACGTACATAACCGACCAATCGTGGACTTTATTTCAATGTGTTGGTCAGGGTTCTGACCCTGTGTATTTTTCGGTGGGTACCGTTTAATTTCATTATCCTGGCTACGTGTTAAAATGGATCTGAATTCACTCTGGATAAGTACGTACATAACCGACCAATCTTGGACTTTCATTTTGCATGCAGGTAAGGTGCACCTACAGACATAACTGTGGACATAATGCTTATACTTATGTTCTAAGACGTTAGTTAACATTTAATATCAGGCAATGCATTGGTTCATTACCCTGGCTACGTGTTAAAATGGGTCTGAATTCACTCTGGATAAGTACTTACATAAATGACCAATCTTGGACTTTAATTCACTGTGTTGGTCAGGGTTCTGACCCTGTGTATTTTTCGGTGGGTACCGTTTAATTTCATTATCCTGGCTACGTGTTAAAATGGGTCTGAATTCACTCTGGATTAGTACGTACATAACCGATCAATCTTGGACTTTCATTCAATATGTTGGTCAGGGTTCTGACCCTGTGTATTTTTCGCTGGGTACCGTTTAATTTCACTTCTCTGGCTACGTGTTAAAATGGGTCTGAATTCACTCTGGATAAGTACGTACATAACCGACAAATCTTGAACTTTATTTCAATATGTTTGTCAGGGTCTGACCCTGTGTATTTTTCGGTGGGTACCGTTTAATTTCATTATCCTCGCTACGTGTTAAAATGGATCTGAATTCACTCTGGATAAGTACGTACATAACCGACCAATCTTGGACTTTAATTCAATGTGTTGGTTAGGGTTCTGACCCTGTGTATTTTTCGGTGGGTACTGTTTAATTTTACTGCCCTGGCTACGTGTTAAAATGGGTTTGAATTCACTCTGGATAAGTACGTACAAAACCGACCAATTGTGGACTTTAATTCAATGTATTGGTCAGGGATCTGACCCTGTGTATTTTTCGGTGGGAACCGTTTAATTTCATTATCCTGGCTACGTGTTAAAATGGGTCTGAATTCACTCTGGATAAGTATGTACATAACCGACCAATCTTGGACTTTTTTTCAATATGTTGGTCAGGGTTCTGACCCTGTGTATTTTTCGGTGGGTACCGTTTAATTTCATTATCCTAGCAACGTGTTAAAATGGATCTGAATTCACTCTGGATAAGTACGTACATAACCGACCAATCTTGGACTTTAATTCAATGTGTTGGTCAGGGTTCTGACCCTGTGTATTTTTCAGTGGGTACCGTTTAATTTCATTATCCTGGCTACGTGTTAAAATGGATCTGAATTCACTCTGGATAAGTACGTACATAACCGACCAATCTTGGTCTTTCATTTTGCATGCAGGTAAGGTACACCTACAGACATAACTGTGGACATAATGCTTATACTTATGTTCTAAGACGTTAGTTAACATTTAATATCAGGCAATGCATTGGTTCATTACCCTGGCTACGTGTTAAAATGGGTCTGAATTCACTCTGGATAAGTACGTACATAACCGACCAATCTTGGACTTTATTTCAATGTATTGGTCAGGGATCTGGCCCTGTGTATTTTTCGGTGGGTACCGTTTAATTTCATTATCCTGGCTACGTGTTAAAATGGGTCTGAATTCACTCTGGATAAGTATGTACATAACCGACCAATCTTGGACTTTTTTTCAATATGTTGGTCAGGGTTCTGACCCTGTGTATTTTTTGGTGGGTACTGTTTAATTTCATTATCCTAGCTACGTGTTAAAATGGATCTGAATTCACTCTGGATAAGTACGTACATAACCGACCAATCTTGGACTTTAATTCAATGTGTTGGTCAGGGTTCTGACCCTGTGTATTTTTCGGTGGGTACCGTTTAATTTCATTATCCTGGCTACGTGTTAAAATGGATCTGAATTCACTCTGGATAAGTACATACATAAGCGACCAATCTTGGACTTTAATTCATTGTGTTGGTCAGGGTTCTGATTCTGTGTATTTTTCGGTGGGTACCGTTTAATTTCATTATCCTGGCTACATGTTAAAATGGATCTGAATTCACTCTGGATAAGTACGTACATAACCGACCAATCTTGGACTTTATTTCTATGTATTGGTCAGGGATCTGGCCCTGTGTATTTTTCGGTGGGTACCGTTTAATTTCATTATCCTGGCTACGTGTTAAAATGGGTCTGAATTCACTCTGGATAAGTATGTACATAACCGACCAATCTTGGACTTTTTTCAATATGTTGGTCAGGGTTCTGACCCTGTGTATTTTTCGGTGGGTACCGTTTAATTTCACTACCCTGGCTACATGTTAAAATGGGTCTCAATTCACTCTGGATAAGTACGTACATAACCGACCAATCTTGAACTTTAATTCAATATGTTGGTCAGGGTCTGACCCTGTGTATTTTTCGGTGGGTACCGTTTAATTTCATTATCCTGGCTACGTGTTAAAATGGATCTGAATTCACTCTGGATAAGTACGTACATAACCGAGCAATCTTGGACTTTAATTCAATGTGTTGGTCATGGTTCTGACCCTGTGTATTTTTCGGTGGGTACCGTTTAATTTCACTACCCTGGCTACGTGTTAAAATGGGTCTGAATTCACTCTGGATAAGTACGTACATAACCGACCAATCTTGGACTTTATTTCAATATGTTGGTCAGGGTTCTGACCCTGTGTATTTTTCGGTGGGTACCGTTTAATTTCACTACCCTGGCTACATGTTAAAATGGGTCTGAATTCACTCTGGATAAGTACGTACATAACCGACCAATCTTGGACTTTATTTCAATATGTTGGTCAGGGTTCTGACCCTGTGTATTTTTCGGTGGGTACCGTTTAATTTCACTACCCTGGCTACGTGTTAAAATGGGTCTGAATTCACTCTGGATAAGTACGTACATAACCGACCACTCTTGAACTTTAATTCAATATGTTGGTCAGGGTCTGACCCTGTGTATTTTTCGGTGTGTACCGTTTAATTTCATTATCCTGGCTACGTGTTAAAATGGATCTGAATTCACTCTGGATAAGTACGTACATAACCGACCAATCTTGGACTTTAATTCAATGTGTTGGCCAGGGTTCTGACCCTGTGTATTTTTCGGTGGGTACCGTTTAATTTCATTATCCTGGCTACGTGTTAAAATTTGTCTGAATTCACTCTGGATAAGTACGTACATAACCGACCAATCTTGGACTTTATTTCAATGTGTTGGTTAGGGTTCTGACCCTGTGTATTTTTCGGTGGGTACTGTTTAATTTTACTGCCCTGGCTACGTGTTAAAATGGGTTTGAATTCACTCTGGATAAGTACGTACAAAACCGACCAATTGTGGACTTTAATTCAATGTATTGGTCAGGGATCTGACCCTGTGTATTTTTCGGTGGGTACCGTTTAATTTCATTATCCTGGCTACGTGTTAAAATGGGTCTGAATTCACTCTGGATAAGTATGTACATAACCGACCAATCTTGGACTTTTTTTCAATATGTTGGTCAAGGTTCTGACCCTGTGTATTTTTCGGTGGGTACCATTTAATTTCACTACCCTGGCTACGTGTTAAAATGGATCTGAATTCACTCTGGATAAGTACGTACATAACCGACCTATCTTGGACTTTAATTCAATGTGTTGGTCAGGGTTCTGACCCTGTGTATTTTTCGGTGGGTACCGTTTAATGTCACTACCCTGGCTACGTGTTAAAATGGGTCTGAATTCACTCTGGATAAGTACATACATAACCGACCAATCGTGGACTTTATTTCAATGTGTTGGTCAGGGTTCTGACCCTGTGTATTTTTCGGTGGGTACCGTTTAATTTCATTATCCTGGCTACGTGTTAAAATGGATCTGAATTCACTCTGGATAAGTACGTACATAACCGACCAATCTTGGACTTTCATTTTGCATGCAGGTAAGGTGCACCTACAGACATAACTGTGGACATAATGCTTATACTTATGTTCTAAGATGTTAGTTAACATTTAATATCAGGCAATGCATTGGTTCATTACCCTGGCTACGTGTTAAAATGGGTCTGAATTCACTCTGGATAAGTACTTACATAACCGACCAATCTTGGACTTTAATTCACTGTGTTGGTCAGGGTTCTGACCCTGTGTATTTTTCGGTGGGTACCGTTTAATTTCATTATCCTGGCTACGTGTTAAAATGGGTCTGAATTCACTCTGGATTAGTACGTACATAACCGATCAATCTTGGACTTTCATTCAATGTGTTGGTCAGGGTTCTGACCCTGTGTATTTTTCGCTGGGTACCGTTTAATTTCACTTCTCTGGCTACGTGTTAAAATGGGTCTGAATTCACTCTGGATAAGTACGTACATAACCGACAAATCTTGAACTTTATTTCAATATGTTGGTCAGGGTTCTGATTCTGTGTATTTTTCGGTGGGTACCGTTTAATTTCATTATCCTGGCTACATGTTAAAATGGATCTGAATTCACTCTGGATAAGTACGTACATAACCGACCAATCTTGGACTTTATTTCTATGTATTGGTCAGGGATCTGGCCCTGTGTATTTTTCGGTGGGTACCGTTTAATTTCATTATCCTGGCTACGTGTTAAAATGGGTCTGAATTCACTCTGGATAAGTATGTACATAACCGACCAATCTTGGACTTTTTTCAATATGTTGGTCAGGGTTCTGACCCTGTGTATTTTTCGGTGGGTACCGTTTAATTTCACTACCCTGGCTACATGTTAAAATGGGTCTCAATTCACTCTGGATAAGTACGTACATAACCGACCAATCTTGAACTTTAATTCAATATGTTGGTCAGGGTCTGACCCTGTGTATTTTTCGGTGGGTACCGTTTAATTTCATTATCCTGGCTACGTGTTAAAATGGATCTGAATTCACTCTGGATAAGTACGTACATAACCGAGCAATCTTGGACTTTAATTCAATGTGTTGGTCATGGTTCTGACCCTGTGTATTTTTCGGTGGGTACCGTTTAATTTCACTACCCTGGCTACGTGTTAAAATGGGTCTGAATTCACTCTGGATAAGTACGTACATAACCGACCAATCTTGGACTTTATTTCAATATGTTGGTCAGGGTTCTGACCCTGTGTATTTTTCGGTGGGTACCGTTTAATTTCACTACCCTGGCTACATGTTAAAATGGGTCTGAATTCACTCTGGATAAGTACGTACATAACCGACCAATCTTGGACTTTATTTCAATATGTTGGTCAGGGTTCTGACCCTGTGTATTTTTCGGTGGGTACCGTTTAATTTCACTACCCTGGCTACGTGTTAAAATGGGTCTGAATTCACTCTGGATAAGTACGTACATAACCGACCACTCTTGAACTTTAATTCAATATGTTGGTCAGGGTCTGACCCTGTGTATTTTTCGGTGTGTACCGTTTAATTTCATTATCCTGGCTACGTGTTAAAATGGATCTGAATTCACTCTGGATAAGTACGTACATAACCGACCAATCTTGGACTTTAATTCAATGTGTTGGCCAGGGTTCTGACCCTGTGTATTTTTCGGTGGGTACCGTTTAATTTCATTATCCTGGCTACGTGTTAAAATTTGTCTGAATTCACTCTGGATAAGTACGTACATAACCGACCAATCTTGGACTTTATTTCAATGTGTTGGTTAGGGTTCTGACCCTGTGTATTTTTCGGTGGGTACTGTTTAATTTTACTGCCCTGGCTACGTGTTAAAATGGGTTTGAATTCACTCTGGATAAGTACGTACAAAACCGACCAATTGTGGACTTTAATTCAATGTATTGGTCAGGGATCTGACCCTGTGTATTTTTCGGTGGGTACCGTTTAATTTCATTATCCTGGCTACGTGTTAAAATGGGTCTGAATTCACTCTGGATAAGTATGTACATAACCGACCAATCTTGGACTTTTTTTCAATATGTTGGTCAAGGTTCTGACCCTGTGTATTTTTCGGTGGGTACCATTTAATTTCACTACCCTGGCTACGTGTTAAAATGGATCTGAATTCACTCTGGATAAGTACGTACATAACCGACCTATCTTGGACTTTAATTCAATGTGTTGGTCAGGGTTCTGACCCTGTGTATTTTTCGGTGGGTACCGTTTAATGTCACTACCCTGGCTACGTGTTAAAATGGGTCTGAATTCACTCTGGATAAGTACATACATAACCGACCAATCGTGGACTTTATTTCAATGTGTTGGTCAGGGTTCTGACCCTGTGTATTTTTCGGTGGGTACCGTTTAATTTCATTATCCTGGCTACGTGTTAAAATGGATCTGAATTCACTCTGGATAAGTACGTACATAACCGACCAATCTTGGACTTTCATTTTGCATGCAGGTAAGGTGCACCTACAGACATAACTGTGGACATAATGCTTATACTTATGTTCTAAGATGTTAGTTAACATTTAATATCAGGCAATGCATTGGTTCATTACCCTGGCTACGTGTTAAAATGGGTCTGAATTCACTCTGGATAAGTACTTACATAACCGACCAATCTTGGACTTTAATTCACTGTGTTGGTCAGGGTTCTGACCCTGTGTATTTTTCGGTGGGTACCGTTTAATTTCATTATCCTGGCTACGTGTTAAAATGGGTCTGAATTCACTCTGGATTAGTACGTACATAACCGATCAATCTTGGACTTTCATTCAATGTGTTGGTCAGGGTTCTGACCCTGTGTATTTTTCGCTGGGTACCGTTTAATTTCACTTCTCTGGCTACGTGTTAAAATGGGTCTGAATTCACTCTGGATAAGTACGTACATAACCGACAAATCTTGAACTTTATTTCAATATGTTTGTCAGGGTCTGACCCTGTGTATTTTTCGGTGGGTACCGTTTAATTTCATTATCCTGGCTACGTGTTAAAATGGATCTGAATTCACTCTGGATAAGTACGTACATAACCGACCCATCTTGGACTTTAATTCAATGTGTTGGCCAGGGTTCTGACCCTGTGTATTTTTCGGTGTGTACCGTTTAATTTCATTATCCTGGCTACGTGTTAAAATAGATCTGAATTCACTCTGGATAAGTACGTACATAACCGACCAATCTTGGACTTTAATTCAATGTGTTGGCCAGGGTTCTGACCCTGTGTATTTTTCGGTGGGTACCGTTTAATTTCATTATCCTGGCTACGTGTTAAAATTTGTCTGAATTCACTCTGGATAAGTACGTACATAACCGACCAATCTTGGACTTTATTTCAATGTGTTGGTTAGGGTTCTGACCCTGTGTATTTTTCGGTGGGTACTGTTTAATTTTACTGCCCTGGCTACGTGTTAAAATGGGTTTGAATTCACTCTGGATAAGTATGTACAAAACCGACCAATTGTGGACTTTAATTCAATGTATTGGTCAGGGATCTGACCCTGTGTATTTTTCGGTGGGTACCGTTTAATTTCATTATCCTGGCTACGTGTTAAAATGGGTCTGAATTCACTCTGGATAAGTATGTACATAACCGACCAATCTTGGACTTTTTTTCAATATGTTGGTCAAGGTTCTGACCCTGTGTATTTTTCGGTGGGTACCATTTAATTTCACTACCCTGGCTACGTGTTAAAATGGATCTGAATTCACTCTGGATAAGTACGTACATAACCGACCTATCTTGGACTTTAATTCAATGTGTTGGTCAGGGTTCTGACCCTGTGTATTTTTCGGTGGGTACCGTTTAATGTCACTACCCTGGCTACGTGTTAAAATGGGTCTGAATTCACTCTGGATAAGTACGTACATAACCGACCAATCGTGGACTTTATTTCAATGTGTTGGTCAGGGTTCTGACCCTGTGTATTTTTCGGTGGGTACCGTTTAATTTCATTATCCTGGCTACGTGTTAAAATGGATCTGAATTCACTCTGGATAAGTACGTACATAACCGACCAATCTTGGACTTTCATTTTGCATGCAGGTAAGGTGCACCTACAGACATAACTGTGGACATAATGCTTATACTTATGTTCTAAGATGTTAGTTAACATTTAATATCAGGCAATGCATTGGTTCATTACCCTGGCTACGTGTTAAAATGGGTCTGAATTCACTCTGGATAAGTACTTACATAACCGACCAATCTTGGACTTTAATTCACTGTGTTGGTCAGGGTTCTGACCCTGTGTATTTTTCGGTGGGTACCGTTTAATTTCATTATCCTGGCTACGTGTTAAAATGGGTCTGAATTCACTCTGGATTAGTACGTACATAACCGATCAATCTTGGACTTTCATTCAATGTGTTGGTCAGGGTTCTGACCCTGTGTATTTTTCGCTGGGTACCGTTTAATTTCACTTCTCTGGCTACGTGTTAAAATGGGTCTGAATTCACTCTGGATAAGTACGTACATAACCGACAAATCTTGAACTTTATTTCAATATGTTTGTCAGGGTCTGACCCTGTGTATTTTTCGGTGGGTACCGTTTAATTTCATTATCCTGGCTACGTGTTAAAATGGATCTGAATTCACTCTGGATAAGTACGTACATAACCGACCAATCTTGGACTTTAATTCAATGTGTTGGTTAGGGTTCTGACCCTGTGTATTTTTCGGTGGGTACTGTTTAATTTTACTGCCCTGGCTACGTGTTAAAATGGGTTTGAATTCACTCTGGATAAGTACGTACAAAACCGACCAATTGTGGACTTTAATTCAATGTATTGGTCAGGGATCTGACCCTGTGTATTTTTCGGTGGGTACCGTTTAATTTCATTATCCTGGCTACGTGTTAAAATGGGTCTGAATTCACTCTGGATAAGTATGTACATAACCGACCAATCTTGGACTTTTTTTCAATATGTTGGTCAGGGTTCTGACCCTGTGTATTTTTCGGTGGGTACCGTTTAATTTCATTATCCTAGCAACGTGTTAAAATGGATCTGAATTCACTCTGGATAAGTACGTACATAACCGACCAATCTTGGACTTTAATTCAATGTGTTGGTCAGGGTTCTGACCCTGTGTATTTTTCAGTGGGTACCGTTTAATTTCATTATCCTGGCTACGTGTTAAAATGGATCTGAATTCACTCTGGATAAGTACGTACATAACCGACCAATCTTGGTCTTTCATTTTGCATGCAGGTAAGGTACACCTACAGACATAACTGTGGACATAATGCTTATACTTATGTTCTAAGACGTTAGTTAACATTTAATATCAGGCAATGCATTGGTTCATTACCCTGGCTACGTGTTAAAATGGGTCTGAATTCACTCTGGATAAGTACGTACATAACCGACCAATCTTGGACTTTATTTCAATGTATTGGTCAGGGATCTGGCCCTGTGTATTTTTCGGTGGGTACCGTTTAATTTCATTATCCTGGCTACGTGTTAAAATGAGTCTGAATTCACTCTGGATAAGTATGTACATAACCGACCAATCTTGGACTTTTTTCAATATGTTGGTCAGGGTTCTGACCCTGTGTATTTTTCGGTGGGTACCGTTTAATTTCACTACCCTGGCTACATGTTAAAATGGGTCTCAATTCACTCTGGATAAGTACGTACATAACCGACCAATCTTGAACTTTAATTCAATATGTTGGTCAGGGTCTGACCCTGTGTATTTTTCGGTGGGAACCGTTTAATTTCATTATCCTGGCTACGTGTTAAAATGGGTCTGAATTCACTCTGGATAAGTACGTACATAACCGACCAATCTTGGACTTTATTTCAATATGTTGGTCAGGGTTCTGACCCTGTGTATTTTTCGATGGGTACCGTTTAATTTCACTACCCTGGCTACGTGTTAAAATGGGTCTGAATTCACTCTGGATAAGTACGTACATAACCGACCACTCTTGAACTTTAATTCAATATGTTGGTCAGGGTCTGACCCTGTGTATTTTTCGGTGGGTACCGTTTAATTTCATTATCCTGGCTACATGTTAAAATGGATCTGAATTCACTCTGGATAAGTATGTACATAACCGACCAATCTTGGTTTTTATTTCAATATGTTGGTCAGGGTTCTGACCCTGTGTATTTTTCGGTGGGTACCGTTTAATTTCATTATCCTGGCTACGTGTTAAAATGGGTCTGAATTCACTCTGGATAAGTACGTACATAACCGACCACTCTTGAACTTTAATTCAATATGTTGGTCAGGGTTCTGACCCTGTGTATTTTTCGGTGGGTACTGTTTAATTTTACTGCCCTGGCTACGTGTTAAAATGGGTTTGAATTCACTCTGGATAAGTAAGTACAAAACCGACCAATTGTGGACTTTAATTCAATGTATTGGTCAGGGATCTGACCCTGTGTATTTTTCGGTGGGTACCGTTTAATTTCATTATCCTGGCTACGTGTTAAAATGGGTCTGAATTCACTCTGGATAAGTATGTACATAACCGACCAATCTTGGACTTTTTTTCAATATGTTGGTCAAGGTTCTGACCCTGTGTATTTTTCGGTGGGTACCATTTAATTTCACTACCCTGCCTACGTGTTAAAATGGATCTGAATTCACTCTGGATAAGTACGTACATAACCGACCAATCTTGGACTTTAATTCAATGTGTTGGTCAGGGTTCTGACCCTGTGTATTTTTCGGTGGGTACCGTTTAATTTCACTACCCTGGCTACGTGTTAAAATGGGTCTGAATTCACTCTGGATAAGTACGTACATAACCGACCAATCGTGGACTTTAATTCAATGTGTTGGTCAGGGTTCTGACCCTGTGTATTTTTCGGTGGGTACCGTTTAATTTCATTATCCTGGCTACGTGTTAAAATGGATCTGAATTCACTCTGGATAAGTACGTACATAACCGACCAATTTTGGACTTTCATTTTGCATGCAGGTAAGGTACACCTACAGACATAACTGTGGACATAATGCTTATACTTATGTTCTAAGACGTTAGTTAACATTTAATATCAGGCAATGCATTGGTTCATTACCCTGGCTACGTGTTAAAATGGGTCTGAATTCACTCTGGATAAGTACTTACATAACCGACGAATCTTGGACTTTAATTCACTGTGTTGGTCAGGGTTCTGACCCTGTGTGTTTTTCGGTGGGTAGCGTTTAATTTCATTATCCTGGCTACATGTTAAAATGGGTCTGAATTCACTCTGGATTAGTACGTACATAACCGATCAATCTTGGACTTTCATTCAATGTGTTGGTCAGGGTTCTGACCCTGTGTATTTTTCGCTGGGTACCGTTTAATTTCACTACTCTGGCTACGTGTTAAAATGGGTCTGAATTCACTCTGGATAAGTACGTACATAACCGACAAATCTTGAACTTTATTTCAATATGTTTGTCAGGGTCTGACCCTGTGTATTTTTCGGTGGGTACCGTTTAATTTCATTATCCTGGCTACGTGTTAAAATGGATCTGAATTCACTCTGGATAAGTACGTACATAACCGACCAATCTTGGACTTTAATTCAATGTGTTGGTTAGGGTTCTGACCCTGTGTATTTTTCGGTGGGTACTGTTTAATTTTACTGCCCTGGCTACGTGTTAAAATGGGTTTGAATTCACACTGGATAAGTACGTACAAAACCGACCAATTGTGGACTTTAATTTAATGTATTGGTCAGGGATCTGACCCTGTGTATTTTTCGGTGGGTACCGTTTAATTTCATTATCCTGGCTACGTGTTAAAATGGGTCTGAATTCACTCTGGATAAGTGTGTACATAACCGACCAATCTTGGACTTTTTTTCAATATGTTGGTCAGGGTTCTGACCCTGTGTATTTTTCGGTGGGTACCATTTAATTTCATTATCCTAGCTACGTGTTAAAATGGATCTGAATTCACTCTGGATAAGTACGTACATAACCGACCAATCTTGGACTTTAATTCAATGTGTTGGTTAGAGTTCTGACCCTGTGTATGTTTCGGTGGGTACTGTTTAATTTTACTGCCCTGGCTACGTGTTAAAATGGGTTTGAATTCACTCTGGATAAGTACGTACATAACCGACCAATCTTGGACTTTCATTTTGCATGCAGGTAAGGTACACCTACAGACATAACTGTGGACATAATGCTTATACTTATGTTCTAAGACGTTAGTTAACATTTAATATCAGGCAATGCATTGGTTCATTACCCTGGCTACGTGTTAAAATGGGTCTGAATTCACTCTGGATAAGTACGTACATAACCGACCAATCTTGGACTTTAATTCACTGTGTTGGTCAGGGTTCTGACCCTGTGTATTTTTCGGTGGGTACCGTTTAATTTCATTATCCTGGCTACGTGTTAAAATGGGTCTGAATTCACTCTGGATTAGTACGTACATAACCAACCAATCTTGGACTTTCATTCAATGTGTTGGTCAGGGTTCTGACCCTGTGTATTTTTCTGTGGGTACCGTTTAATTTCACTACCCTGGCTACGTGTTAAAATGGGTCTGAATTCACTCTGGATAAGTACGTACATAACCGACCACTCTTGAACTTTAATTCAATATGTTGGTCAGAGTCTGACCCTGTGTATTTTTCGGTGGGTACCGTTTAATTTCATTATCCTGGCTACGTGTGAAAATGGATCTGAATTCACTCTGGATAAGTACGTACATAACCGACCAATCTTGGACTTTAATTCAATGTGTTGGCCAGGGTTCTGACCCTGTGTATTTTTCGGTGGGTACCGTTTAATTTCACTACCCTGCCTACGTGTTAAAATGGATCTGAATTCACTCTGGATAAGTACGTACATAACCGACCAATCTTGGACTTTAATTCAATGTGTTGGTCAGGGTTCTGACCCTGTGTATTTTTCGGTGGGTACCGTTTAATTTCACTACCCTGGCTACGTGTTAAAATGGGTCTGAATTCACTCTGGATAAGTACGTACATAACCGACCAATCGTGGACTTTAATTCAATGTGTTGGTCAGGGTTCTGACCCTGTGTATTTTTCGGTGGGTACCGTTTAATTTCATTATCCTGGCTACGTGTTAAAATGGATCTGAATTCACTCTGGATAAGTACGTACATAACCGACCAATTTTGGACTTTCATTTTGCATGCAGGTAAGGTACACCTACAGACATAACTGTGGACATAATGCTTATACTTATGTTCTAAGACGTTAGTTAACATTTAATATCAGGCAATGCATTGGTTCATTACCCTGGCTACGTGTTAAAATGGGTCTGAATTCACTCTGGATAAGTACTTACATAACCGACGAATCTTGGACTTTAATTCACTGTGTTGGTCAGGGTTCTGACCCTGTGTGTTTTTCGGTGGGTAGCGTTTAATTTCATTATCCTGGCTACATGTTAAAATGGGTCTGAATTCACTCTGGATTAGTACGTACATAACCGATCAATCTTGGACTTTCATTCAATGTGTTGGTCAGGGTTCTGACCCTGTGTATTTTTCGCTGGGTACCGTTTAATTTCACTACTCTGGCTACGTGTTAAAATGGGTCTGAATTCACTCTGGATAAGTACGTACATAACCGACAAATCTTGAACTTTATTTCAATATGTTTGTCAGGGTCTGACCCTGTGTATTTTTCGGTGGGTACCGTTTAATTTCATTATCCTGGCTACGTGTTAAAATGGATCTGAATTCACTCTGGATAAGTACGTACATAACCGACCAATCTTGGACTTTAATTCAATGTGTTGGTTAGGGTTCTGACCCTGTGTATTTTTCGGTGGGTACTGTTTAATTTTACTGCCCTGGCTACGTGTTAAAATGGGTTTGAATTCACACTGGATAAGTACGTACAAAACCGACCAATTGTGGACTTTAATTTAATGTATTGGTCAGGGATCTGACCCTGTGTATTTTTCGGTGGGTACCGTTTAATTTCATTATCCTGGCTACGTGTTAAAATGGGTCTGAATTCACTCTGGATAAGTATGTACATAACCGACCAATCTTGGACTTTTTTTCAATATGTTGGTCAGGGTTCTGACCCTGTGTATTTTTCGGTGGGTACCATTTAATTTCATTATCCTAGCTACGTGTTAAAATGGATCTGAATTCACTCTGGATAAGTACGTACATAACCGACCAATCTTGGACTTTAATTCAATGTGTTGGTTAGAGTTCTGACCCTGTGTATGTTTCGGTGGGTACTGTTTAATTTTACTGCCCTGGCTACGTGTTAAAATGGGTTTGAATTCACTCTGGATAAGTACGTACATAACCGACCAATCTTGGACTTTCATTTTGCATGCAGGTAAGGTACACCTACAGACATAACTGTGGACATAATGCTTATACTTATGTTCTAAGACGTTAGTTAACATTTAATATCAGGCAATGCATTGGTTCATTACCCTGGCTACGTGTTAAAATGGGTCTGAATTCACTCTGGATAAGTACGTACATAACCGACCAATCTTGGACTTTAATTCACTGTGTTGGTCAGGGTTCTGACCCTGTGTATTTTTCGGTGGGTACCGTTTAATTTCATTATCCTGGCTACGTGTTAAAATGGGTCTGAATTCACTCTGGATTAGTACGTACATAACCAACCAATCTTGGACTTTCATTCAATGTGTTGGTCAGGGTTCTGACCCTGTGTATTTTTCTGTGGGTACCGTTTAATTTCACTACCCTGGCTACGTGTTAAAATGGGTCTGAATTCACTCTGGATAAGTACGTACATAACCGACCACTCTTGAACTTTAATTCAATATGTTGGTCAGAGTCTGACCCTGTGTATTTTTCGGTGGGTACCGTTTAATTTCATTATCCTGGCTACGTGTGAAAATGGATCTGAATTCACTCTGGATAAGTACGTACATAACCGACCAATCTTGGACTTTAATTCAATGTGTTGGCCAGGGTTCTGACCCTGTGTATTTTTCGGTGGGTACCGTTTAATTTCATTATCCTGGCTACGTGTTAAAATTTGTCTGAATTCACTCTGGATAAGTACGTACATAACCGACCAATCTTGGACTTTATTTCAATGTGTTGGTTAGGGTTCTGACCCTGTGTATGTTTCGGTGGGTACTGTTTAATTTTACTGCCCTGGCTACGTGTTAAAATGGGTTTGAATTCACTCTGGATAAGTACGTACAAAACCGACCAATTGTGGACTTTAATTCAATGTATTGGTCAGGGATCTGACCCTGTGTATTTTTCGGTGGGTACCGTTTAATTTCATTATCCTGGCTACGTGTTAAAATGGGTCTGAATTCACTCTGGATAAGTATGTACATAACCGACCAATCTTGGACTTTAATTCAATGTGTTGGTCAGGGTTCTGACCCTGTGTATTTTTCGGTGGGTACCTGGCTACGTGTTAAAATGGGTCTGAATTCACTCTGGATAAGTACGTACATAACCGACCAATCGTGGACTTTAATTCAATGTGTTGGTCAGGGTTCTGACCCTGTGTATTTTTCGGTGGGTACCGTTTAATTTCATTATCCTGGCTACGTGTTAAAATGGATCTGAATTCACTCTGGATAAGTACGTACATAACCGACCAATCTTGGACTTTCATTTTGCATGCAGGTAAGGTACACCTACAGACATAACTGTGGACATAATGCTTATACTTATGTTCTAAGACGTTAGTTAACATTTAATATCAGGCAATGCATTGGTTCATTACCCTGGCTACGTGTTAAAATGGGTCTGAATTCACTCTGGATAAGTACGTACATAACCGACCAATCTTGGACTTTAATTCACTGTGTTGGTCAGGGTTCTGACCCTGTGTATTTTTCGGTGGGTACCGTTTAATTTCATTATCCTGGCTACGTGTTAAAATGGGTCTGAATTCACTCTGGATTAGTACGTACATAACCAACCAATCTTGGACTTTCATTCAATGTGTTGGTCAGGGTTCTGACCCTGTGTATTTTTCGCTGGGTACCGTTTAATTTCACTATTCTGGCTACGTGTTAAAATGGGTCTGAATTCACTCCGGATAAGTACGTACATAACCGACAAATCTTGAACTTTAATTCAATATGTTGGTCAGGGTCTGACCCTGTGTATTTTTCGGTGGGTACCGTTTAATTTCATTATCCTGGCTACGTGTTAAAATGGATCTGAATTCACTCTGGATAAGTATGTACATAACCGACCAATCTTGGACTTTAATTCAATGTGTTGGTCAGGGTTCTGACCCTGTGTATTTTTCGGTGGCTACCGTTTAATTTCACTACCCTGGCTATGTGTTAAAATGGGTCTGGATTCACTCTGGATAAGTACGTACATAACCGACCAATCTTGGACTTTCATTTTGCATGCAGGCAAGGTACACCTACAGACATAACTGTGGACATAATGCTTATACTTATGTTCTTAGACGTTAGTTAACATTTAATATCAGGCAATGCATTGGTTCATTACCCTGGCTACGTGTTAAAATGGGTCTGAATTCACTCTGGATAAGTACTTACATAACCGACCAATCTTGGACTTTAATTCAATGTGTTGGTCAGGGTTCTGACCCTGTGTATTTTTCGGTGGGTACCGTTTAATTTCACTACCCTGGCTACGTGTTAAAATGGGTCTGAATTCACTCTGGATAAGTACGTACATAACCGACCACTCTTGAACTTTAATTCAATATGTTGGTCAGAGTCTGACCCTGTGTATTTTTCGGTGGGTACCGTTTAATTTCATTATCCTGGCTACGTGTGAAAATGGATCTGAATTCACTCTGGATAAGTACGTACATAACCGACCAATCTTGGACTTTAATTCAATGTGTTGGCCAGGGTTCTGACCCTGTGTATTTTTCGGTGGGTACCGTTTAATTTCATTATCCTGGCTACGTGTTAAAATTTGTCTGAATTCACTCTGGATAAGTACGTACATAACCGACCAATCTTGGACTTTATTTCAATGTGTTGGTTAGGGTTCTGACCCTGTGTATGTTTCGGTGGGTACTGTTTAATTTTACTGCCCTGGCTACGTGTTAAAATGGGTTTGAATTCACTCTGGATAAGTACGTACAAAACCGACCAATTGTGGACTTTAATTCAATGTATTGGTCAGGGATCTGACCCTGTGTATTTTTCGGTGGGTACCGTTTAATTTCATTATCCTGGCTACGTGTTAAAATGGGTCTGAATTCACTCTGGATAAGTATGTACATAACCGACCAATCTTGGACTTTAATTCAATGTGTTGGTCAGGGTTCTGACCCTGTGTATTTTTCGGTGGGTACCTGGCTACGTGTTAAAATGGGTCTGAATTCACTCTGGATAAGTACGTACATAACCGACCAATCGTGGACTTTAATTCAATGTGTTGGTCAGGGTTCTGACCCTGTGTATTTTTCGGTGGGTACCGTTTAATTTCATTATCCTGGCTACGTGTTAAAATGGATCTGAATTCACTCTGGATAAGTACGTACATAACCGACCAATCTTGGACTTTCATTTTGCATGCAGGTAAGGTACACCTACAGACATAACTGTGGACATAATGCTTATACTTATGTTCTAAGACGTTAGTTAACATTTAATATCAGGCAATGCATTGGTTCATTACCCTGGCTACGTGTTAAAATGGGTCTGAATTCACTCTGGATAAGTACGTACATAACCGACCAATCTTGGACTTTAATTCACTGTGTTGGTCAGGGTTCTGACCCTGTGTATTTTTCGGTGGGTACCGTTTAATTTCATTATCCTGGCTACGTGTTAAAATGGGTCTGAATTCACTCTGGATTAGTACGTACATAACCAACCAATCTTGGACTTTCATTCAATGTGTTGGTCAGGGTTCTGACCCTGTGTATTTTTCTGTGGGTACCGTTTAATTTCACTACCCTGGCTACGTGTTAAAATGGGTCTGAATTCACTCTGGATAAGTACGTACATAACCGACCACTCTTGAACTTTAATTCAATATGTTGGTCAGAGTCTGACCCTGTGTATTTTTCGGTGGGTACCGTTTAATTTCATTATCCTGGCTACGTGTGAAAATGGATCTGAATTCACTCTGGATAAGTACGTACATAACCGACCAATCTTGGACTTTAATTCAATGTGTTGGCCAGGGTTCTGACCCTGTGTATTTTTCGGTGGGTACCGTTTAATTTCATTATCCTGGCTACGTGTTAAAATTTGTCTGAATTCACTCTGGATAAGTACGTACATAACCGACCAATCTTGGACTTTATTTCAATGTGTTGGTTAGGGTTCTGACCCTGTGTATGTTTCGGTGGGTACTGTTTAATTTTACTGCCCTGGCTACGTGTTAAAATGGGTTTGAATTCACTCTGGATAAGTACGTACAAAACCGACCAATTGTGGACTTTAATTCAATGTATTGGTCAGGGATCTGACCCTGTGTATTTTTCGGTGGGTACCGTTTAATTTCATTATCCTGGCTACGTGTTAAAATGGGTCTGAATTCACTCTGGATAAGTATGTACATAACCGACCAATCTTGGACTTTAATTCAATGTGTTGGTCAGGGTTCTGACCCTGTGTATTTTTCGGTGGGTACCTGGCTACGTGTTAAAATGGGTCTGAATTCACTCTGGATAAGTACGTACATAACCGACCAATCGTGGACTTTAATTCAATGTGTTGGTCAGGGTTCTGACCCTGTGTATTTTTCGGTGGGTACCGTTTAATTTCATTATCCTGGCTACGTGTTAAAATGGATCTGAATTCACTCTGGATAAGTACGTACATAACCGACCAATCTTGGACTTTCATTTTGCATGCAGGTAAGGTACACCTACAGACATAACTGTGGACATAATGCTTATACTTATGTTCTAAGACGTTAGTTAACATTTAATATCAGGCAATGCATTGGTTCATTACCCTGGCTACGTGTTAAAATGGGTCTGAATTCACTCTGGATAAGTACGTACATAACCGACCAATCTTGGACTTTAATTCACTGTGTTGGTCAGGGTTCTGACCCTGTGTATTTTTCGGTGGGTACCGTTTAATTTCATTATCCTGGCTACGTGTTAAAATGGGTCTGAATTCACTCTGGATTAGTACGTACATAACCAACCAATCTTGGACTTTCATTCAATGTGTTGGTCAGGGTTCTGACCCTGTGTATTTTTCGCTGGGTACCGTTTAATTTCACTATTCTGGCTACGTGTTAAAATGGGTCTGAATTCACTCCGGATAAGTACGTACATAACCGACAAATCTTGAACTTTAATTCAATATGTTGGTCAGGGTCTGACCCTGTGTATTTTTCGGTGGGTACCGTTTAATTTCATTATCCTGGCTACGTGTTAAAATGGATCTGAATTCACTCTGGATAAGTATGTACATAACCGACCAATCTTGGACTTTAATTCAATGTGTTGGTCAGGGTTCTGACCCTGTGTATTTTTCGGTGGCTACCGTTTAATTTCACTACCCTGGCTATGTGTTAAAATGGGTCTGGATTCACTCTGGATAAGTACGTACATAACCGACCAATCTTGGACTTTCATTTTGCATGCAGGCAAGGTACACCTACAGACATAACTGTGGACATAATGCTTATACTTATGTTCTTAGACGTTAGTTAACATTTAATATCAGGCAATGCATTGGTTCATTACCCTGGCTACGTGTTAAAATGGGTCTGAATTCACTCTGGATAAGTACTTACATAACCGACCAATCTTGGACTTTAATTCAATGTGTTGGTCAGGGTTCTGACCCTGTGTATTTTTCGGTGGGTACCGTTTAATTTCACTACCCTGGCTACGTGTTAAAATGGGTCTGAATTCACTCTGGATAAGTACGTACATAACCGACCACTCTTGAACTTTAATTCAATATGTTGGTCAGAGTCTGACCCTGTGTATTTTTCGGTGGGTACCGTTTAATTTCATTATCCTGGCTACGTGTGAAAATGGATCTGAATTCACTCTGGATAAGTACGTACATAACCGACCAATCTTGGACTTTAATTCAATGTGTTGGCCAGGGTTCTGACCCTGTGTATTTTTCGGTGGGTACCGTTTAATTTCATTATCCTGGCTACGTGTTAAAATTTGTCTGAATTCACTCTGGATAAGTACGTACATAACCGACCAATCTTGGACTTTATTTCAATGTGTTGGTTAGGGATCTGACCCTGTGTATGTTTCGGTGGGTACTGTTTAATTTTACTGCCCTGGCTATGTGTTAAAATGGGTTTGAATTCACTCTGGATAAGTACGTACAAAACCGACCAATTGTGGACTTTAATTCAATGTATTGGTCAGGGATCTGACCCTGTGTATTTTTCGGTGGGTACCGTTTAATTTCATTATCCTGGCTACGTGTTAAAATGGGTCTGAATTCACTCTGGATAAGTATGTACATAACCGACCACTCTTGGACTTTAATTCAATGTGTTGGTCAGGGTTCTGACCCTGTGTATTTTTCGGTGGGTACCTGGCTACGTGTTAAAATGGATCTGAATTCACTCTGGATAAGTATGTACATAACCGACCAATCTTGGACTTTAATTCAATGTGTTGGTCAGGGTTCTGACCCTGTGTATTTTTCGGTGGCTACCGTTTAATTTCACTACCCTGGCTATGTGTTAAAATGGGTCTGGATTCACTCTGGATAAGTACGTACATAACCGACCAATCTTGGATTTTCATTTTGCATGCAGGTAAGGTACACCTACAGACATAACTGTGGACATAATGCTTATACTTATGTTCTAAGACGTTAGTTAACATTTAATATCAGGCAATGCATTGGTTCATTACCCTGGCTACGTTTTAAAATGGGTCTGAATTCACTCTGGATTAGTACGTACATAACCGACCAATCTTGGACTTTCATTCAATGTGTTGGTCAGGGTTCTGACCCTGTGTATTTTTCGGTGGGAACCATTTAATTTCACTACCCTGGCTACGTGTTAAAATGGGTCTGAATTCACTCTGGATAAGTACGTACATAACCGACCAGTCGTGGACTTTAATTCATTGTGTTGGTCAGGGTTCTGACCCTGTGTATTTTTCGGTGGGTACCGTTTAATTTCATTATTCTGGCTACGTTTTAAAATGGGTCTGAATTCATTTTGGATAAGTATGAACATAACCGACCAATCTTGGACTTTCATTCAATGTGTTGGTCAGGGTTCTGACCCTGTGTATTTTTGGGTGGGTACCGTTTGATTTCCCTACCCTTGCTACGTGTTAAAATGGGTCTGAATTCACTCTGGATGAGTACGTACATAACCGACCAATCGTGGACTTTAAGTCAATGTGTTGGTCAGGGTTCTGACCCTGTGTATTTTTCGGTGGGTACCGTTTAATTTCATTATCCTGGCTACGTGTTAAAATGGGTCTGAATTCACTCTGGATAAGTACGTACATAACCGACCAATCTTGGACTTTATTTCAATATGTTGGTCAGGGTTCTGTCCCTGTGTATTTTTCGGTGGGTACCGTTTAATTTCATTATCCTGGCTACGTGTTAAAATGGATCTGAATTCACTCTGGATGAGTACGTACATAACCGACCAATCTTGGACTTTCATTTTGCATGCAGGTAAGGTACACCTACAGACATAACTGTGGACATAATGCTTATACTTATGTTCTAAGACGTTAGTTAACATTTAATATCAGGCAATGCATTGGTTCATTACCCTGGCTACGTGTTAAAATGGGTCTGAATTCACTCTGGATTAGTACGTACATAACCGACCAATCTTGGACTATCATTCAATGTGTTTGTCAGGGTTCTGACCCTGTGTATTTTTCGGTGGGTACCGTTTAATTTCACTACCGTGGCTACGTGTTAAAATGGGTCTGAATTCACTCTGGATAAGTACGTACATAACCGACCAATCTTAGACTTTAATTCACTGTGTTGGTCAGGGTTCTGACCCTGTGTATTTTTCGGTGGGTACCGTTTAATTTCATTATCCTGGCTACGTGTTAAAATGGGTCTGAATTCATTTTGGATAAGTATGAACATAACCGACCAATCTTGGACTTTCATTCACTGTGTTGGTCAGGGTTCTGACCCTGTGTATTTTTTGGTGGGTACCGTTTAATTTCGTTATCCTGGCTACGTGTTAAAATGGGTCTGAATTCACTCTGGATTAGTACGTACATAACCGACCAATCTTGGACTTTCATTCAATGTGTTGGTCAGGGTTCTGACCCTGTGTATTTTTCGGTGGGTATTGTTTAATTTCACTATCCTGGCTACGTGTTAAAATGGGTTTGAATTCACTCTGGATAAGTACGTACAAAACCGACCAATTGTGGACTTTAATTCAATGTATTGGTCAGGGATCTGACCCTGTGTATTTTTCGGTGGGTACCGTTTAATTTCATTATCCTGGCTACGTGTTAAAATGGGTCTGAATTCACTCTGGATAAGTATGTACATAACCGACCAATCTTGGACTTTTTTTCAATATGTTGGTCAGGGTTCTGACCCTGTGTATTTTTCGGTGGGTACCGTTTAATTTCATTATCCTAGCTACGTGTTAAAATGGATCTGAATTCACTCTGGATAAGTACGTACATAACCGACCAATCTTGGACTTTAATTCAATGTGTTGGTCAGGGTTCTGACCCTGTGTATTTTTCGGTGGGTACCGTTTAATTTCACTACCCTAGCTACGTGTTAAAATGGGTCTGAATTCACTCTGGATAAGTACGTACATAACCGACCACTCTTGAACTTTAATTCAATATGTTGGTCAGAGTCTGACCCTGTGTATTTTTCGGTGGGTACCGTTTAATTTCATTATCCTGGCTACGTGTTAAAATGGATCTGAATTCACTCTGGATAAGTACATACATAATCGACCAATCTTGGACTTTAATTCAATGTGTTGGTCAGGGTTCTGACCCTGTGTATTTTTCGGTGGGTACCGTTTAATTTCATTATCCTGGCTACATGTTAAAATGGATCTGAATTCATTCTGGATAAGTACGTACATAACCGACCAATCTTGGACTTTATTTCAATGTATTGGTCAGGGATCTGACCCTGTGTATTTTTCGGTGGGTACCATTTAATTTCATTATCCTGGCTACGTGTTAAAATGGGTCTGAATTCACTCTGGATAAGTATGTACATAACCGACCAATCTTGGACTTTTTTTCAATATGTTGGTCAGGGTTCTGACCCTGTGTATTTTTTGGTGGGTACCGTTTAATTTCACTACCCTGGCTACATGTTAAAATGGGTCTCAATTCACTCTGGATAAGTACGTACATAACCGACCAATCTTGAACTTTAATTCAATATGTTGGTCAGGGTCTGACCCTGTGTATTTTTCGGTGGGTACCGTTTAATTTCATTATCCTGGCTACGTGTTAAAATGGATCTGAATTCACTCTGGATAAGTACGTACATAACCGAGCAATCTTGGACTTTAATTCAATGTGTTGGTCATGGTTCTGACCCTGTGTATTTTTCGGTGGGTACCGTTTAATTTCACTACCCTGGCTACGTGTTAAAATGGGTCTGAATTCACTCTGGATAAGTACGTACATAACCGACCAATCTTGGACTTTATTTCAATATGTTGGTCAGGGTTCTGACCCTGTGTATTTTTCGGTGGGTACCGTTTAATTTCATTATCCTGGCTACATGTTAAAATGGATCTGAATTCACTCTGGATAAGTATGTACATAACCGACCAATCTTGGACTTTATTTCAATATGTTGGTCAGGGTTCTGACCCTGTGTATTTTTCGGTGGGTACCGTTTAATTTCACTACCCTGGCTACGTGTTAAAATGGGTCTGAATTCACTCTGGATAAGTACGTACATAACCGACCACTCTTGAACTTTAATTCAATATGTTGGTCAGGGTCTGACCCTGTGTATTTTTCGGTGGGTACCGTTTAATTTCATTATCCTGGCTACGTGTTAAAATTTGTCTGAATTCACTCTGGATAAGTACGTACATAACCGACCAATCTTGGACTTTAATTCAATGTGTTGGTCAGGGTTCTGACCCTGTGTATTTTTCGGTGGGTACCGTTTAATTTCACTACCCTGGCTATGTGTTAAAATGGGTCTGAATTCACTCTGGATAAGTATGTACATAACCGACCAATCTTGGACTTTTTTTCAATATGTTGGTCAGGGTTCTGACCCTGTGTATTTTTTGGTGGGTACCGTTTAATTTCACTACCCTGGCTACATGTTAAAATGGGTCTCAATTCACTCTGGATAAGTACGTACATAACCGACCAATCTTGAACTTTAATTCAATATGTTGGTCAGGGTCTGACCCTGTGTATTTTTCGGTGGGTACCGTTTAATTTCATTATCCTGGCTACGTGTTAAAATGGATCTGAATTCACTCTGGATAAGTACGTACATAACCGAGCAATCTTGGACTTTAATTCAATGTGTTGGTCATGGTTCTGACCCTGTGTATTTTTCGGTGGGTACCGTTTAATTTCACTACCCTGGCTACGTGTTAAAATGGGTCTGAATTCACTCTGGATAAGTACGTACATAACCGACCAATCTTGGACTTTATTTCAATATGTTGGTCAGTGTTCTGACCCTGTGTATTTTTCGGTGGGTACCGTTTAATTTCATTATCCTGGCTACGTGTTAAAATGGATCTGAATTCACTCTGGATAAGTACGTACATAACCGACCAATCTTGGACTTTCATTTTGCATGCAGGTAAGGTACACCTACAGACATAACTGTGGACATAATGCTTATACTTATGTTCTAAGACGTTAGTTAACATTTAATATCAGGCAATGCATTGGTTCATTACCCTGGCTACGTGTTAAAATGGGTCTGAATTCACTCTGGATAAGTACGTACATAACCGACCAATCTTGGACTTTAATTCACTGTGTTGGTCAGGGTTCTGACCCTGTGTATTTTTCGGTGGGTACCGTTTAATTTCATTATCCTGGCTACGTGTTAAAATGGGTCTGAATTCACTCTGGATTAGTACGTACATAACCAACCAATCTTGGACTTTCATTCAATGTGTTGGTCAGGGTTCTGACCCTGTGTATTTTTCGCTGGGTACCGTTTAATTTCACTACTCTGGCTACGTGTTAAAATGGGTCTGAATTCACTCCGGATAAGTACGTACATAACCGACAAATCTTGAACTTTAATTCAATATGTTGGTCAGGGTCTGACCCTGTGTATTTTTCGGTGGGTACCGTTTAATTTCATTATCCTGGCTACGTGTTAAAATGGGTCTAAATTCACTCTGGATAAGTACATACATAACCGACCAATCTTGGACTTTATTTCAATATGTTGGTCAGGGTTCTGTCCCTGTGTATTTTTCGGTGGGTACCGTTTAATTTCATTATCCTGGCTACCTGTTAAAATGGATCTGCATTCACTCTGGATGAGTACGTACATAACCGACCAATCTTGGACTTTCATTTTGCATGCAGGTAAGGTACACCTACAGACATAACTGTGGACATAATGCTTATACTTATGTTCTAAGACGTTAGTTAACATTTAATATCAGGCAATGCATTGGTTCATTACCCTGGCTACGTGTTAAAATGGGTCTGAATTCACTCTGGATTAGTACGTACATAACCGACCAATCTTGGACTTTCATTCAATGTGTTTGTCAGGGTTCTGACCCTGTGTATTTTTCGGTGGGTACTGTTTAATTTCACTACCGTGGCTACGTGTTAAAATGGGTCTGAATTCACTCTGGATAAGTACGTACATAACCGACCAATCTTAGACTTTAATTCACTATGTTGGTCAGGGTTCTGACCCTGTGTATTTTTCGGTGGGTACCGTTTAATTTCATTATCCTGGCTACGTGTTAAAATGGGTCTGAATTCATTTTGGATAAGTATGAACATAACCGACCAATTTTGGACTTTCATTCACTGTGTTGGTCAGGGTTCTGACCCTGTGTATTTTTTGGTGGGTACCGTTTAATTTCATTATCCTGGCTACGTGTTAAAATGGGTCTGAATTCACTCTGGATTAGTACGTACATAACCGACCAATCTTGGACTTTCATTCAATGTGTTGGTCAGGGTTCTGACCCTGTGTATTTTTCGGTGGGTATTGTTTATTTTCACTATCCTGGCTACGTGTTAAAATGGGTTTGAATTCACTCTGGATAAGTACGTACAAAACCGACCAATTGTGGACTTTAATTCAATGTATTGGTCAGGGATCTGACCCTGTGTATTTTTCGGTGGGTACCGTTTAATTTCATTATCCTGGCTACGTGTTAAAATGGGTCTGAATTCACTCTGGATAAGTATGTACATAACCGACCAATCTTGGACTTTTTTTCAATATGTTGGTCAGGGTTCTGACCCTGTGTATTTTTCGGTGGGTACCGTTTAATTTCATTATCCTAGCTACGTGTTAAAATGAATCTGAATTCACTCTGGATAAGTACGTACATAACCGACCAATCTTGGACTTTAATTCAATGTGTTGGTCAGGGTTCTGACCCTGTGTATTTTTCGGTGGGTACCATTTAATTTCACTACCCTGGCTACGTGTTAAAATGGGTCTGAATTCACTCTGGATAAGTACGTACATAACCGACCAATCGTGGACTTTAATTCAATGTGTTGGTCAGGGTTCTGACCCTGTGTATTTTTCAGTAGGTACCGTTTAATTTCATTATCCTGGCTACGTGTTAAAATGGATCTGAATTCACTCTGGATAAGTACGTACATAACCGACCAATCTTGGACTTTCATTTTGCATTCAGGTAAGGTACACCTACAGACATAACTGTGGACATAATGCTTATACTTATGTTCTAAGACGTTAGTTAACATGTAATATCAGGCAATGCATTGGTTCATTACCCTGGCTACGTGTTAAAATGGGTCTGAATTCACTCTGGATAAGTACGTACATAACCGACCAATCTTGGACTTTAATTCACTGTGTTGGTCAGGGTTCTGACCCTGTGTATTTTTCGGTGGGTACCGTTTAATTTCATTATCCTGGCTACGTGTTAAAATGGGTCTGAATTCACTCTGGATTAGTACGTACATAACCGACCAATCTTGGACTTTCATTCAATGTGTTGGTCAGGGTTCTGACCCTGTGTATTTTTCCCTGGGTACCGTTTAATTTCACTACTCTGGCTACGTGTTAAAATGGGTCTGAATTTACTCCGGACAAGTACGTACATAACCGACAAATCTTGAACTTTAATTCAATATGTTGGTCAGGGTCTGACCCTGTGTATTTTTCAGTGGGTACCGTTTAATTTCATTATCCTGGCTACGTGTTAAAATGGATCTGAATTCACTCTCGATAAGTACGTACATAACCGACCAATCTTGGACTTTAATTCAATGTGTTGGTCAGGGTTCTGACCCTGTGTATTTTTCGGTGGGTACCGTTTAATTTCACTACCCTGGCTATGTGTTAAAATGGGTCTGGATTCACTCTGGATAAGTACGTACATAACCGACCAATCTTGGATTTTCATTTTGCATGCAGGTAAGGTACACCTACAGACATAACTGTGGACATAATGCTTATACTTATGTTCTAAGACGTTAGTTAACATTTAATATCAGGCAATGCATTGGTTCATTACCCTGGCTACGTTTTAAAATGGGTCTGAATTCACTCTGGATTAGTACGTACATAACCGACCAATCTTGGACTTTCATTCAATGTGTTGGTCAGGGTTCTGACCCTGTGTATTTTTCGGTGGGTACCGTTTAATTTCACTACCCTGGCTACGTGTTAAAATGGGTCTGAATTCACTCTGGATAAGTACGTACATAACCGACCAATCGTGGACTTTAATTCATTGTGTTGGTCAGGGTTCTGACCCTGTGTATTTTTCGGTGGGTACCGTTTAATTTCATTATTCTGGCTACGTTTTAAAATGGGTCTGAATTCATTTTGGATAAGTATGAACATAACCGACCAATCTTGGACTTTCATTCAATGTGTTGGTCAGGGTTCTGACCCTGTGTATTTTTGGGTGGGTACCGTTTGATTTCCCTACCCTTGCTACGTGTTAAAATGGGTCTGAATTCACTCTGGATAAGTACGTACATAACCGACCAATCGTGGACTTTAATTCAATGTGTTGGTCAGGGTTCTGACCCTGTGTATTTTTCGGTGGATACCGTTTAATTTCATTATCCTGGCTACGTGTTAAAATGGGTCTGAATTCACTCTGGATAAGTACGTACATAACCGACCAATCTTGGACTTTATTTCAATATGTTGGTCAGGGTTCTGACCCTGTGTATTTTTCGGTGGGTACCGTTTAATTTCATTATCCTGGCTACGTGTTAAAATGGATCTGAATTCACTCTGGATGAGTACGTACATAACCGACCAATCTTGGACTTTCATTTTGCATGCAGGTAAGGTACACCTACAGACATAACTGTGGACATAATGCTTATACTTATGTTCTAAGACGTTAGTTAACATTTAATATCAGGCAATGCATTGGTTCATTACCCTGGCTACGTGTTAAAATGGGTCTGAATTCACTCTGGATTAGTACGTACATAACCGACCAATCTTGGACTTTCATTCAATGTGTTTGTCAGGGTTCTGACCCTGTGTATTTTTCGGTGGGTACCGTTTAATTTCACTACCGTGGCTACGTGTTAAAATGGGTCTGAATTCACTCTGGATAAGTACGTACATAACCGACCAATCTTAGACTTTAATTCACTGTGTTGGTCAGGGTTCTGACCCTGTGTATTTTTCGGTGGGTACCGTTTAATTTCATTATCCTGGCTACGTGTTAAAATGGGTCTGAATTCATTTTGGATAAGTATGAACATAACCGACCAATCTTGGACTTTCATTCACTGTGTTGGTCAGGGTTCTGACCCTGTGTATTTTTCGGTGGGTATTGTTTAATTTCACTATCCTGGCTACGTGTTAAAACGGGTCTGAATTCACTCTGGATAAGTACGTACATAACCGACCAATCGTGGACTTTAATTCAATGTGTTGGTCAGGGTTCTGACCCTGTGTATTTTTTGGTGGGTACCGTTTATTTTCATTATCCTGGCTACGTGTTAAAATGGGTCTGAATTCACTCTGGATAAGTATGAACATAACCGACCAATCTTGGACTTTCATTCAATGTGTTGGTCAGGGTTCTGACCCTGTGTATTTTTCGGTGGGTACCGTTTAATTTCATTATCCTGGCTACGTGTTAAAATGTGTCTGAATTCACTCTGGATTAGTACGTACATAACCAACCAATCTTGGACTTTCATTCAATGTGTTGGTCAGGGTTCTGACCCTGTGTATTTTTCGCTGGGTACCGTTTAATTTCACTACTCTGGCTACATGTTAAAATGGGTCTGAATTCACTCCGGATAAGTACGTACATAACCGACAAATCTTGAACTTTAATTCAATATGTTGGTCAGGGTCTGACCCTGTGTATTTTTCGGTGGGTACCGTTTAATTTCATTATCCTGGCTACGTGTTAAAATGGGTCTGAATTCACTCTGGATAAGTACGTACATAACCGACCAATCTTGGACTTTATTTCAATATGTTGGTCAGGGTTCTGTCCCTGTGTATTTTTCGGTGGGTACCGTTTAATTTCATTATCCTGGCTACCTGTTAAAATGGATCTGCATTCACTCTGGATGAGTACGTACATAACCGACCAATCTTGGACTTTCATTTTGCATGCAGGTAAGGTACACCTACAGACATAACTGTGGACATAATGCTTATACTTATGTTCTAAGACGTTAGTTAACATTTAATATCAGGCAATGCATTGGTTCATTACCCTGGCTACGTGTTAAAATGGGTCTGAATTCACTCTGGATTAGTACGTACATAACCGACCAATCTTGGACTTTCATTCAATGTGTTTGTCAGGGTTCTGACCCTGTGTATTTTTCGGTGGGTACTGTTTAATTTCACTACCGTGGCTACGTGTTAAAATGGGTCTGAATTCACTCTGGATAAGTACGTACATAACCGACCAATCTTAGACTTTAATTCACTGTGTTGGTCAGGGTTCTGACCCTGTGTATTTTTCGGTGGGTACCGTTTAATTTCATTATCCTGGCTACGTGTTAAAATGGGTCTGAATTCATTTTGGATAAGTATGAACATAACCGACCAATCTTGGACTTTCATTCACTGTGTTGGTCAGGGTTCTGACCCTGTGTATTTTTTGGTGGGTACCGTTTAATTTCATTATCCTGGCTACGTGTTAAAATGGGTCTGAATTCACTCTGGATTAGTACGTACATAACCGACCAATCTTGGACTTTCATTCAATGTGTTGGTCAGGGTTCTGACCCTGTGTATTTTTCGGTGGGTATTGTTTTTTTTCACTATCCTGGCTACGTGTTAAAATGGGTTTGAATTCACTCTGGATAAGTACGTACAAAACCGACCAATTGTGGACTTTAATTCAATGTATTGGTCAGGGATCTGACCCTGTGTATTTTTCGGTGGGTACCGTTTAATTTCATTATCCTGGCTACGTGTTAAAATGGGTCTGAATTCACTCTGGATAAGTATGTACATAACCGACCAATCTTGGACTTTTTTTCAATATGTTGGTCAGGGTTCTGACCCTGTGTATTTTTCGGTGGGTACCGTTTAATTTCATTATCCTAGCTACGTGTTTAAATGGATCTGAATTCACTCTGGATAAGTACGTACATAACCGACCAATCTTGGACTTTAATTCAATGTGTTGGTCAGGGTTCTGACCCTGTGTATTTTTCGGTGGGTACCATTTAATTTCACTACCCTGGCTACGTGTTAAAATGGGTCTGAATTCACTCTGGATAAGTACGTACATAACCGACCAATCGTGGACTTTAATTCAATGTGTTGGTCAGGGTTCTGACCCTGTGTATTTTTCAGTGGGTACCGTTTAATTTCATTATCCTGGCTACGTGTTAAAATGGATCTGAATTCACTCTGGATAAGTACGTACATAACCGACCAATCTTGGACTTTCATTTTGCATTCAGGTAAGGTACACCTACAGACATAACTGTGGACATAATGCTTATACTTATGTTCTAAGACGTTAGTTAACATGTAATATCAGGCAATGCATTGGTTCATTACCCTGGCTACGTGTTAAAATGGGTCTGAATTCACTCTGGATAAGTACGTACATAACCGACCAATCTTGGACTTTAATTCACTGTGTTGGTCAGGGTTCTGACCCTGTGTATTTTTCGGTGGGTACCGTTTAATTTCATTATCCTGGCTACGTGTTAAAATGGGTCTGAATTCACTCTGGATTAGTACGTACATAACCGACCAATCTTGGACTTTCATTCAATGTGTTGGTCAGGGTTCTGACCCTGTGTATTTTTCCCTGGGTACCGTTTAATTTCACTACTCTGGCTACGTGTTAAAATGGGTCTGAATTTACTCAGGACAAGTACGTACATAACCGACAAATCTTGAACTTTAATTCAATATGTTGGTCAGGGTCTGACCCTGTGTATTTTTCAGTGGGTACCGTTTAATTTCATTATCCTGGCTACGTGTTAAAATGGATCTGAATTCACTCTGGATAAGTACGTACATAACCGACCAATCTTGGACTTTAATTCAATGTGTTGGTCAGGGTTCTGACCCTGTGTATTTTTCGGTGGGTACCGTTTAATTTCACTACCCTGGCTATGTGTTAAAATGGGTCTGGATTCACTCTGGATAAGTACGTACATAACCGACCAATCTTGGATTTTCATTTTGCATGCAGGTAAGGTACACCTACAGACATAACTGTGGACATAATGCTTATACTTATGTTCTAAGACGTTAGTTAACATTTAATATCAGGCAATGCATTGGTTCATTACCCTGGCTACGTTTTAAAATGGGTCTGAATTCACTCTGGATTAGTACGTACATAACCGACCAATCTTGGACTTTCATTCAATGTGTTGGTCAGGGTTCTGACCCTGTGTATTTTTCGGTGGGTACCGTTTAATTTCACTACCCTGGCTACGTGTTAAAATGGGTCTGAATTCACTCTGGATAAGTACGTACATAACCGACCAATCGTGGACTTTAATTCATTGTGTTGGTCAGGGTTCTGACCCTGTGTATTTTTCGGTGGGTACCGTTTAATTTCATTATTCTGGCTACGTTTTAAAATGGGTCTGAATTCATTTTGGATAAGTATGAACATAACCGACCAATCTTGGACTTTCATTCAATGTGTTGGTCAGGGTTCTGACCCTGTGTATTTTTGGGTGGGTACCGTTTGATTTCCCTACCCTTGCTACGTGTTAAAATGGGTCTGAATTCACTCTGGATAAGTACGTACATAACCGACCAATCGTGGACTTTAATTCAATGTGTTGGTCAGGGTTCTGACCCTGTGTATTTTTCGGTGGATACCGTTTAATTTCATTATCCTGGCTACGTGTTAAAATGGGTCTGAATTCACTCTGGATGAGTACGTACATAACCGACCAATCTTGGACTTTCATTTTGCATGCAGGTAAGGTACACCTACAGACATAACTGTGGACATAATGCTTATACTTATGTTCTAAGACGTTAGTTAACATTTAATATCAGGCAATGCATTGGTTCATTACCCTGGCTACGTGTTAAAATGGGTCTGAATTCACTCTGGATTAGTACGTACATAACCGACCAATCTTGGACTTTCATTCAATGTGTTTGTCAGGGTTCTGACCCTGTGTATTTTTCGGTGGGTACCGTTTAATTTCACTACCGTGGCTACGTGTTAAAATGGGTCTGAATTCACTCTGGATAAGTACGTACATAACCGACCAATCTTAGACTTTAATTCACTGTGTTGGTCAGGGTTCTGACCCTGTGTATTTTTTGGTGGGTACCGTTTAATTTCATTATCCTGGCTACGTGTTAAAATGGGTCTGAATTCATTTTGGATAAGTATGAACATAACCGACCAATCTTGGACTTTCATTCACTGTGTTGGTCAGGGTTCTGACCCTGTGTATTTTTCGGTGGGTATTGTTTAATTTCACTATCCTGGCTACGTGTTAAAACGGGTCTGAATTCACTCTGGATAAGTACGTACATAACCGACCAATCGTGGACTTTAATTCAATGTGTTGGTCAGGGTTCTGACCCTGTGTATTTTTTGGTGGGTACCGTTTATTTTCATTATCCTGGCTACGTGTTAAAATGGGTCTGAATTCACTCTGGATAAGTATGAACATAACCGACCAATCTTGGACTTTCATTCAATGTGTTGGTCAGGGTTCTGACCCTGTGTATTTTTTGGTGGGTACCGTTTAATTTCACTACCCTGGCTACGTGTTAAAATGGGTCTGAATTCACTCTGGATAAGTACGTACATAACCGACCAATCGTGGACTTTAATTCAATGTGTTGGTCAGGGTTCTGACCCTTTGTATTTTTCGGTGGGTACCATTTAATTTCATTATCCTGGCTACGTGTTAAAATGGGTCTGAATTCATTTTGGATAAGTATGAACATAACCGACCAATCTTGGTCTTTCATTCAATGTGTTGGTCAGGGTTCTGACCCTGTGTATTTTTCGGTGGGTACCGTTTAATTTCATTATCCTGGCTACGTGTTAAAATGGGTCTGAATTCACTCTGGATAAGTACGGACATAACCGACCAATCTTGGACTTTATTTCAATATGTTGGTCAGGGTTCTGACCCTGTGTATTTTTCGGTGGGTACCGTTTAATTTCACTATCCTGGCTACGTGTTAAAATTGGTCTGAATTCACTCTGGATAAGTACGTACATAACCGACCAATCTTGGACTTTATTTAAATATGTTGGTCAGGGTTCTAACCCTGTGTATTTTTCGGTGGGTACCGTTTAATTTCATTACCCTGGCTACGTGTTAAAATAGGTCTGAATTCACTCTGGATAAGTACGTACATAACCGACCAATCTTGGACTTTATTTCAATATGTTTGTCAGGGTTCTGACCCTGTGTATTTTTCGGTGGGTACCGTTTAATTTCACTATCCTGGCTACGTGTTAAAATTGGTCTGAATTCACTCTGGATAAGTACGTACATAACCGACCAATCTTGGACTTTATTTAAATATGTTGGTCAGGGTTCTAACCCTGTGTATTTTTCGGTGGGTACCGTTTAATTTCATTACCCTGGCTACGTGTTAAAATGGGTCTGAATTCACTCTGGATAAGTACGTACATAACCGACCAATCTTGGACTTTATTTCAATATGTTGGTCAGGGTTCTGACCCTGTGTATTTTTCGGTGGGTACCGTTTAATTTCATTATTCTGGCTACGTTTTAAAATGGGTCTGAATTCATTTTGGATAAGTATGAACATAACCGACCAATCTTGGACTTTCATTCAATGTGTTGGTCAGGGTTCTGACCCTGTGTATTTTTGGGTGGGTACCGTTTGATTTCCCTACCCTTGCTACGTGTTAAAATGGGTCTGAATTCACTCTGGATAAGTACGTACATAACCGACCAATCTTGGACTTTATTTCAATATGTTGGTCAGGGTTCTGACCCTGTGTATTTTTCGGTGGGTACCGTTTAATTTCATTATCCTGGCTACGTGTTAAAATGGATCTGAATTCACTCTGGATGAGTACGTACATAACCGACCAATCTTGGACTTTCATTTTGCATGCAGGTAAGGTACACCTACAGACATAACTGTGGACATAATGCTTATACTTATGTTCTAAGACGTTAGTTAACATTTAAAATCAGGCAATGCATTGGTTCATTACCCTGGCTACGTGTTAAAATGGGTCTGAATTCACTCTGGATTAGTACGTACATAACCGACCAATCTTGGACTTTCATTCAATGTGTTTGTCAGGGTTCTGACCCTGTGTATTTTTCGGTGGGTACCGTTTAATTTCACTACCGTGGCTACGTGTTAAAATGGGTCTGAATTCACTCTGGATAAGTACGTACATAACCGACCAATCTTAGACTTTAATTCACTGTGTTGGTCAGGGTTCTGACCCTGTGTATTTTTTGGTGGGTACCGTTTAATTTCATTATCCTGGCTACGTGTTAAAATGGGTCTGAATTCATTTTGGATAAGTATGAACATAACCGACCAATCTTGGACTTTCATTCACTGTGTTGGTCAGGGTTCTGACCCTGTGTATTTTTCGGTGGGTATTGTTTAATTTCACTATCCTGGCTACGTGTTAAAACGGGTCTGAATTCACTCTGGATAAGTACGTACATAACCGACCAATCGTGGACTTTAATTCAATGTGTTGGTCAGGGTTCTGACCCTGTGTATTTTTTGGTGGGTACCGTTTATTTTCATTATCCTGGCTACGTGTTAAAATGGGTCTGAATTCACTCTGGATAAGTATGAACATAACCGACCAATCTTGGACTTTCATTCAATGTGTTGGTCAGGGTTCTGACCCTGTGTATTTTTTGGTGGGTACCGTTTAATTTCACTACCCTGGCTACGTGTTAAAATGGGTCTGAAGTCACTCTGGATAAGTACGTACATAACCGACCAATCGTGGACTTTAATTCAATGTGTTGGTCAGGGTTCTGACCCTTTGTATTTTTCGGTGGGTACCATTTAATTTCATTATCCTGGCTACGTGTTAAAATGGGTCTGAATTCATTTTGGATAAGTATGAACATAACCGACCAATCTTGGTCTTTCATTCAATGTGTTGGTCAGGGTTCTGACCCTGTGTATTTTTCGGTGGGTACCGTTTAATTTCATTATCCTGGCTACGTGTTAAAATGGGTCTGAATTCACTCTGGATAAGTACGTACATAACCGACCAATCTTGGACTTTATTTCAATATGTTGGTCAGGGTTCTGACCCTGTGTATTTTTCGGTGGGTACCGTTTAATTTCACTATCCTGGCTACGTGTTAAAATTGGTCTGAATTCACTCTGGATAAGTACGTACATAACCGACCAATCTTGGACTTTATTTAAATATGTTGGTCAGGGTTCTAACCCTGTGTATTTTTCGGTGGGTACCGTTTAATTTCATTACCCTGGCTACGTGTTAAAATAGGTCTGAATTCACTCTGGATAAGTACGTACATAACCGACCAATCTTGGACTTTATTTCAATATGTTGGTCAGGGTTCTGACCCTGTGTATTTTTCGGTGGGTACCGTTTAATTTCACTATCCTGGCTACGTGTTAAAATTGGTCTGAATTCACTCTGGATAAGTACGTACATAACCGACCAATCTTGGACTTTATTTAAATATGTTGGTCAGGGTTCTAACCCTGTGTATTTTTCGGTGGGTACCGTTTAATTTCATTACCCTGGCTCCGTGTTAAAATGGGTCTGAATTCACTCTGGATAAGTACGTACATAACCGACCAATCTTGGACTTTATTTCAATATGTTGGTCAGGGTTCTGACCCTGTGTATTTTTCGGTGGGTACCGTTTAATTTCACTATCCTGGCTACGTGTTAAAATTGGTCTGAATTCACTCTGGATAAGTACGTACATAACCGACCAATCTTGGACTTTATTTAAATATGTTGGTCAGGGTTCTAACCCTGTGTATTTTTCGGTGGGTACTGTTTAATTTCATTACCCTGGCTACGTGTTAAAATGGGTCTGAATTTATGGGGGCCTTGTATTTTGGAAATCCCCAACTGCACATTAAAATATGTCTCAATCTTATTTGATCATTGCATGACTTACCTTCCAAATTCCTACTTTATTTGTGTCTGCAACAATGTTATATTTTCATTGACTTTTGTTTTATATTTAAAATTCACATCTGGATATTAAGCTAAATGAATCTAATTGTACTTGATATATTGTTTTTCTTTTGCAAAATGCAGGAACGCAAGAACCCTGGAATGTACTTTAGGGTGTCCATTTTTATAGTGCCAGTATCCAATATGATGTATTATTACTCTATAATGAATCAGGACACAAACCAGGACGTCATTGGCTGATGAATAAAATACAAGAAAATGTCCACAGTGGATCATATACACTTACAAAGACATGTGCTTAGAAATTGTATGCTCTGTGCATGACTATGTTTATTATAAGTTGAAATATAAAGCTGTGTTTAAATTCTATCTTGGGAAGTGTTTTTTCAATAATTTGAAAATGTTTATTGAAACTAAAATGAATCAACATTGTTAATTAAAAAAATAGTTTTGTTTGAAACTTGTCAATTGATTGTTAATAGATTAGTAAATATACCTGACAATGGATACCAACATACCACTGGTGATATGTACATTGTTTTTGCCCAATTGGCTCCTTTTTGTGTTAAATTATTCAATTAACAGCTTGAATAATATGTTCTACAGTAGTACTATGCACCATTCATTTTTAGTTTGTTAAAATAATGAAACAAATAATTTGTGTTTATTAATTAACTAATATTTCCCACATTTGAATGTAATTATTTCTCTGGAACCCCTGTCATATGAATTACTGTAGTAATGACCTGCAAGTTAAAAAAAGAGATGAAGGTGTTTTAAATACATTGATCTGTGTCAAAATAATAAGGTATTTACTAGTAGTTCATTACTGGGATGGGGAATAGTTGTACATTTAAAAGAAAATTTGTTTCATTATGTTTACATAAACCTTATTTTGCATATACCATAAATTTCATTTATTTAGCGATTTTGAAAATGTTCAGCAATTAGTCTGTCATGTGGCACTTGCGTGTGAAACTTCATATACTCAATTGTGTATTTCCTGACTTTTGAATGCTGTAAAACTATTTAATTTAACTGACATTTAATTTTAATGTTTTGATGTTTTTAGCATGTTCACTGTGTTTTAATTTCTTGTCAAGGAAATATTGAATTTTATTGTTATTTTACATGTTCACAACACAACACAACACAACTCGAACATAGATCATAAATTACTTTAATTTGGAAAAGATTGTGAATTTGCAAAAAATGGTGCTTTCTCATCACCATAATTATATAACAATTCTGCCCCTTCTGGTATGTAATATTTGGAAATCATAACCACACACGGCTTGTCATTAATCTTCAGTTGTTTTGTGACAATGTTGGAATGCCTTTTGGAATGGTTCAGGAAAAAGGTAATTCCACTTGTTTCCCACATCTTCTTTTCACTGTGTGGATTTATTCTGAAAATATATGGCCATGATGATATTAACATGAATGAGTGAATGAAGGTGAGGGTGGGTGAGTGAGTGAAGATGAGGGCAAGTGAGTGAAGATGAGGGCGAGTGAGGGTAAGTGAATGAAGGTGAGGGTGGGTGAGGGTGAGTGAAGGTGTGGGTGAGTGTGTGAGTGTGAGTGAATGAAGGTGAGGGTGGGTGAGTGAGTGAGGGAGTGAAGATGAGGGCGAGTGAGAAAAGGTGAGGGTGAGTGAGTGAAGGTGTGTGGATGAGGGTGAGTGATTGAGGGTGAGTGATTGAAGGTGAGAGTGAGTTAGAGAAGACGAGTGAGTGAAAATGAGGGTGGGTGATTGAAGGAGAGAGTGAGTGAAGGTAAGGGTGAGTGAGTTAGAGTGAGTGAAGGTGAGCGAGTGAGTGAAGATGTGTGAGTGAAGGAGAGGGTGAGTGAAGGTGTGTGAGTGAAGGTGGGAGTGGGTGAGTGAGTGAAGGTGAGGCTGATAGAAGTGAAGCTGAGGGTGAGTGTGTGAGTGAAGGTAAGGGTGAGTGAGTGAGTGAGGATGAGTGAGTGAGTGAGTGAGTGAGTGAAAGTGTGTGACTGAAGGTGAGTGAGTGAATGAGTGTGAGTGAGTGAATGAGGGTGAGTGAAGGCGAGTGAGTGAAGGTGAGACTGAGGGTGAGTGAGTAAGTAAAGCTGAGGGTGAGTGAGTGGGAGTAAAGATGAGTGAGTGGGTGAAGATGGGAGTGAGTTAGAGAAGGTGAGTGAGTGAAGACAAGGGTGAGTGAATGGAGGTGTGGATGAGAGTGAGTGAAGATAAGGGGAGTGAAGGTAAGGGTGAGTGAATGAAGTTGAGAGTAAGTGAGTGAGTGAGCAAAGGTAAGCGAGTGAAGGTGAGAGTGAGTTAGAGAAGGCGAGTGAGTGAAGATGAGGGCGAGTGAGTGAGTGTGAGTGAATGAAGGTGAGGGTGAGTGAGTGAGGGAGTGAAGATGAGGACAAGTGAGAAAAGGTGAGGGTGAGTGAGTGAAGGTGTGTGGATGAGGGTGAGTGATTGAAGGTGAGGGTGAGTGATTGAAGGTGAGAGTGAGTTAGAGAAGACGAGTGAGTGAAGATGAGGGTGGGTGATTGAAGGAGAGAGTGAGTTAGAGAAGGCGAGTGAGTGAAGGTAAGGGTGAGTGAGTGAGTGAGTGAGTGAGAGTGAGTGAAGGTGAGCGAGTGAGTGAAGGCGTGTGAGTGAAGGAGAGGGTGAGTGAAGGTGAGCGAGTGAGTGAAGGTGTGTGAGTGAAGGTGGGAGTGGGTGAGTGAGTGAAGGTGAGGCTGATGGAAGTGAAGCTGAGGGTGAGTGTGTGAGTGAAGGTAAGGGTGAGTGAGTGAGTGAGTGAAAGTGTGTGACTGAAGGTGAGTGAGTGAATGAGGGTGAGTGTGTGAGTGAGTGAATGAGGGTGAGTGAAGGTGAGTGAGTGAAGGTGAGACTGAGGGTGAGTGAGTAAGTAAAGCTGAGGGTGAGTGAGTGGGAGTAAAGATGAGTGAGTGAAGGTGAGTGAGTGGGTGAAGATGGGAGTGAGTTAGAGAAGGTGAGTGAGTGAAGACGAGGGTGAGTGAATGGAGGTGTGGATGAGTGTGAGTGATTGAAGGTGAGGGTGAGTGATTGAAGGTGAGAGTGAGTTAGAGAAGACGAGTGAGTGAAGATGAGGGTGGGTGATTGAAGGAGAGAGTGAGTTAGAGAAGGCGAGTGAAGGTAAGGGTAAGTGAGTGAGAGTGAGTGAAGGTGTGCGAGTGAGTGAAGGTGTGTTAGTGAAGGAGAGGGTGAGTGAAGGTGAGCGAGTGAGTGAAGGTGTGTGAGTGAAGGTGGGAGTGGGTGAGTGAGTGAAGGTGAGGCTGATGGAAGTAAAGCTGAGGGTGAGTGTGTGAGTGAAGGTAAGGATGAGTGAGTGAGTGAGTGAGTGAAAGTGTGTGACTGAAGGTGAGTGAATGAGGGTGAGTGTGTGAGTGAGTGAATGAGGGTGAGTGAAGGTGAGTGAGTGAAGGTGAGACTGAGGGTGAGTATAACTACTAACACTAAGAAAATATTATGGCAAATATTGTGGCTGATTATATACTCACACCATGCCCGAATATTCCAGGTGATACATGCCACAACGTTCACCTGTTACCGCATACTGTCGTTCTAGTTGTTCAGCCTCTGCTCTGTCAATTATTTCTCCGTCGTACACCCCAATTATCTCATTTGCTTTTATATCTTGTTTTGCAAAGACGCACTTTCCCGCTTCTCTAAAATCTCTGTTAACGACTTCAACCTTAATTTCAATGTAAACAAATATTGTTTTTTGTTTTGATTTCACTAGACTATTCTGGGGGTCTTTTAGTAAAAATCAAATTCAAAAATCTGCCCTCGAAATATATTTTCGATATAAAAACACTCTTTTATTACATGTACACTATACTAGTTACAAATAATTGTTAAATTAAACTATCATTGCCGCATATTACACAATATATAAAGCTAGCAAAGATATCATTCCTTTTGATTTCTGAGAATGTCGAAAAGGGATCCTGTTATGAAGCATAATTTCTAGAACACTTGGGTGCCTCGCTTTTCCGTAACTTTTACCAGTGATCCCCTGGGAAGATCATGTACCAAATCTTATCGTCATAATACATTAAACAACAACATATCTATTCTATATACTGAATTGTTAGAGTTACGAGCATCGAGTTACGAAAACATTGAGTTACAAATATTACCACGCCCAAATTTTGTAAGCCATGTAAGCAATGTATAGTTTTCTGAATTTGTATAACGTTTACAATATTTATGTAACAAATCCAAACACAATGAAAAAAAGAAAGAAACTTGTCATTGTGAAATATTTCTCGTCTGTATTTCCTTAAATTGTGGTGATATGACAAATTCAATCATCGATCACCCGGCCACACAAAAGCACGTACCTTATGAAAACGAGTCTCACTAATCATTGACTGTGTCTGGCGATCATTTTTTGTCATTAATGATATAAAATTTTCGTAATGAAAAAACAGCTCCTTTGATGTAATGATGTCACTAGGTTCTCGTGTGGAGCACAAATACTCCTCTTCAAATAAGCTCAGAAATGGGCACTTGATTCCTATTTTTACTCCGTTGATGAGTTTGCGTACGTTGCCTTTGCTAGCCATCTTGAAATAGTAAGACTCACTTGTCATGAATTTGACTGGGTGGAACGATTTGCGTAAAAATCAGAATGTGGGTGATAAATATACACGAGTATTCAATAAATAAAATAAAATGTAATGTTACTACTATTCATGTGTATATATGTTCATTTTATTTTCTTCGCATAATAAATATATAAATGCAAATTCAATTTAAAACATAATTTTGCCTTCAATTTGTCACCCACTCTAGAAAGGATAATGGTTGTATACCTTTCACACGTGATTACATTCAGAATGGCACACATAATTGAATGTCTCTTCCAAACTTGCTGCGTTTCTGAGAATATTGAAGGTATATAGACTGACAAATTGGTGTGTTTTGTTTATATACATTTTTGTAGGAGCTTAAGATGTCCAACATGTGTTTTGCTTTCCAGAATTCTATTACATACATGTGGTTTCAAAAAATTAAAACAATAATTAATCTTTGAAACGTTTTTTTCTCACTAGTTTTTCAAGTTCTAATTAGTAAAATGAGACCTTTATGTTAAAACTTTATATACACATCATATTACATATATACATACATCTATGTATCAATTTAATGAGTCTATTCTATATGGTATATGGTCTTCCATTTGAATGGTAAACATTTATCAAAATTAAGCATTTTTGCCTCGATCTCAGATGCGTGTGTGAACGAATTTAATTCAAACTTGGTAGAAATATCGAACAACTGTGGCCCTGTGCCTGTTTAAAATAGCCGATTTTGTTTGAATGAACCCTGCTCTGGGGGTAGATCTCTGACATGCTCTGATATCTGAATAAAATAGTGTAGTGTGAAATTCGTAGTGATAAATTTTATAGAAATCGTCAGCCCTGAGATGCATGTAATTAGAACATTTCTCATCAGCCATGGGATGCATGTAATTAGTACATATTTCGTCAGCCCTGGGATGCATGTAATTAGTACATTTCTCGTCAGCCCTGGGATGCATGTAATTAGTACATTTCTCATCAGCCCTGGGATGCATGTAATTAGTACATTTCTCGTCAGCCCTGGGATGCATGTAATTCGTACATTTCTCATCAGCCCTGGGATGCATGTAATTAGAACATTTCTCGTCAGCACTGGGATGCATGTTAGCCCTGGGATGCATGTAATTAGTTCATTTCTCGTCAGCCCTGGGATGCATGTAATTAGTACATTTCTCATCAGCCCTGGCATGCATGTAATTAGTACATATTTCGTCAGCCCTGGGATGCATGTAATTAGTACATTTCTCGTCAGCCCTGGGATGCATGCAATTAGTACATTTCTCGTCAGCCCTGGGATGCATGTAATTAGTACATTTCTCGTCAGCCCTGGGATGCATGTAATTAGTACATTTCTCATCAGCCCTGGGATGCATGTAATTAATACATTTCTCGTCATTTCTGCCTCGATCTCAGATGTGTGTGTGAACGAATTTAATTCAAACTTGGTAGAAATATCGAACAACTGGGGCCCTGTGCCTGTTTAAAATAGCCGATTTTGTTTGAATGAACCCTGCTCTGGGGGTAGATCTCTGACATGCTCTGATATCTGAATAAAATAGTGTAGTGTGAAATTCGTAGTGATAAATTTTATAGAAATCGTCAGCCCTGAGAGGCATGTAATTAGAACATTTCTCATCAGCCCTGGGATGCATGTAATTAGTACATATTTCGTCAGCCCTGGGATGCATGTAATTAGTACATTTCTCTTCAGCCCTGGGATGCATGTAATTAGTACATTTCTCATCAGCCCTGGCATGCATGTAATTAGTATATTTCTCGTCAGCCATGGGATGCATGTAATTAGTACATTTCTTGTCAGCCCTGGGATGCATGTAATTAGTACATTTCTCGTCAGGCCTGGGATGCATGTAATTAGTACATTCCTCGTCAGCCCTGGGATGCATGTAATTAGTACAATTCTCGTCAGCCCTGGGATGCATGTAATTAGTACATTTCTCGTCAGCCCTGCGATGCATGTAATTAATACATTTCTCGTCAGCCCTGGGATGCATGTAATTAGTACTTTTCTCGTCATCCCTGGGATGCATGTTAATTAGTAGATTTCTCGTCAGCCCTGGGATGCATGTTAATTAGTACATTTTTCGTCAGCCCTGGGATGCATGTAATTGGAAGATTTCTCGTCAGCCCTTGGATGCATGTAATTAGTACATTTCTCGTCACCCCAGGGATGCATGTAATTAGTACATTTCTCGTCAGCCCTGGGATGCATGTACATGTAATTAGTAAATTTCTTCTCAGCCCTGGGATGCATGTAATTAGTACATTTCTCGTCAGCCCTGGGATGCATGTAATTAGTACATTTCTCGTCAGCCATGGGATGCATGTAATTAGTTAATTTCTCGTCAGCCCTGGGATGCATGTACATGTAATTTGTACATTTCTCGTCAGCCCTGGGATGCATGTAATTAGTACATTACTCGTCAGCCCTGGGATGCATGTAATTAGTACGTTTCTTGTCAGCCCTGGGATGCATGTAATTAGTACATTTCTCGTCAGCCCAGGAATAGATAATTAGTACATTTCTCGTCAGCCCTGGGATGCATGTAATTACATGTAGTACATTTCTCGTCAGCCCTGGGATGCATTAATTAGTACATTTCTCGTCAGCCCTGGGATGCATGTAATTAGTACATTTCTTGTCAGCCATGGGATGCATGAAATTAGTACATTTCTCGTCAGCCCTGGGATGCATGTGATTACTACATTTCTCGTCAGCCCTGGGATGCATGTTATTAGTAGATTTCTCGTTAGCCCTGGGATGCATGTAATTAGTACATTTCTCGTCAGCCCTCGGATGCATGTAATTAGTACATTTCTCGCCAGCCCTGGGATGCATGTAATTAGTACATTTCTCGTCAGCCCTGGGATGCTTGTAATTAGTACATTTTTCATCAGCCCTGGGATGCATGTAATTAGTACATTTGTCGTCAGCCCTTGGATGCATGTAATTAGTAGATTTCTCGTCAGCTCTGGGATGCATTAATTAGTACATTTCTCGACAGCCATGGGATGCATGTAATTAGTACATTTCTCGTCAGCCCTGGGATGCATGTAATTAGTAGATTTCCCGTCAGCCCTGAGATGCAAGTAATTAGAACATTTCTCGTCAACCCTGGGATGCATGTAATTAGTACATTTCTCGTCAGCCCTGGGATGCATGTAATTAGTACATTTCTCGACAGCCTTGGGATGCATGTAATTAGTACATTTCTCGTCAGCCCTGGGATGCATGTAATTAGTAGATTTCTCGCCAGCCCTGGGATGCATGTAATTAGTACATTTCTCGTCAGCCCTGGGATGCATGTAATTAGTACATTTTTCATCTGCCCTGGGATGCATGTAATTAGTACATTTCTCGTCAGCCCTGGGATGCATGTAATTAGTACATTTCTCGTCAGCCCTGGGATGCATGTAATTAGTACATTTCTCGTCAGCCCTGGGATGCATGTAATTAGTACATTTCTCGTCAGCCCTGGGATGCATGTAATTAGTACATTTTTCATCAGCCCTGGGATGCATGTAATTAGTACATTTCTCGTCAGCCCTGGGATGCATGTAATTAGTACATTTCTCGTCAGCCCTGGGATGCATATAATTATTACATTTTTCATCAGCCCTGGGATGCATGTAATTAGTACATTTCTCGTCAGCCCTGGGATGCATGTAATTAGTACATTTCTCGTCAGCCGTGGTATGCATGAAATTAGTACATTTCTCGTCAGCCCGGGGATGCAGACTGGCCACACTAACGTCCAACAGACTGGCCATACTAATATCCAACAGAGTGGCCATACTAATATCCAACAGACTGGCCATACTAACGACCAACAGACTGGCCATACTGACATCCAACAGACTGGCCATACTGACGTCCATCAGACTGGCCATACTGACGTCCAACATTCTGGCCATACTAACATCCAACAGACTGGCCATACTGACGTCCAACAGACTGGCCATACTGACGTCCAACAGACTGGCCATACTGACGTCCAACAGTCTGGCCATACTTACGACCAACAGACTGGCAATACTGACATGCAACAGACTGGCCATACTGACATCCAACAGACTGGCCATATTGACGTCCAACAGACTGGCCATACTGACGTCCAGCAGACTGGCCTTACTGACGTCCAACAGACTTGCCATACTGACGTCCAACAGACTGGCCTTACTGACGTCCAACAGACTGGCCATACTGACGTCCAACAGACTGGCCATACTGACGTCCAACAGACTGGCCATACTGACGTCCAACAGACTGGTCTTACTGACGTCCAACAGACTGGCCTTACTGACGTCCAACAGACTGGCCATACCAACGACAAATAGACTGGCCATACTAACGACCAACAGACTGGCCATACTGACGTCCAACAGACTGGCCATACTAACGTCCAACAGACTGGCCATACTAACGTCCAACAGACTGGCCATACTGACGTCCAACAGACTGGCCATACTGACGTCCAACAGACTGGCCATACTAACGTCCAACAGACTGGCCATACTGAAGTCCAACAGACTGGCCATACTGACACCCAACAGACTGGCCATACTAACGTCCAACAGACTGGCCATACTGACGTCCAACAGACTGGCCATACTGACGTCCAACAGACTGGCCATACTAATGTCCAACAGACTGGCCATACTGACGTCCACCAGACTGGCCATACTAACGTCCAACAGACTGGCCATACTGACGTGCAACAGACTGGCCATACTGACGTCCAACAGACTGGCCATACTGACATCCAACAGACTGGCCATACTGACGTCCAACAGACTGGTCATACTGACGTCCAACAGACTGGCCATACTGACGTCCAACAGACAGGCCATACTGACGTCCAACAGACTGGCCATACTGACGTCCAACAGATTGGCCATACTGACGTCCAACAGACTGGCCAAACTGACGTCCAACAGACTGGCCAAACTGACGTCCAACAGACTGGCCATACTGAAGTCCAACAGACTGGCCATACTGACATCCAACAGACTGGCCATACTAACGTCCAACAGACTGGCCATACTGACGTCCAACAGACTGGCCATACTGACGTCCAACAGACTGGCCATACTGACGTCCAACAGACTGGCCATACTGACATCCAACAGACTGGCCATACTGAAGTCCAACAGACTGGCCATACTGACATCCAACAGACTGGCCATACTAACGTCCAACAGACTGGCCAGACTGACATCCAACAGACTGGCCATACTGACGTCCAACAGACTGGCCATACTGACGTCCAACAGACTGGCCATACTGACATCCAACAGACTGGCCATACTGACGTCCAACAGACTGGCCATACTACAGTCCAACAGACTGGCCATACTAACGTCCAACAGACTGGCCATACTGACATCCAACAGACTGGCCATACTGACATCCAACAGACTGGCCATACTAACGTCCAACAGACTGGCCATACTAACATCCAACAGACTGGCCATACTGACGTCCAACAGACTGGCCATACTGACATCCAACAGACTGGCCATACTGACGTCCAACAGACTGGCCATACTGGCGTCCAACAGACTGGTCATACTGACGTCCAACAGACTGGCCATACTGACATCCAACAGACTGGCCATACTGACGTCCAACAGACTGGCCATACTGACGTCCAACAGACTGGCCATACTGACGTCCAACAGACTGGCCATACTGACATCCAACAGACTGGCCATACTGACGTCCAACAGACTGGCCATACTGACGTCCAACAAATACAGCTCGTTCTTCCCTTAAGCGGGACTGTAGAGACAGTAATAGCTACCTGATTTCTAATGTCTGGAGAATCATATATAATTCAACCAGTCATTGTGTACAAAGTGTGAATAATACACCATGCTTATTTGTATATTAAATAATGCATTATATCTAAACGCATCCTATTATAAAGTTTTCATGTTTCAGTAATCACTTCATAGTTTTATACAATATAGAATATTGGGGAATGTAGAACTCCATGTTACTCTATTTATATTTTAAAAACATATTTAATTTTAATAAAATTTTATTAATACTTGTTCATAGAATGGAAGAATTGAGTGCACAAAGAAACGCTGCCCGAAGTTAAACTGTGAAACTACAGTTAGTACAGTTGGAGAGTGCTGTCCAATATGCTTAGAAGATATATGCAGTATAGCCATTTCTGATGACATCATTTAGAAGTGGTGATGACATCAGCATTAACTGTGTACAAAATGGTATTTAGTATTATGAAGGTGAAAGGTGGGAGATGAATGATGATTCCTGTTCAGAGTGTAATTGTAGGGTAAGTATCTCATTTCTGATGACATCATTGAATGTGGTGAAGACATCAGCATAAAATGTGTACAAAATGGTTTGATATTGACCATTGCAGTGCACACTTAAAAAGTTTGATTGCATGAAAAAAAAATGGGCAAGGTTATTAGCATATTCAAAAAGGCAATTAAACACATATTACAATCTGAGATGAGAAAGACACTAGAAACAGCATGCGACAAACATTGAACATTTCTTTTTAGAAATGCACCTTTGGAATGTTGCATCTCAAATTAGGATCTAAAATAAAATTGCCAATTTCTTTATTTTTGGCTTAGTTCAATATTGTACAGCACACCTGATCTTGTTAACATGTAAACACTTTAGGCCAGGAGAAAAAAATTCTCTGTTTCTCGTTTCATGGAAATTTTAAAATGAGGCGGCGATGCGATTTTTTTTTTTGAATACTGAGCTAAAATGGGGGGAATTTGAGACAAGTGCATTTTGGAATACGCGCGGAAACGAGAAACAGAGATATTTTTTTCTCAGACTTACCGTTAATAGATTTGTTTCTGAAAACCAAAGCAGACTGCTACTTTGTATGTTACATGTAAACTATATGTCTTGTAATTTCAGAGAGGCAGAGTGTGCTGCTCATTCAAGTCATTATGCTGAATCTCGGGAGGGTTTCCATGATAACAGTGAAAGAAGAATTTTTTTTATTTACTAAATATGATTAATTTATGTACAAGGCTGATTTTCGTATTGTATAAATATTGTATCAGTGTTATTCTTATTTTGTAAAAAACAAAAAATTCTTTATATATGTATATATATATAGAAGATAATAGTCATTTACATTTTTCTGCGAAATAGGAACTGTTTTTCTAGATTGCAGTGTCAGATTATAGACAGTAGAACCTCTTTTCTTGTCAAGAGTCAACTCCAAATTATTAGAACACCCTTAAATTGAAATTTCTCATACCGAAAATTCATCAGTTTCTAGTGGTCTTCTGAATAACTGTAGAAATGTGAACATTTTGTGTTTCAAAACTGATTCACAAGATGTAGGAGATTTATAACTCACCAGCTCTCTGAACTTGAAGTGTGGTAGATTTACGGCGACCTTAACTGTTGCGCAGATCAACGAGTACAAACTGGGACGTTACCAAGTTTTAATTAAGTAATTTTCATGTTATTGAAAGATATCGAAGGAGTCACCGGCGGTAATCAGTGAAAGTCGCGCCCAGGTCAAACCTCATATCACCTTGTGATTTCCATTTGAAGAGCGCATTGGATTGTGGGAAAATCAATGTTTATCAACACAAATGTCGCACATGCGCAGCGCGACGACTATCGCGCTTTAAGGTAGAAGCCTACTCAAAAATGCAATTACCCAGAATTTATTCATTTTCCAATAAATTATACTCCCGGGCAACACAAGATATTTCACTTTAAAAAAAGAGTTTTTGCCATTTTGTCAGTATTATAAGCTTCTACTACAGGTTTCTATGGCATATTATGTCATATCTCAAGGCATGTGACTGAAAAAATCATTTATTTTGAATGATCAGACACTTTTTATACTGCATTATTTGAAAAATCTGGGTTTTAAAAAGTGTCAAAAAATGCAATTTTCTCAAAATACATCATTGTAACATGCACCATGAGTTAATAGCCCAATGATTTCACATAATAAACTAATGAACATTGACCAACTTTCCCAAAATTTATGAGCAGGTTTCTACTTTAAGGTGTCGCAGTTTTAAAGCAATTTCCAATTTATATACCAAAGATCACTGTCAAAGTATATTAATGTAGTATATACAATGTATTACAGTCATTTCTAAAATGTAAATTCAGGAATTATGTATGCAGTTATTTGTTACAAAAACTTCCCATGGTAGTAGGGTATGTTTTATAGACCTCTTCTGTCTATAAACAAAATTGAGAGCTAATATTCCATAGTTGTATTGGTTGACAGTATTTGACTGCAAAGATGGAGGTAGTGATAGTGTTTTATTGAAGCACAAAATGTGAGTCTTTGCAGTTAGTGTGTGTGTATGTGTGGGTGGGTGTGTGTGTATGTGTGTATGTGTGTCCGACTGTTCCACTGCTATCTCAAGAACCATAAAACCATCGGTTTTTGATGAAACTTGGTGGATAGATGCTGTGGGCCAATGCGCAGATTTGATTAGGTTTTGGTAAAAATCCATGCTCGTTAATTACCTAATTTGCATGATAATTAGCTAATTTTTAGTGGTTCCATGACTGTTCCACTGATATCTAAACAATCACTCATTGGATTTTGATGAAACTTGGTACATAGATGCTCTGAACTAATGCTAGGTTTTGATTAGTTTTTGGTAATAATCCGTGGATACTAATTACCTAATTTGCATAATGATTAGTCAATTTTCGGTTTTTCCACTGATATCTCAAGTACTAATCATCACATTTCAATGAAACTTGGTACATAGATGTCATATGACACTGCACAGACCTGATAGTTTTTATGGTAATATCAGTACATATAATTACCTAATTTGCATAATTAATTAATTTTCAGCTTTTGATATAAGTAGTAAGCATTACATTTCAATGAAACTTGGTACTTACATACTCAAGGACTATGCAGAGATTGATTGTTTCGGATAAATATTTGTGCATATTAATCACCTAATTTGCATAATTAGTTAATTTTCAGCTTTTCCATGGGTATCTCAAGTACTAATCATCGCATTTCAATGAAACTTGGTACATAGATCCTTTAGGACTATGCAGAGACCTGATTAGTTTCATGGTAAATAATTCGCATAATTAATTTTCAGCTTTTCTACTGATATCTAAAGTATAGTCTCGCTTGCCAGACCTCTGGTCTGACTGAGTTTTACGAAAGGGCGCCTCTCGCGGCAAAGCCGCGAAAGCGAGGTCGGTCTGACGACCTCGCTTTCGCGGCTTCGCCGTGAGAGGCGCCCTTTCGTAAAACTCAGTCAGACCCGAGGTCTGGCAAGTGAGACTAACGAAGAGTGTACTCTAACTGAGCGTGTCTTATACTGATGTGTTATAATCGCCACGAGCAAGTATAGGTTTTGGTCAAATCTTGTAAATGGACTGTATTATTAGAAACACAAACAGTCAGTATCAGTTGGTTTAAATATGTGGTTTTCAAGAAAACCAAGTACATTTAATATTATTGTTAAGCGTTTAGTTTTATGTACTAGTGAACAACATGATTAATGTAATAATTGTTGTAATAATTTCACTTTTTTAGCTCAGCTGTCGACTTTGTCGAGCGGAGCTCATATGAGTGATTGTCCGTCGTCGTCCACCGTCTGTGTCAACATTTTACATTTTACATTTTCAACTTCTTTTTGAAACAGAAAATTTTCATTGCTTTGGTACTTGGTGTACCTTGGGAAGACTTCTCTTAGATTTGTTCATTTCGTGTTGATAATTTTAATGCTCTAATTTTGAAGAACATTTTTCTCATTTTTATGTAAACGTGATATTTTTTAATCCTTGTTAAAAACAGCAAGTTCCATTGCTTTGGTACTATACATGTTGTTCATTTTCTAGTGATATCTTCTGTTCTTTAATTGAAATGTGCATTGCTAACAGCAGAGCTATATCAGCCTACGGGCTGCTTGTGTTTATACGTGATATTGAATGGTATACATTAAAGTGATTATTGTTATTGAGGTGTATCGAGTGAATCTATGTTCTTTTATTCAACAACACATATGACAGAGAGTCGACGATAGCATTAGCACTGGAGCAATACAAGGACACGTAAAAATGTTGTTATTTGTGTCTCCTCATATTGATATCAGGGCGTGGTAGTACTAAACATGGAGGTATATGTACTTCGCTCATATTTGTAACGTAATTATGGTCCTTCGCTCATATTTATAATATAATCGAAGTCTCTCGCTCATATTTGCCATGTAATCATGGTCCTTCGCTCTTATTTATAATATAATCGTGGTCCTTCGCTCCTATTAATCACGTAATCGCGGTCCTTCGCTCATATTCGCCAAGTAATCACGGTCCTTCGCTCATATTTGCCACGTAATCATGGTCCTTCACTCATATTTATAATATAATCGAGGTCCTTCGCTCATATTTGTCACGTAATTATGGTCCTTCGCTCTTATTTATAATATAATCGTAGTCCTTCGCTCATATTTGCCACGTAATCATGGCCCTTCGCTCTTATTTATAATATAATCGTGGTCCTTCGCTCATATTTGTAATATAATCGAGGTCCTTCGCTCATATTTATAATATAATCGTAGTCCTTCGCTCATATTTGCCACGTAATCATGGTCCTTCGCTCATATTTGCCACGTAATCATGGTCCTTCGCTCATATTTGCCACGTAATCATGGTCCTTCGCTCTTATTCATAATATAATCGTGGTCCTTCGCTCTTATTCATAATATAATCGTGGTCCTTCGCTCATATTTGTAATATAATCGAGGTCCTTCGCTCATGTTTGCCACGTAATCACGGTCCTTCGCTCATATTTGCCACGTAATCATGGTCCTTCGCTCTTATTCATAATATAATCGTGGTCCTTCGCTCATATTTATAATATAATCGAGGTCCTTCGCTCATATTT